>NC_133326.1:621379944-621681867 GCF_042186555.1 Aquarana catesbeiana | reverse complement strand
CCAGGGCTGAGGGGAAGAAAAGCAAACGGTGCACTGTGCAGCTTGATGTCAGCAAAACCTCACAGTGGTTGTAATCCTCAGACATGAAATATGAACAAAGCATATCCCTCTATAATGTGTACTTGTCTCAGTTTAAATCACTAAGTGTCATTTCCATCTGCTGCTTCCTTCCTCTATCAGCCTGAATAACTGACATTTTGAAGTTTTCCTGACACTGAGATAAATGGTGACAGGGGAGGGATATCCAGCTGATTGACAGCCTCAGCTCTGTTTTTGTGTGAAGGGAGGTGTGTTCCCTCCCTCCAATCAGCTTTCAGCAGATCCTCACTGAGCTCTGCAGAGTGTAACCTCAGCTCTCCACCCCCTGTTTTTGAACTCTCGCAAGCTTATAAATTCAGCACTTTGATCAGATGTAGAGAAGAGAAGACTGCAGATATGTAGGAAGATTTGTTTCATCTCTGTGTATCGCCTGAGGATAATCTCTTCACTGGGCCTATGTAAGGGATTGCGACCAATTTAACCACTTCTGGACCGGCTCACGCCGATATACGTCGGCACTTTGAAGAGGAATATCATTGGTATGGCAGCAGCTAGCTACTATAACCCTGGTATCTTCTTCTTCGGTGAGCGGTCCACTTTCAGATAAAAGTGGTCTCCGTGGTGGATTCGCCGCAAGATCACTTTTATCGGCGGCTGGAGAGAGGCCCGCCTCCCGCCGCTGCCCTCCGCTGCTTACCAGAGCTGTCGGTAGCGACGGAGGCAGTTGGGTCCTCTCCCTGGCTTGGTATGGAGACAAGTGAGGGGAAGATGGCCCCCACCCATCTCCATACCATTGGAGGGCGTAAGCGACATTCAAAACGTCACTACCACCCATAGCTCTTAAAGCAACAGCAACATTTTTTTTAATGACATTACATTTTTTAAAATTTTTTTTTTTTGACCCCAGATCTCATATTTAAGAGGTCCTGTCATGCTTTTTTTCTATTCAAAGGGATGTTTACAGTGCTTGTAATAATAATAAAAGTGACACCATTTTTTTTTTTTTTTTTTAAAGAACAGTGTAAAAATAAAAGGTAAAATAAATTAGAAAAAAAAATGTTTTAAACGCGCACCGTCCCACTGAGCTTGCGTGCAGAAGCTAACGCATACGTGAGTAGCACCCACATATGTAAACTGTGTTCAAACCACACATGTGAGGTATCGCGGCGATCGGTAGAGCGAGAGCAATAATTCTAGCCTAGACCTCCTCTGTAACTCAAAACATGCAACCTGTAGAATTTTTTTAAACGTCGCCTATGGAGATTTTTAAGGGTAAAAGTTTGTCGCCATTGCGCGAACATGCGCAATTTTGAAGCGTGACATGTTGGATATCAATTTACTCAGCGTAACATCTTTCACAATATAAAAAAAATTGGGCAAAATTTACTATTTTATTTTGTAATTTGTAAGTGTGCTTGTTGTAAGACTGCTGCGCAAATACGTCGTGACAAAGTATTGCAACATCTGCCATTTTATTCACTAGGGTGTTAGAAAAAAATATATAATGTTTGGAGGTTCTAAGTAATTTCCTAGCAACAAAAAAAACTGTTTTTAACTTGTAAACACCAAATCTCAGAAAGAGGCTCTGTCTTTAAGTGGTTAACTGATAGTACGCTCCCAGCACAGTGGCTATATGTCCCATACACACAATCTGAAAATCAAACAACAGATACTCAGACTTTTTTAGCTTGGTAGTCGCAAGTAGGAATTGAAGAGGTTACTGAAGTTAAGAAAATTCTCGTACGACAGATTCAAAATTCCATAGTGATGTAATGTGTTGTAGTGTATTTGTATTGTGTTTTCGGAAGAATAAACGAAAATCATACGATCTGGAATAATTTTCATGCTTGTCCGAAGAACTGTTGTGATCGGCTATCGAAAGCTGTGTAGTGTGTACTAATGATCCAATTATTGTACAGTCGCTTTGAAAGCGGTATTGTTTGTACAATTTTCAGTTCGTGTGTACGGGCCAGCTCCTGTCTTTGGTAATAATCTGGAACCGGGGGATGGGAAGGTTAAGAGAATAGGCTGCAAATTGGAAAGCCTGTGAGAATATTCAGATGGTAGTGGTTAGCTGAAATAGCCTATGGATTGTAGGGCCATCAACTCGAGATGTAAGAGTGTGTACATGGTGATGTCACATGATACCTTCTGTATACATACACACTCACACATTCAAATGCTAAATGTAGCAAAATAATTGGGCAAAATATGAACAATCTATTGCATGTGCAGCTCAGTATACAATGTGAATAGGCTTGGAAGGAAGTTTTTTATGCAGGAGGCACAAGTTTCTTTTGTATTAAAAGCTAGCCTATTTACAACCTTCTTCTTCCTTCGTCCTCTCTTTTTTTTTTTTTTTTTAAAGTGGTTGTAAAAGCGGAAGATTTTTTATCTTAATGCATTCTATGCAAAAACAGGTGGTTGAGATGTGGTTTTCTGGACTGCGAAGCCACAAGTTTGCATGGCTGGCAGGGGCATGTTAGTACATGCAGTTGCACTGCTACATGGAAAAATGTATACAACGGGGCTACCACCCAATGTGACCCATTCAAGTGATGGGCCCCAGCTGTGTAATGTTTGTGGCTGCGGCACAGAGCTGCGGGCTTTCAATGGTTAACACACGCATTACTATAGTCTCTGAACTGCCTGTCAAATACTCCTAAAAGTGATCCACTGTGGATCACTTTTTTAGAGGGGCTGCACATGTAAAGTGAGCCCAAAGCCTCCTGGAATCCTCTTCTCTTTAGCGCTCCGGCTGGTGGTCACACTGTGGCATCATTGCGTACAATGTTAGCACTGGAGATTCCTCCATCCACACTGTCTTATGTGGTGGATCGATTGATCTTCTCGTTCAGCCTGCGGCACCGAAAGAGAAAAAACAAAATAGTATGGCTTGCTTAAAAGAGAGAACCCTTCCCACCGCACCTTATCAGATGCCGCGATCTCTGGGTTATTGAATGACTGTAACATACCAAGCCGTAAAGGCTGAGCAGCTTGATGAAGGGGATCCTGCATGGCACTGAAATGTCACAAATTGCTTGTGGCTAAATAAAAAAATTCCCGATGAGTGATTTTTGGTATGATGGTTACAGATCTCACATTTGCAGAACAGCTACTGTTTGTCTGAAAACACGTTTTTTTTTTTTTTTTTTTTAAATAGTGCAAACTAAATGTAATTAGGTTAGGGTTACTTCTATTATTACTGCCTTTGATGTAATGTTTCCTCACAGGAAATTAATTGGTACACTAAACCCTGATCTAACCTTTGATTTAAGCAAGGACTGAAAACTTCTGGCCTATTGACACTTCTTTTCAGTTGTCATCCAATATGCCAAATAATTAAAAAAAACTACTGATAGCTCTTCTATAGGCATATGGGCCCAGATGCACACAGTCTCATAGATGTGCATGTTTATTAACAGAGAGGAAAGCTCAGCATCTCTTCTTCTTGTGTATGGTTGAAAATGCTAGAATTTTTTTTTTTTTTTTTAAGCTGATGCTCTAGGCAGGTGAATGTTGGGGAGCAGAGGTGCCTCTTTTTAGTATAATGTCGGGTTTCTCATAGGGATGTGGAGAGGATGAAGCATGGGCTTTTCACTTTCCAAGGTTATTGATGACTATAAAAATCTATGGAGCAGGTTAGGTGATGAATGGTGAGATTTAGAGGTTGATTTATTGGAACAGGAAAGAAAAGGACAAGATATGGGAGTGCCGAATAACTATGCTGGGAAGAAAAAGATGGGGAAGTGCTGAATTCTCCTGGAACAAAATGATGATAATGCGTTGGAGAAGAGAGAGAAGTGCAGTAGGGTACGGAATGATTTGTGAAAGGACAAGTGAATTGCCAATTGTAAAAAATGAGACAGAGAGTGGTAAAGTGTAGTTCTGGATAATAACATGGGCGAGAAGACTGAAAAGTGTGAAGTGAATAATGTTGCAGAACAGTGAATTAATAAATGGGTCTGAACATAAGAGAGAATGTAGATACTCAATTGGGAAAGGTGGTGGATTTGGGGTGACGAATGGGTATTATGTGAGGCAAATAGAAGAAATAACGCCAATTTTTTTTCACGCAGTCGTGCCCACTGACTTCTGGGAAATGATAACTCACATTTCCCAGGAGCACAGGCGAGGGAGGAAGTGATGCGGAGTGCTGCAGAGCCGGAAGTGGCAGATTAGGAACCACCACCTAGCAACAGGGCACTTCTGTTAAGTAAAAAAAAAAATAAAATTTTCACTCAATGTTTTTCATTATTAATTAAGGACTGGGAAAATCTGAAAACAAATTTCAGGGTGGAACTCTGCTTTAACCCTTTCATGACTAAGCCTATTTTTGAAATTTGGTGTTTACAAGTTAAAATCCATATTTTTTGCTAGAAAATTACTTAGAACCCCCAAACATTATATATATTTTTTTTAGCAGAGAATCTAGAGAATAAAATGGAGATTGTTGCAATATTTTATATCACACGGTATTTGTGCAGCGGTGTTTTAAACACAAATTTTTGGAAAAGGGACACTTCCATGAATTTTAAAAAATCCAAACAGTAAAGTTACCCCAATTTTTTTGTATAATGTGAAAGATGATGTTACGCCGAGTAAATAGATACCAAACATGTCACGCTTTATAATTGCACGCACTCGTGGAATGGCGACAAACTATGGTAGCTATGAATTTCCATAGGCGACGGTTTAATTTTTTTTACAGTTACCAGGTTAGAGTTACAAAGGAGGTCTAGGGCTAGAATTATTGCTCTCGCTCTGGCGATTGCGGCGATACCTCACATGTGTTATTTGAACACCGTTTACATATGCGGGCGCGACTTCCGTATGCGTTTTCTTCGCTGCGCGAGCTCGCGGGGGTGGGGGCGCTTTAAAAATTTTTTTTTTATTTATTTTTGGATTTATAAATTGTGTTTTTAAAAATTTTTTTTTTTTTTACTTTAATTGCTGTCACAAGGAATGTAAAGATCCCTTGTGACAGTAATAAGTGGTGACAGGTACTCTTTATGGAGGGATCGGGGGTCTAAAAGACCTCCGATCCCTCCTCTGCACTTCAAAGTATTCAGATCACCGAAAACGGTGATTCTGAATACTGTATATTTTTTAAAATTCAGCGCCATTGGCAGCCGAGTAAACGGGAAGTGACGTCGCTTCCGCGTTTACATTGAGAGGGCTGGAACGAAGCCGCCCACGGCTTCGTTCCAGCCCGCCCACAGCCGCCGGAGATAGCCGATTGGACACCGGGCCTCCCGATCGCATGGGAGGCCCGGTAAGAGCGGCGGGAGGCGACGGGAGGGGGGGGGGATGTCCCCTCCCGCTCCTCCGGTATAACAGCCGAGCGGCTTTTAGCCGCATCGGTTGTTATATACGGGTAGCCGATCGCCCTCTCAAAACAACAGTACAGGGATGATGCCTGCAGCTGCGGGCATCATCCCGGTATAACCCCGGAAAGCCGAGTATGCATATCTGCGTACGGCCGGCGGGAAGGGGTTAAGGGCTGAATTTTTGACGTGGCTCGGCCTGCACTGCTGCATCCATTCACAAATCCATTTTTAGGGATCTGTAAATGAAAAGACTACAAGTCCCATCTACAGCAGAGGGACTTGTAGATTTCAAGGGAGCACAATTGCAATGATATCACCATACTTGTAATCCATTTGATTCTTCCAGCCCCATAACTGTAGGTCTCTGTACACACCTGGGACTGCAGAAAGGAGTCTGCAGGCGCCTGTGCATTACACCTGCAATGATCTGCAGGCTTCGATGTAAAACAAATTCATAGACATTTTTTCTTTTATCAATGTTGGTGTATTTCATTTTTATATTTTTTAAGGATTAAGCAAGGGAAGGAAATTTTTAATCAATAGGACTGAATTATATTTCGGTTAGAGATGTAAATGGAAAATAATTGGGGGGTGGTGTAATTAAGCAGGGAAATATAGTATTGGTAAGACTGAATTGTATCTGGGATTTACTGTATGTATAGTGGGAGGGAGTTGATGAATATGTAGGGGAGGGAGAAATAGAAAGGTGGTCTCAATGATTAAGCAGGGGAAGAAAATATTGGATTGGTAAAGCTGAATAATGTTTGTAATAGAAGCAAAAAATGGAAGTGGTTCAGCAATGGGGGGAGAGGGCTAGAAATGTACTGGCTGAATGATTAAACGGATATGATTTTTTTGAATGGCTGCTTTATGTATGCAAAAGAGATTTGAAAGTGTTAAATACACATTGTAGGTAGATTTAGAATGGGAGGTACTGAGTGATCCTGGAACACAGATTTAGTATGAGAGAGAATGAAGAATTATGTAGGAATGGGGATGTAAAATTGACTTTCTTTATGATCAATGGGGAAGGTGAGTGAAATAATTAGAGATGCTTGAATATGTTTGTGAAAATGCACTTTAAAATGGGGCTGTACTGAATATGAAGGAAAGGAAATTGAGATGTACTGAATATTTGTGCTGGAAGGCGATGTATAATATTAAATAGTTGTCATTGAGTCTTTTAAATCATCCTGGTGAAGAGATTGAACGGGCCTGTTTAGACTGAGCAAATCCAAGCCCATTTGTCTGTATTCAGTCATTTTTGCCTGCAGCATTTCAGTATGATCCCCACTACCCTTGTAAATACCAGCAGGCAGGAGCAAGTCAAATGTTACACACTATCAGGGGGAAATTGTTTGCAGTTGAGATGTTTTATGATTCGGTTCATTCCCATTGGCTTGTATGTCAGAATAAAATCAGCTGAAACCTATCCGAATATAATATGCTCTGTTTATGAAAAAAGCAGCATGATGCACGGCACAGGCAAAAATGAATGCAAGTGCTCTGTACAATCCAGGTGAAAATGTAGGCTCTGCGTTCCCGACACTTCAGAATTGCATTCGCTTGGAATTGTTTGTGTACATTAGAGTTGGATAGAGAATGGAAACGAACCCATTAGGGATGTACCGATACTTACTTTGATTGTTTTATCGTTTATAAAATAGACGTGATAAAAAGCAGGAAAATTAATAATTGAGGAGAATAGGGAGCTAATTAAGGGGTTAAACAGAGGAACATTTGTTTCCCTTTTTTTTTTTTTTCTATTTTAGTGTTTTAGGGCTGAGCAATGTTGTTAATAAACAATGCCAGCTGCTTTTTTTTTTTTTTTACAGCTCCAATTACTGGACTTCTTTAACACTGGGGTGACCCACTGACGGCTCAAAGAACTGAGCCTGAAAGTATCAGTTTCAGGTATCTGTGCATTTGCACGAGTACCGATACTTTTACAAATACTCGGTATCGGTGCAACTCTATAACCCATTGAGGACCTTCATCTAAGTACCTTGTATGTCCTGGTCTATCTTCTCTGCTGTTCTACCATGAAAAACCACCTGGACTTACAGCAGGGTGCTGACTATTGCTAAATGTATAGAAAATACAGCGCTGTCAATGAGAGTTATATGACATGCAAAATATGATCTGCTATCTGTACATATCATTAAGCTGCAGTTAAAAAATATGGGATACCCACATAAAACAAGATAGTAACAAAAAGGAAACTGCGCTAGAAAAAACAAACAAAACTCAGTGTATGCACACATAGAGTTTAGAGTCCATCCGTAGTATATACACAGGTATCAGTTAACAGTCCGTGCAGAGTTCACAAAGGCATCTGTCCACATTTCTTAACAGGGTGACAGCACACTCTTAACCACCGCAGAAACAAGTGTAGAAGATAGGACAGTCCTCCACCTCTAAGTCAACTGCCTCTTACCAGCTCCCTTGATCTCTGGTAAGGAGATCACAGACGCTTTTTAGCTTATGACCCAGCTACAGTCTTGGGATGGAACATCAGATAAAATCTCCGTGGTTTCTTTACGTGAGTCTCATCAACATATCCATGGGCCAGTCATATGGAAAAAAGAAAGGCTTCCATAGTGTATAACGTCTAAATTTTTTATTGTATAAAAAAGTAATGCACTTACATCAATCCAGATAAGATAAGGCATCAATCAGAAGGCAAGCCGGCCGGCTCTCTAAAAACAAACGCCCGTAACTTCCGGGACTGCGTGTTGGTATGTTGGTGGCGTCAGCACGCCGCTCTCCCTACGCCGTTTCGTCAAACCTGACGTCGTCCAGGGGCACTATGCTGACTATTGCTGCAGCAGCGCAGATAGAATGTTACATTGTTACAGTGTATTTAGACTTGTTTTTTCATACCCCTGTTTAATTTCTTTTTTTTAATTTTTTTTCAAGCAGTATTAAAACTAAAATGTTATATATTGCAGCTTAAAGTAGTTGTTAAGCCACAGAGTCTTCCTGCTACAATCTCCTCTGTTAGTAAATGATGTGCCCCAGTGTATGTGTGTTAAAAAAAAAATAAGCTGCTGTATACCTTATTTTATAACGGCGTTCACGTGACCGGCCGCCTCTATCGATCTGACCGCTGCAGCGGGGGGGTATGGCTGAGAATCCCCCCCCCCCCCCCACTGATGTCAGACAGGAGGGGAGGAGAGAGGCGGCTGGCCATGTGAGCCCCACTATAAAATAAGGTATTCTGTGGCTTATTTTTTAAAACTCACATTATTCCAGAATGGGCAGATTTTTTTTTTACGTTATTTTGAAATAGTTGCATCAGGGAATACAGTAATGGCTTTTTACTATGGCCTACGGGCAAATGATTGGTTAATGTATGGAGAATATTGAGTGGACATTGGGATCTAAAATTCAGCTGTTCAGGAAAAGGTATTGCCTATTTAAACTTCCCTGGTACTGTCTCTGGCTCAGACAACATCGTAGTGCTTTGTGGAGAGGCAAATTTAATTGAATGATACTACATTCATTACACTGGAGTGGGGATGTTGATTGCAGGAAAGAACTAAAAGGTAAAATAGGTTTTCCTTATGGAAAGCTGTTTCTGAAAAACTATATTAGTGTTGAAAAGTTAGAACAGGGTTGTGCTGACCAAATCCATATGTGTAGGAAGAGATAACCATCAGTGGTGCTGAATAATTATGTAGCAAAGAGATAAAAAGGTGCAGTTGTAATTATACCAGTAGATCTATGGAAACCTCGGGCCAGAGCACAATCAGTGCTTGATTAATAGCACTGGGATACATGGGAGACATTGGGGGTCTAAAGAGGACCTGTCACCTGCCCATGCTATCACATAGAGGGCTTGTTAGCCCCCTTGTGTTGCTGATAAAGTAGACGAAAAGAAAAGTGTTAATGCTGAAAAAAAAAAAAAAAAAAAATTAAAAGCAGCCCTATACACCCCCAGTGCCCATGAGATTTCATAACTGATAACCCGTAAGGCTGGATTTACACCTTGGCATTTTTAGTGCTTTTTGCATTTTGCAGATTTGCACTACAGTCCATTTAACATGGTTGCCTATGGTTCTGTAGTGCAAATCTGAAAAATGAAAAAAGCACTAAAATGCATTGGTGTGAGTCCAGCCTAAAAGCTTTTTAAAGTACTGCTTACAGAGAATTTTAGGTACCATAGGCTTTTGTTGTGGTTTTTTTTTTTTTTTTTTTTTTTTTTTTTTTTTTTTTTTTTAGGGGGAATTGTTTCACATTACAAGCAGCTTTAAAGGTTGGTGATGGCTTGTTTTTAGAGTGAATTTCTTTATCATGCATTTCAGGACAAAGGACCTCAAACTCCTGGCATGCCTTCCGTTTTTGTTAGTATGATTAGGTGATGGAGGTGTTCGTGCGTTCTCTCTCTCTATCCTGAAAGATTTTATTTCTTGCTCCTGGCATTTTCTTCTGTTCTTTTAGCAAATTATTGTTTAGTATCCTGCTGCAGTATTCATTGCTGCTTTTCTAGCAATGCCTATCAACCTTTCTGAGTTGAGGAAAGGCATTTGCCTTTGCAGGCAGTTTGCATTGCGTGAGTGGCTGGTGGGGTACTCTACAGGTCCTGGGCTGTGGTGGAGCTCAGACCCTGAAGAAGTGTGTGTATGCCTGACTTTGAATGAGGTGAAGACTGAGCTTGTTCTTGAACCTTATTGCTCTGCATCTGAAGACTTTCACCTAGTAAGTGCCCCTTTTTAATTAAGGTCTCAGCATGCTGTTTCACCCCACCTATGGTGGCATGGTGGGTAGCAGCTACCATTAAGAGATTGCTAACATTTGCTTGCTCTTTCGCGGCCGTGTAAGGAGGGTGGTAAATCAGGCGCCATTCAGTTTGGATCCTTATTTTCCTTATATTGCTCCACCTTCGACAGGTACTCCTGACCCAAGTCTGCCCAGCAGGCAGTTCTGTGTATTTTGGGAAGTCATCCCTCTCTGGCTTATTAGTGCAGAAACAGGACTGGCTCCCTCCAGTTGTAATATTTGAAAGAGACACAGTTCAAAAGTTCCAGCTGAGCGCTTTGGCCTTCTAGTGTCTAGGCAAGCCTTCTCTCTGAGGTGTAGGGGTTTAGGTCTTGAGTGCCTCTTAAAGTGGAACTTTAGTCAGAAAATTAAGTCCTGCTAGATCAACTCAGGCTGGCCCCTTTTGCAGGTATATCTATGTAACACATTAAAAATAAGTGCCTATATGGTTTAAAATCTAGTAATACACTCTCTCACCCTGCTCTGCACATGCTCAGTCGCTCTCCATTTTTAGACACTGTTGAATTTGTAGAGGCTGATCTGCTGATAGCCTTAGGCCTCATGTACACTGCTGCTGGTAAACGGACGTTCAGAGGCAGTTGGATGCTTTTTTCAGCTGCCCCTGAACTCATCCAATGTTGTCTTATGTGTACATGTACACAGGGTCGTCTAATGTCGTTTTTAGGCAGTTGAGTTTAGAGGCCTTTTTTGGAAAGCAAAAAAAATGAGTTCAGACGCTGAGTTTAGAGGCATTTCAAGCGCTAAACGTGGTAACTCGCGTTTCGTTTACAGGTGTTTTTCGGTAAAAACGTTCCATGTACATTTAAGTCTTAGGCCACTTTCACACTGAGGAGCTTTACAGGCGTTTTAGCACTAAAAATTGCGCCTGTAAAGCGTCTCTTCTGTCACTCCAGTGTGAAAGCCCGAGTGCTTTCACACTGGAGCGGTGCGCTTGCGGGACGTTAAAAAAAAGTCCTGCAAGCAGGATCTTTGGGACGGTGGAATGCATGGGCAGTTCTGCCAAAGCACTGCGGCGCTTTGCGTGCACTTTTAGCCCCTTCCGGCGACAAAGCAGCAGCTACTGCCTCAGTGTGAAAGTGCCTTTAAAGCAGAGTTAAACCCTCCCTTTACAGCCAAGGAAGCTGTTTGATCTGCAACTGCCATGGTGCTGCACATATGAACATACCGGCCATTTAAAGGTTTGACAGTTTGGTTGAGGACACAAGCAAATGTGACAGTTGGCAATCCTGGCATTCCAGGAATGTAACTGTTTTTTTTTATATTGGTAAATCGATGGGTTTAGTTCCGCTATAATTTACTGCTGTTCAGGGGCACTGGGCTCCAGCAAGAAGAAACGGGAGCTATTCTGGACACAATTTACAGCACACATTAATGTTGGCAGCCTAATTATTAATGTACAATGTATGTTCCTTGCCAAAGAACATTTTATGGGTAAAGTTCCACTTTAAGGGTATAGTCACATTGCAGGCACATGTGAAACCTGGTACACAAGGTGGTGGGGATTTCAGACTCCCATCAGTACTTCAGGGTAGGGTAGGGGAAGAGTACGGAGGTTCCTTTGGTAAGCTCTGTCAGCATTGGTTCACTCCTGCCTCTTGGGCTTGGTTCTTGGCTGCATCAGCATTTTCACTGACTCCTTCAGGGGCACATTTCTCTTCTTCTTGTGTCTAGGGAAGATTTACTGCAAAGGGTAAGAGAAATCGGGGGACAGGGCATTGTCCTCTTCAGCTTAAAGTGCATGTAAACACGATTTTATGAAATTTGAGCTGGACACATATAGCTGCAGTGTTTTCTTATCTCTCTTCAAAGCACTATGTCCATTAGCTTGCTCCTGCTCTATTCTTCTGTAATCAGCATGGGAATGTCTGACAAGTTCTGCCACACAAGAGATAAAAGCAGCTTTGAGTTGTGTTGGGGACTATGCTATAAATAGATTAGCAGAGTGCTGAACAATTCAACAAACAGATCTGAAAGTCTCTACCTATGAGGAGAGGGGGTGTGTGCCTTTCCTCCAATCAGCTGTCTTGGCTGTATGCCCAGGCTTCACTGCAGTGCTAACCAGGAAGAGAAAATCTCCTAACACTATCTGAACATTCTTAAGAATATATAAAGCTGCAGACAGCAGATATGCATGTAAAACTTATGTAGGGAGATTTGTTTCACCTCTGTGTATCTGTGTAGCTGTTCACTTCACTGGGTATATGTGAGGGTTTACATCCAATTTAATCCTTGCAGGAGGATGCCCAGTCCTCTGACATCTCTCCCAACCTTAAAGAGGAAGTCCATGCTAAAACTAAAATTCCTGCATCTATAGCCAACAACATTCTAACACTAACCCATCTAGCCCTGTAAAGAAAAAAATAGTGTGTATATATATATATATATATATATATCTCTTTTCTGGAGCCGATCCGACCCGATCTCCAGCGGCGGAAGCTTTGCTGAGTACACGTCTGACAACGGCTGTGAAATTAATGGGGAGTGATGTCACCCATACTACTATGGGGCTTCTGTTGTCGGACGTGTCCTCTGTACCCGCTTCCACAGCGAAGCTGCGGCTGACAGCTCAGCGTGGGGTCAGAATCCGCTGCTGGAGATCGGGTCGGTTTGCCTGCAGAAAAGGTATGTATACTGATATTTTTTTTTTTTCTTTACAGGGCTAGATAGGTTAGTGTTAGAATGCTGGTGGCTATAGATGCAGGGATTTTAGTTTTAACATGGACTTCCACTTTAAAGACTTTTACTGGGGTCCGCAAAGATGTGAGGATCAACTTGGAACTGCAGCAACCAGTCAGTCCTTGATTAAGGGCTCTGGTCTGGGAACTTCATTACCCAAAACAGTTTGTGCAACATTACCCCATGGGGACTTCAGCAAAATGTGGGCAGTACCTGAAGTGCATCCTACTATCTCCTGCCTTAAAGAAAAACTCCATCTTTCCACCCACTTTACATAGTTCGAGCTTGCCAAGCTGGCCCAAATGAACTATGTTCTTCACTAACACGTGAGGCCGCTAGATGTGTGGTATAAATTGTATGGAGCTGCACCTATATACAGTTTTTATACCGCACATCCCAGTGACCTCTCGGGTTAGCAAGAGACAGTGGAGGTTATTTACGAAAGGCAAATCCACTTTGCACTACAAGTTCAAAGTGCACTTGGAAGTGCAGTTGCTGTAGATCTGAGTGGTAGTTCTGAAATGAGGGGGAAGTTCTGCTGATTTTATCATCCAATCATGTGCAAGCAAAAATGCCGTTTTTTAAAAAAAAATTTCTTGCATGTCCCCCTCGGATCTACAGCGACTGCACTTCCAAGTGCACTTTCAGTGCAATTTCAAGTGCACTTTGCACTTGTAGTGCAAAGTGGATTTGCCTTCCGTAAATAACCCCCATAGTTTGTTAGTTCGATCTTTCCAAGCTGGCCCAATGTAAAGTGTGTTGAAAGATGGAGTTTTTCTTTAAAGTGGATATAAACCCTCACATATACCGAGTAAAGTGGACAGATGAAACAAATCTTCCTACATAGGTTTTATTAGTATATCTGCAGTATTCCCCTCTCTGTATCCTTTTATGAGTGCAGATCCTGTTAAAAATCTTTTTCATCTGTCTCAGCAGACAGACTGCCACACACACACACCAACTGTGCTGTGAATAGACAAGCTCTGAGATAAGTAAACACTAGGGGTGCAAGGGGTCCGTGATCCGAACGGTTCAGCCTGTTCGGATCGGCACACATGCGCTCCGCGCCGCTGTCTCGGCCTTAGGAAAGGCCGCAGCTTCGACCTAGCTCCGGAGCGGCGGCCATCTTGGTACACCCGGTGGCCGTTTACCATGGGTTCCTCTCTCCCCTCTGTGTACTGATCTGTACAGTGGAGGGGAGAGATCGGATGGCAGCAGTGCCAATACTCTGCAATTCCCCTGCCAATACTCTGCCAATACCCTGCCATACTCTGCTAATATATTATTACAGTGGGGGATATTGTGGATATTATTACAGTGGGGGAGATGACGTGGATATTACGGTGGGGGAGATTTTTTTTTTGTTGATCCCAAAATGATCCGAACCGTGAGTTTTTTTGATCCGTTGCACCCCTAATAAACACTACAGATGTATAGGGGTGCAACGGATCGTTGCCGATCCGTGATCCGTACGGATCACCCTCCGCGGATCGGCACACCCGCGATCCGCGGAGCACTTTTCGGCCTCAGCCATAGGAAAGGCCGCGGCTTCGGCCTAGCTCCGGAGCCGGCGGCCATCTTAGTACACCCGGAAGCGGCCGCTGTCTCGACAGGAAGTGACATTTCGTCGCCGCCATCTTGCTACACCCCATACTCCTGCACAGTACAATAATGATAGAGTGAGATGGGGGCAAGCGGACATCTTGTTACACCCACCGGAGTTTTAGATTTAAAAGCCATTTTCAACACAAAACTGAGCTTATATGCACAAATACTGTATTTATGCATATAAGCTCGGTTTTGTGTTGAAAATAGCTTTTAAATCTAAAACTCCGGTGGGTGTAACAAGATTTGTGAAGGTTTTTTTTTTTTTTTTTTTTTCTGATCCGAAAATGATCCGATCCGTGACTCTGATCCGAGGATCGATCCGATCCGTGAGATTTTTGATCCGTTGCACCCCTACAGATGTATGTGTTTAGTTCAAAATCCATAACTGGGGTTTACAACAACTGTAACAAAACCCTGACCATTCCTGTGTGCCAACAAGTGTGAAACCCGCTTTAAGGTGTGCCAATTTAGGGGTATTGGTAGGCATGCAGCCTACTCTTGCTGTGAGTGGGGGCCTGCCAGTCTTTTATTTGGTCTGAAATAACTTCATGGCTAAAGTTCCTGGGGCCCTCTAAGTTGGTTCTTCTACCAGTAACAAACAAGAGCTCTTTCCGGAGGCCCTACGCTTCTGTTTGGGTGGCCTGGTAGCTTTCTTGGGCAGCTTTCCCAGCTGGGCCTGATGTTGTTTCACATGACATGTATCTTATGGCTCAAGTGCTTGGTTAACCTCTTGGAAACTAAGCATTTTTCTGACACTTGTTGCTTACAAGTTAAAATCAGTATTTTTTTGCTAGAAAATTTACTTACAACCCCCAAACACATGTGTATATATATTTTTAGCAGACTCTAGAGAATAAAAGGTCAGTCGTTGCAATGTTTTATGTCGCAGTGTATTTGTCTCTAAGACCCCTAATCCCTCCTTTGCACTTAAAAGCAAGTTTGGCTGTTTTGAATACTGACTTCTTTTTTTCTTTAAGGCGCCAGTAAACTGGAAGCGATGTCATAACTTGATGTCATGATTCGAGACCCGATCAAAACCAATTCCGGCTTTGTTCGCTTCTCTGGGCAGCAGGTGGATGTGCTGCTCTGGCCTTCTGGTGTGTGTGTGTGTGTATATAAAGAGAGTGGGTGTTATCTCAGTTTGGCTGCAAAAGTATACTTTCACACTGGGGCGTCGGCGGTGAAGTGCCGCTATTTTTAGCGGCGCTTTACTGTCATTTTTGCGGGGGTTTTCGGCCGATGGGGCGCTTTTAACCCTCGCTAGCGGCCGAAAAAGGCTTAAAACGACCCGCAAAGTGCCGCTGCAGCGGCGCTTTCACGGCAGTTCGGCAGCAGTGCCCATTCAGTTCAGTGGGCAGGAGAGGTGTATATACCGCTCCAGAACTGGTGCTTGCAGTTTTTTTAACATCCTGCCAGCGCACCGCACTCTGGCTTTCACACAGAGACTGCAGGGGAGCCATTTTTCAGGCGCTTTACAGGTGCTATTTTTAGTCCAAAAGCGCCTGAAAAACGTCTGTGTGAAAGGGGGCTTAAAGGTGTTGTGGTGTGTTTGTTTTTTTTTTTAACTGCTTGCTAGAGTATATCTAAAGTCTAAAACTTTTTTAATTTTGGATAGCGTAGAGAAAGGGGTCTGTCAGGAGTCCAGAAACTTATATATATAGATATATATATATATCTATCACCAGGGTATGTATACTTTTGATCAGGGTCACTTGGGTAGTTTCTGTTGCCATTATGATTTAAAAAGAGAAAACACAGTTGATTGATAATAAATGGCTTCAGCCAAACACTAACCATGAGTGCAAGAAATGTTTTTGTGTTATCCATATTCTCTGAAAAATGGCCAAGAAATCATAAATTCTGCCAGGGTATGTAAACTTATGAGCACAACTGTATTTCCAATATGAGGGAAATTCTCCATTGGTTCACGGAGACAAATGCCCCCATTGGAAGATTTCTTCTGGTGGTGCCTTTGTTTTTGCTGTCTGTGCCCTGATCACTAATGCCAGCAGAATAAAAAACAAAAAAAACTGACCATGGTTCCCACTATTCTATTCAAATAAATAAAATAACTTTGCCCTTTGTTATACTTTAAAGAGGACCTTCACCCAGGAGTGTGAAAATCAAATACTATAGCTGCTGACATTTTACAAACCGATAGTAATCAGCCCAAGCATTGAGAAAAGGGTAGTTGGTGGCTTGGGCGAAGGAGCAGAATGTGGGTAACGTAGTTTCTGGGTGTAGATGTGGTTTTAGAACATGCAAAAACTTGATCATCCATAATCTAGCCATAGGTGTAGTTTTAGATGGGTCAATCTCGTTCTAGGAATAGAGTGATAGGAATGATTGGGATCACATTTCCTGTTCTGGAATGGCGTAAAGCTTAACCTCAATCTTTTGCCCAAAGTTACATTGTACCATTTTGTAAAATATGTCTATAAATAGAAATGACCCCTAAGCCACACCTTTTTGATTAGTTGCTATTTTCTCCATTTTTTTTTTTTTTTTTTTTTGCATGTGGACTAACCCTGAAATTTCAAGTAAAATGGTAGTCATATGATGGGGAAATATGAAAAAATGAAATGATGATGAATGTTGTTTAGAAACAATGTTGTGGATTAAATAGCAGAATAATAATTTGATAATCTTTGAAGAATTACTTTTTGTAGGCAGCTGTTATGCTGGTTGGAATGATAGAATGTGAGCACGTTCCAGATATTTTGCAGCAATGCTTTCTAAAGGCTAAATTCACCTTTTTAGGAAAGATGACTATGCAGCCAAAGGGTCTTAGTAGGTAAATTACCATTTGCACCCCCATATAAACAGCCCCTCCCTTCCTCCAGTCCTACCTTGTTTGAATGTACCATTTCTTGGGTGCACACCACCAGCATCATAGGATCAAGCTCTCTTGTTCAAAGCCCCACGCATGTGCAGTGCAATTTCTACCCTTGTTGCAGCAGCTTAGCTCCGCTTTGTTGTGAGAGCGCACCATGCTTGTGTGGGCCTATGAATAGGAGAGCGCTCACTCCTGTGATGTTGGGGGGTGTGAGCCCAACTTATGATGTGCCTTAATAAGTCAGGACGAGGAGGGATGGCAATGGCAGTGACATTATTACGTTTAAAAACTGCAGTTTTTATTTTCTCAGTAGGGTATAGTGAAACCATATGTAAAAATAAATGACCAACATATTTTTATTTTGCAACTGCAAATCTTCTGCGACATGTATGTTAAAAAAAATCATAGCTAAAATGTGTGAGTTTTTAAGCTGAGATGTTTAAATTGACCCAAAGACCAGTGCGGTCAGAAGACCGCTCCTCTACCTATATGTGTTTGCATTGTAGGAGGAAAGTAAAGCAGAGAGAACTTGTGCAAACATGGGGAAAATGTACACTGCATGACTTCTAGTTTCCGGTAGGAAAATACAAGTAAAGCATAAACTTGAGGGCCAAGCCCCTAAAAACAGACCTGTCATGCATAGTAGATGTGGCCATCATACCTTGGATCCTAGTTACAACTGAGCAGTTTGTATCTCGAAGCGTAAAGCGCTCAGTATCCCAAATCCATGGTTTTCAATTGGGCCTGCTCACACCTGAGTGTACAGTCGGTTGTAGCTTGAAGGAGTACATGAGCTTCACGAACAGTTGCAGCGGCTGTATGTATGAACTGTATGTAGCCTCAGCTACATACAGTATACAACGTTGTGTTCCACCAGCAGAACATGAACTTCCGTTCACGGAACAAAACTGAGTTGATAAAAAGGTTTTTTTTCCTGTGAATTAATATGATGCGTCTTCTGATTGGCTGAGGCGTGCTGATGATGTCACACACTCCAAATTGTGTGATGGCCCCCAAATGGATATTATTGTTGTTAGCAAGTTGAAGCATTTTTGGTTCCAGACATTTTTTTTTTTTTCTAAGACCCCTTTCACACTGGGGCGTTTTGCAGGCGATACAGTGCTAAAAATAGCGCCTGCAAAGCGCCCTGAAACAGCCGCTGCTGTCTCTCCAATGTGAAGGCCACGAGGGTATACACCGCTCCTGCCCATTGAAATTAATGGGTCAGCGCGGCTTTACCGCTGGCATAGCGCTGCTGCAGTGGCACTTTGCCGGCGGTTTTAACCCTTCTTCGGCCGCTAGCAGGGGTTAAAACTGCCCCGCTAGCGGACGAATAGCGCCGCTTTACTGCCGACGACGCCCCAGTGTGAAAGGGGCCTAAATGTCTTTCAGAGGTCCCATATCTGTTCCATAAATGCGGAATTGCTTGGATTACATGCTTGGCAATCAGTCGGTAGACCCGGTTGGTTTATGTCTATGGGTAGGATAGTAGGGGGCACATAACCACTCCTTGTGTGTTTGCTACATACTGAAGTGCTGGAGCAAAGATCTGAAGCAAATTGTGGCTATCAATATGTAAATATAAAATCTGCGCTGAGTCATACAAGTTCAGCAGCTTGCTAAAAACTAGTTATGCCTGAAACCTGAAGTTCCTCAGCTGATCTTTTCACTGCTTATACTTCTGTTACCAGCCAGAATAAGTGTGACTTTAAAGTGTAACTCTAGATAATTTTGAATAGAGTAGGTAAGAAGGGTTAGAACATGTGAGGTATTCATGGCTGTGAAAGGTTTCATGGGGAGGGATTTCATCTCTTTTTCTCTTCTGGGGACAACCTTCTCATTAGGCAGGGAATGGTAAAATAAAATCTACAACGGTAATGAAAAGCTGACCTGTTGGTGTGTTTTTTTTTTTTTTTTTTTCTGACTTTTTTTTTTTTTGAGATCCAGGCTCTATTCAAGTTTGGGGTGCAACTTGGATGTGACTTGTCCCTCTGCAAATTCGGACCCACTGTTGCATGTAAAAAATTCATTTATGACTTTCATGCAACTTTTGAGGGTTAAAATTGAAGTCTATGGCCCTCAACTTGCATGAAAGTCGGACCAAAGTAATGCATGAACTGTGAAGTCACTATGATTTTAAATCGCACATATACGAATGGTTATCATTGGAAAACATGGAGTACGACTTGTCATACAACTTTGATGTCCAAAGTCGTATAAGTGTGAATGGGGTGTTGACCTCATTTCTTGTCTGACAATTTTATCACTGTGACAGGAAGTGAGGGGAAAAATCCCCATTGTATAAGTGAACCGTTGTAAAATACTTAAACTTTTCATAGGGAAAAAAACGTAACCTGGCCATAGATGGATTGAAATTCGTCTGGTTCAGTAATGCTGCTGTGTGGCCACTTCAAATTTTGTTGAATGGGCTTGTTGGAAAGGAAATTCTCAATGAGAAATCGGTGTGTTCTGACAGTAGAGAGTCCCCGCTGTCAGAATACATGGCCTCATGATGGAGGATTTCTCGATCCACCTCGATTGTGTGGCTGGCTGAAAAAAAGAAACCAGCCATCTTTGTCCAGCCTTAATGTAGATACACCCACTTTAGCATTGTCTGCAGCATAAAGGGGGAGGCTCATGGTGCTGATTATTCATATTGGGGGTGATGGGTTTGATTTCATGGCAAAATGTTAAAATCACTGTCATAATTTTTTTTGTGAAGATTGAACTTTTATTTATTTTTGTCTGCAGGCCCTATGAGAGAAAGGGAAAGCTGATGATGCCTGAGCACGACAATGGATTTCTCCTTCTCTTTCATGCAAGGGATCATGGGAAACACAATCCAGCAACCCCCTCAACTCATCGACTCAGCCAACAACCGGCAGGATGATGCCAACAGCAGCGATCAGGCTGACGAGGGCGGTCATACGCCCTATGATTCTGGTCTGCAGCCGGATTTCCAGTACCACACGCCTACCACCGAGGACTTGCCACCCCTCACCAATGGCTATCAGTCCTCTTTGGGATATGACTCACAGATCAAATACCAGGCATATTCTCAGTTCCCCAATGGCTCAGCCAATGGGTATGGCAGCAGAAACTTCAGTACCCTGGAGTATTACCACCACCTGGAGACTGCCGCTATGCGGCCTAATGAGGGGGTAGTTAAATCTTCTCCTCCCCAGCCCACCTCCCCCCCAACAAGTCTCCAACCTCCTCCTTCCACTTTTACTCAAAAAAAGACTGGCTCCCCAGAGATCAAGTTAAGAATTACAAAGACAATTCAGAATGGGCGGGAGATGTTTGAATCCTCACTATGTGGGGATCTCCTTCACGAATTCCAAGCCAGTGAAATCAACCGGAAAAAGCATGAAAGGCGGCGGGAAAGGAAGGAGAAAAGAAAGAAAAGCAGCAAGCATCATCATCACCACCATCACCATCACCACCGTGAGGAGGTGAAGGTGGAGGAACCACAACCCAACAAGATTCAAAAGCTGGAGCCTCCTGAGGAAGAGATAGTGAGTTCTGCTGTATCTGCTTTAATGTGATTTGCAGATGTGTTCCTTTGTTGTATTATGTTATAGAAGTGTAACACCTTACTTATTTTTTGTATTTGTTGATGTTGCATGGTGTAGGGAGTTCAGATAGTTCGCTTGAGCTGAGCTTGCTTCAAATACATTTTTGTTTTAATATGCAATTTGGCTTGTAATCAGTCTTCATGTTCTCTTGCTGATCAAATATTTATTTTTGTTACACTTACTCTTCCCTCTGTTCTAAATAAAGCTAAACTAAAAGGGACATTTTATTTTTTTTTATTTTGCTTTTTGTTTGTGTTTTCCCCCTTTTCTTTTCTATGCATGAAATAAAGCTAAGCTATAGTTCTGATCTTTTAACTTTTTTTGTTTTAAATCCTTTTTAAAGTTTTTATGTATTTTCTATAGAGCAGCCTTTATCAACCTATTACCCGACAGGAAACCTAAAAAAAAAATTCAGGTCCCCTGCTAAATATTGTACCTACAACACACTGTACATTATTGTGAGCAATAACGTGTAGAAAGTTTTTACTAAAACTCTCAATGTGGCATGTGTATTTGACACCCAAATAATTTTTTAAATTCTTCCCATACACTGAAATTATTTTTATTAAGGCCTCATTCACACGGCTGTAAAAAAAATTTACTGGTGTTATTATACATATGTTTTCTAGGAGAAAAGTTCCTGCGTAATGGTCAGTAAAATACTTGCATATAGATGCATTTAAACACGTAAAGTCTATGCGTACATAAAATGTGTATGTGTGTATATATATATATATATATATATATATATATATATATATATATATATATATATGTATTTTTCCCCCTTTTTGTTTAGGCTTTATTTACGTTAGTAAAAAAAAAAAAAATTTACTTGCCTGCTCTGTGTAATGGGTCCCCTGCAGGCACTCCTGGCTCCACCCCCCTGCAAGCTGCTTGCTATAGGGGCACTTGTGCATGCTTGCTCTCGAGCTGCCTCTGTTTCTATTGACACACAGAACGGGGCTTAGCCCTGCCTCCCTCACTGGCTGTGATTGACTGCAGCGGGAGCTGGGAGAGCAGCTGCTCTTGTGCACATGGCTGGATCGAGATCTCAGAAAAAGAAACCATAAACTTTGTGATGTCCCCTAACTTTTGATTTGTGTCCAGTGAAGAAGGTGGGGGATCAGTTCACCATTACTCGCTTCTTAGGGAACCCCCTGCAACCTCCCGGAGGAACCCTGGTTGAGAAAGGCTGCTATAAAACATAGGTGCACCTTTTACAAACTATGTTTTAATGTCCTCCACCCTTCTTTTCATTGGTACAGTACAAACTATTGCATAACTTTTGATTGAACTGGCTGGATGCAAATCTCTGCATGCTCTTTACTGTCTTAATTCCAATGTGGTGTTTTTTTTTTTTTTTTTTTTTTTTTTTGCTGTAATGTGGTGGTGCATTAACCCCAATGCACAATAAGAAGCAACAAGTCTGCACTTCGGGATACAGCAGTACATGTATGTGAATGTACATGTGTTGCTGAAAAATACTGAAAGCCACTTTTTCATTTGTTGAGGCCCGTTAATATACCTAAAGGTAGAAATTTTTTTTTTTTTTATAGCTGAAGTTTTAATTATATTTTTGCATAGTTACACTGGTCCAAGCTAGACCAATGTAAGAATGCTTGTGTCATACCTGGAATACCCACATGGAAGCTGAAAATCACTGTAGTAGGCACTGCTTCTACAGGGACGGGCGCTAACTTCCGTGACCCATGCCAAGCAGCTGACCTGCTGCTTAGTGAACACAGGAGGTCGCTCCTTCGGCACGGGCACCATTCAGAGAACACTTTTTGCATTTTCTCCACGATTGCAAAGCATTCTCAAGTCGCTGCCCCAACTATACTGGTCTTGAGGTATTTTTTCATATGGAAGTAATCAGTGCCCAGGGTGAGGTAGGGGGTAGTCTGTATTGCCCATGGCACCTATGTGAGTAGTTGCTTGATGTGCTCACATACTTAGTGGTACCTGTGCCCATTCATTTCTGATGGGACATCAACTTTCCTCCACACACCAAAAACTTCCTTGACTGTCCTTGTCCCATTTCACTGCATGTGTGTTCCTGCCCCGTGAGGGCGAGGTGTGGCGTGTACTGTGTGTAAGGATGTTGGGAATCAATTTATAATTCAAGCATATCTAAACCCAGAAAAAAATATTACAGCTTGCCAATCCTTAGATGTGGTGGCTGTATTAGTTTTCTTTTCGATTTTGGGTTTAGAAACTCTTTACTGGAAGCAACCCCAAACAACACATACAGAAAGTGTGTCTAGTACACACACATAGATGTGAATCTGGCCTATAAGGTGCACCTTCCCTTTAAACTCAATCTTTTGCTTTGCATTGTTCAGGGTTTTTGCAGTGATGTCTGTGGCAAATGTTAAATTTTCTTGTTCGTGTACAAAGCAATAATGACAGCTTCTGGACGCAAATGGTAAAAAGTTACATGGTTGATCCTTAAAAGCCTTTAATAGCCATGAAATCTGTGTGTAAACACTCCAAACGTTCATACGTGGGTCTCCAAAAGCTTAAAGGCTTAAGCCGTTGAACCTAAATGTTGCTCAGGTGCAGTTCTTTGTCATGCAAGTTATACCTCAGTCCTGCAGATCAGTAGTTTACATGCCAGGAGAAGTTGAGCTTTTGCTGTACTCACAGGCTGCTCCGGATGCAAGAGTTGCAGGTCTCATAGACTCAAGTTGTACAGTTGCTTTTCTGGCCCCACCCCCGCTTACCGTTCACAAGGTCAGAAGAAGAAAGAAATGGAGATGTGGTGACAGGGCTGGGGTCTATGAGACTTGCAAAACTTAGATCCAGAGCAGTCAAGAAGGTACCGCAGGAGCTGGATTTCCTTTGGCATGTAAACTTACTGATTGGTGGGACCTACCTACAAGTGGTAAGTCCACTTGAGGAACAAGAATGCTTGAAACCTGTGCAGGTGATCCTGTCTGCAATTTCTTTCTTCTTTTGCACCTAATGTCTCTTGCATGCTATACCTGCCGTGTTTTGTCTTTATGGACAGTGTTGCAGCAGCTGCAGGGACATATTTATACTGAACCAAGGTGAGTTTTTCGGCTGCTGTGGGACTACAGGTACCAGCATGACTTGCCTTAAATGCTTTGGCTGGCAGGGCCAGCTGGCATCTGTAGGCCCACAGCTGGAGGAAGCTGATTGCCTTTCACTGGTATAGTTTAAGGTAAAAAGTGAAACTGTCATTGCTTATCTTATACCACAGTGCTCTGCTACACATTTATTGCAGTACTGAATGAGAGGTAAATGGCAGAGCTTCATGTCGGCCAGTAGATTGTACACATTGACAGCTTCTAACTGGTGGAGATAAGCAGAAAGCGGGGGTGGTTGCTGCCTTTGACGTAGGAGGCACAATGTGCACTGTACGAGGTTTAGAATACAAGGAAGTGGGAGCTGATGTGATGTGGTACGGGCCGGACACTACACCGTGTGAGCTCCTGCTGGTTCACAATCCCAACAAAGCGAATGCAGATGGCTACAAGAACTGAAAAGTAGATAAATGTGTCAGCAGAAATATTTACTGCACCTTTTTGTCAGGTGTAATTAGTGGGGGGTATATAGCTCCTGAGAATTGATCAGCCTTGTTTTTAACAGATTTATTAGGATTTACATAATTATATGTACATCTATAGGAGTGAAGGGGATGATTATCCAATCCCATCTCTAGCATTAGGATACATAAATGATAAAGGTCAAAAGTCTTTGCATACTGGTTATCACCAACTGTGACAAAGGCCCCCACCCCCAAGTGTTTATTATGGGTGCATTACATTTGAACACACTTGACTAGACATAACATTTATATCTCATTCAAATGTTGATAGCCAGTCTGACTTTTTGCACTTTACAAGATATACTGGGAAATGGTGGAGTTCAGCTTTAGGCTGCATTCACACCTGAGCGTTGGAGGTGGAAAAAAAAATCAATTATTTTCTATGGAGATGGTTCACATGTCCACCACTCCATGTCGCCTGAAGCTCAAAAAAGTTCTGGAGTTTTTTTTTTTTTGTAGCTTTAACCGGGCAGATTTGAACGTTTGGCATGTCTTCTCATAGATATTGAAACTCGCCAGTTGAGTGTTTTGTTGTGCGTTTTTGTGCAATTTTCTGCTCCAAATGAAAAAATTTCAAAAATAAAATGGTAGTAATATGAGTAAATAAATGCAAAATAAATACACAAATAACTAAAAATCATAAATAAGTAAAATGAATTTGTTTAATACATTAATAAATAACTAAATATTACATTTGTTATTAATAATAAAATAACAAACACCCAAACTCGAACAAAAAATACATTATTAATAATGTATTTATTTTGTGTTGGGGTGTTTAGTTATTATTAGTTAAAAAAAAAAAAAAAACTGTATAAAAACACAAGTTGCGCATAAAAACGTGCCAGAAAAGCGATCAAAGACGCTACGCTCAGGTGTGAATGCAGCCTTAAAGAGAATCGGGCGAACATTTTCGTCCAAAGAATTTTCTTACGAATTTTGTGTAGTGTGTACACAACTTTTGGCAACCGATTCCACATTTTCGTCCCAAAATTCCCGAAGGCACAAACGCCAAAATTTTTCTCGTACAGGAGCAGAACAAACAATTTTTGCTTAATGTGTACCGTTTTCATACAAGAAAAATCAGAAAAGAAAAACTGAGCAAGATCAGAAACCATAAACAACAAAAAAAAAAGGCCTTTGTCGTACGAGAATTTTCGTGAAAATATTCGTACGAATTTCTGTTTATCGCTTCTGATTTGCTGTGAAACGTCGAAAAATCGAACAAACATTTGCCCGATTCTCTTATAGTGTGTGTACCCACTTAAGAGATACTCTTCAGGCTTACTCTTCGTTTATCAACATTACACTGCTCACCCATGCATAGTGTAGACGTTTCAGAGTTTTACCATGTTTTTTTTATTTATATATTGTATTTTCACCCTTGCAGCCAAATTCTCCACCCCCATTATTGTGTTCCCACTCACGCAGCGTATTGAAACAAAACAATTTAATTATAATTCCTGCCTTTCTAGTTTCTTTTGTAGCAAGATTTTACATTGAAATTGCTTGAAATAGTCACTATGTACAGTTGGAGGGGGAACAATTTTTGTAAAGGTGCATTAACATACAATGTACCAACCAAGCCTTGAGATCCTAAACCATTTGTTAGGATAGATGCACATCTAATTTACTGCTGATCAAAAACTACCAGAACCATACGGACAAGGTTAATTATGGTGAACATTAAAGTATATGTGAACACCCACCTTGTAAAATAACCAATTCAGTTTAAAATAGGAAAACATTTGTGTGTGTTTTTTTTGTTTTTGTTTTTTTGACTTGCAGTTCCAGGCATCGGGCAAGAAGTGTTTTTTTTGTTTTTACATTTAGCTCTGCTGTGGGCAAGCAGTAGGGTTTAGATCTGATGGTTGGCTCTCATGTAAAAGCAGCCTCCTCTCCTCCCTCCCACAGAGTGGTGATCTCCGTGTGTCACGGAGCTGAAATGCATTGGCCGTAGTAACAATGTCGCGCCTCCTGTGACAAACGGCACTCTGATCCAATGGTGGGACATTGAATCAGTGTGATGTGATCACAGGAGGCGGGACATTGTTACTGCGTCCCGGGCAATTTAAATACAGCTCCGTGACACACAGAGATCGCCGCTCTGATCCGGGCACTGGTGAGGCTTCATCCACAGACACTTGCAGGCTGCATGATGGGCACTGGTGAGGCTACAGGCACAGGCGAGGCTGCACGACGGGCACTGGTGAGGCTGCATTGATCTCTTGTGTCATGTCTGCAGTCTCTGACCATCTCCTTTAGTATGTCTGCAGTCTGACCGTTCCTGTATCATGTGTGCTAGAAGTGCAGTGTGTTTAGGTAAGATAATACAGACATGATGCAAGAGATGGTTAGAGACTGCAGACTGCATTTTTTCTTGAGTTTTTCTTGCACTAAAGGTGCCAATGGTCAACAATAAAGTCATATTAATTTTAATTGATGATATTAATTAAAATGTCAAATATACAATTGTACTATATTAAAATATAAATATTTTTAATAAATATACAAATTTTTTTAAAACTG
The DNA here is from genome assembly GCF_042186555.1 of Aquarana catesbeiana. Taxonomy (NCBI): domain Eukaryota; kingdom Metazoa; phylum Chordata; class Amphibia; order Anura; family Ranidae; genus Aquarana; species Aquarana catesbeiana. Next base: position 621,654,915 of record NC_133326.1, on the reverse strand, counting down.
TCATTTTCGATATCGGTTTCGGCCTAGTGCAGCCTTAATTTTTTTTTTTTTGGCACCAAAATTTCCATTCGGTGCACCCCTAGTTATAACCTCTGTCGGTTTATTTTTTTGCCATCTGTGTCCCATTTGGAGATCTACCTTCACTTCATGTCCGATAGCAAAAACAGGAAGTGAGAGGAAATCCCTGCAAATTAAGGGAACCTCTTGGGGACCCTCCAGGGCAGCAGAATTGGTGTCCCCATTGGAAGATTTCCCCTCTACTGCTTTTCTGGGGACGACCCAAAATTTGAGATTTTCTTTGACTGTCACTTTTAATGATAATGGTAAACAGGACAAATAGAGAGGGGAAGTCTCGCTAATGGGGGCACAGACAGCGATAAAAACCTGACAGAGCTTTGCAAGGGAGGGGGGAGGGGGGTTGTGGTCAGCACGAGTTTGATCATTGGAGGACAGGCGGGCTGTTCTCCCAGTACAGCCAGAAAACTGACCACGCTGGACTGGATGTACTCTCATGCCTAGTGTGGTCAGTTTGAAATCGGAAACAAGGGGACTGGCAGGATCACGAGGTATGTCACACAAAGGAAGCAATACAAAGAGAACAGGATACTTTTTAACACAAGTACATGGTACAGCATAAATATGAAATGTTGGGGTAACATTCTTTAATTTCCCAGGTCCCTTCTTAGTGAGGAACGTCACTCTGGTTTAAAAAAAAAAAAAAATTAGGAATCTGCAAACCCAACATTTTATATTCTTGATATGTGCCTGCTGTACCATGTAGAAGGTATCCTATCTTTTGTATTACTTTCTTTGTGTGAAATCCCTGGAGTTCCTCCCATCCTCTCTGCTTTCCTGTTAATAACTGACCGCACTAAGCAGGAGAACGCAGTGCGGTCAGTTCTCTAGCTGTGATGGGAACTCAGCCTGCTTGCCTTCAACGATCAGACCTGTCCTGACACCACTTCCCCCTGCACAGCCATTCACTGGAAAGACCAGTTTGCTGCTGCTGCTTCTCTTCTCCTCCTCCAGCTCTCTAAACTCATTATGCAGCTGAGAACAATGGGTATGTGATCCCTTACCCCCCCTTTTTTTTTTTTTTTAAAGGAGTAAACGGCAGTTGAAGGGGGGGGGGATAGAAAAAATTCCCTGCAAGGCAATGTCATAATGTGCTAGTATGCATTGCATACTAGTAGATTATGGGAGACTTACCTCTCACCGCTGAGAGGGCTTCCATCGCCCCCTGGTCTTCCTTTTGGGTTTGTGGCCTCCGGCTATATGAGTGGCCGGGGTCGCGATGTCATGTCCACGCAGGAGCCGCCGTTTTACGGCACAGGCTCTGAAGGTTCAGCACTACATGCTGGACCTTCAGAGCGCATGCACTCTGAATATCTCTTAAACAGTGCAAGTTTAGGAGATCTTCACAGTACCTACAAGTAAGCCTTATTATAGGCTTACCTGTAGGTACAAGTGGTAGAACAGAGCTTACTACTACTTTAATATATATGTACAGGTTTTGCCCTTCATTTCTATTTTAAACTGAATGGGTTGTTTTACAAGGTGAGGCTTTTGCAAATACTCTGGTTAATGACTTTTAAGACACACCTACCAGCCCATGGAGTCCAGCACGTGCTTTTCCGCAGTCAATTCATTGCTGGGCTTCTGCTCTCCATCGCTGACATCTTAGATGTAGGAGCCAGTTATGACTTCCTGATGTCTCACAGCTGGCTCCCTATTCCGCATGTATATGGCTGAGTAGTGCTGTGGGGCTGGTCCTGCAGCCTCCTGGGGCATGTGATGTCTGCCAGAAGGCTGTGGATGGAGGGTGGGTCCAAGCAGATGTTGTTTTTGCTTTGCTTATGTAAGAATTGAGAGTGCTAGCGGGTACCTGTCGGGGTGGGAAGTACCTAAAAAAAAAATACACACACACACACACACACACACACACACACACACACACTCTATCCCAAATGTGGCTGCCACTTGTACACAGGCTAGTCCCTTAGATCTTTGTTTTGTACATGTATGCATGTTAGGTGACGAGGCTTTTTTAGAGTATTGATTTTGCCATATCTAGAAGCCTTGTGTATAGATATCTTTAAATGAAAGTCTACTTTAGTGGAGTATAAGATTCCTCCTTTCGCAAAAACCTGACGGTAGGCCCCTTTCACACGATCGGACCGTTCAGGTCTGCCTGTCAGTTTTGACGGCGGACCTGAACGGGCGCTCCATGTTAGCCTATGGAGCGACGGATGTCAGTGGAGACATGTCCGCTGACATCCGACCCCGTCCGATGGCCCTACGATCAGATCCGTCGCTATCGGATCGGGTGAGATCTGACGAAAACGGACATGCTGTCCGTTTTCATCGATCCCTCCATAGGCAGCAGCGGCGCCTGACAAGCCCCTCCACGCTCAGTGAGCAGAGAGAGACCTGTCATCCGCCGGCTCAGCGGAGATCAACGGACTGATCTCCTGCTGAGCCGGCGGACCGAGGTGGGCTCCATGGAAACGGAGTCTGCCTCGTGTGAATGAGGCTTAGGGCTTACCTAAATACATTTCCTAGATCATTTTGGTGTAATATCTTACAGCCCCCTGTTTGCTTTAACAAGGGTTGGATGCAGCTTGGCCAATCACATAATAAGCTGGCTCTGTATCATACACCTGACATCACAGGTACCGGATTCTGGTAAGAGCAGCTAGAACTTTCTCTTTTTATTTATTGGCACAGATGAGTGCATGTGTGCTCTCTCCTGTGTTTCATATCAGTCATGATAATTTGTGAAACTATCACACCCTATTCTTGCACACCTTTCTGTTCACCCACTAGAGCCCTGAAGGAAAAATCCCTGTGTCATTCAGGGGTGAGGCTGGTAGGTGACTGGCATCTGGCATTACACTGTGGGAGGAAGGAGAAACAGTCACAAGCTCTCCAGGCTTGAAAGTAATAAGTATTTTTCAGGGATTTTTTTTCATTGGCTGTCAGTTACTTTGCCCCGGATGGCCCCCCAAACTAAAGTTGCCTGAAAAAGAGCTACTGATCAAAATAGAATGAATAAGAATGAGAAATTACCGTGGTGCTCTGTGGTTTCTCCAGTAGACCCACCTTGTCACTATAGCATGCTGTAGTGATGTGGAGGTTGGCCAAAGGAACAACTGAGTGCTGCTTGGGCCAGGAGATCCACCCTTCCAGAAGTCTCAATTTCTGGAGAAGACTTCAGCCCTGATTTCTCCCCACTGGGAGTGTTGCTCGTTGGGGCAGTTGGTAGGAGAGGTAAACATCCTCTTTCTTTTTTACAGGCAACTTTAGTTTAGCGACAGTCATTTTAAAGAAAACTGAAAATGTATTTAGGTTGCAAATTGTGACCTTTCTTTCTACCAGTGCTAGTTTCTTGGCTGTCATGTCAATCCAAAGGTTTCAGTAATATAAATTATTTACAACACGTATGCAGCTCAGGAGTTCTGGGTTCATTTGCAGCAGACTTGGTCAGGTCAGTAAGTATTGAAGCCACACAGTTAAAGTATAACTAAAGGCAAAACTTTATTTTGTTTTGGATAGAGTGGGGAGGGATTAGAACCCCTCAGATTTTATTGCTGTCTGTGCCACGGAGATTTTCTCTCTCTATTTGTCCTATTTACTTTTGAAAGTAAAAGAAAATCCCAACTTTGGGGCTGTCCCTAGAAAATCTTCTAATGAGGACACTAGTTCTGGTGACCTGGGGGCCTCAAGTAATCCCCTTAATTCTCAGGGATTTCCTTTCACTTCCTGTTAGGCTATGGGACAGGAAATGAAGGTAAGTCTCTGTAATGGGACACAGATGGCGAAAAAAAAATCTTTCATTAAGTGTAGATGTCAGTCATATGAGATGGGAGAACAAAGGACTAAACTATGAGGGGCCTCCTTGTTAGGGTTGCCACCTCATCCATTTAAACCCGAACACCTTTGCATTACACAGGTTCTGAGGCTAATTAAATGCAGATAAGGCACCAAGTGAGTTTAATTACCACTTTAACCTTCCTAGTGGTAATCCTGAGTGTGGCCTGGGGTTAATTTTCAGTACCAATAGCGGTAACCCCGAGCCACACTTGGGATTGCATTGCAGTATCCAGGTACAGTTACTTACAGGGTCCCTAGGATCCTGCCATGTCCTCCCGCTGTATCATCCGCCTGATGTATCAATGTTCCGGGCTCCGTTCCCTTGCGATGCATGGGGGCGGAGCCGGGCGGCAAATTAAAAAAAGTACAAAACGCATAACACACACAATTCATTGTAATCTGTAGATTACTGTATCGAATCATTTCACCTCAGTTCTGTCCAGTGCCCTGCATGCACTTTTGTATTATATATACCGTTCTTTCTGCCAGGAAACTTGAGAATGTCCATGGCATCCAAAAAGCGTCTATGTCAAAAGGTTTTAGGCCAGCTAGAAAACAGCGATAGTGAAATAGAATCACTTGCAGAATTGAGCGATAGTGATTTGTGGGGAGATCCGTCATCAAACACTGAAAGTGACGACAGCGATGATTCTGCGACTGAGCTCAGTGATGTGTGAACTTGGCACTCTATTGACTGTGGTACGGATCACGCAGCACTGAGCTCAGTCGCAGAATTGTCGCTGTCGTCACTTTCAGTGTCTGATGACGAATTTCCCCACAAATCACTATCGCTCAATTCTGCACGTGATTCTAATTCACTATCGCTTTTTTTCAGCTGGCCTAAAACCGCTTTTGACGTAGAAGGACGCTTTCCATTGTCCTGATTGTGACGTTGGACTTTCATACTTTCAAATTTTTCATACCCGGAATGCTTACTAAACCAATATGCAGTGTCTAGTATTACAGTGACTAGTAATATCGCACCCTTGTTTGGACAAATTTCAGTGTTTTTGATTACATTATTGAATAAAATGTATTATTATTTTTTTATAATTATTTATAGTTATTTATTATATTATCATTTATGATTTTGTGTTTTAAACTTTATCATACCCGGGATGTCTACTAGACTCTTGTTTGAACAAGTGTGTTATTCCTAAGAATTTCAGGCCTACAATATAAAATACCAAATTTCCATGAAAAACAATGTACCGCTTTGACATTAAAAAATCAGACCTAATCATACCGCCAGGGAGGTATGAGGCTGTCTTAGGCTGCGTACACACGGCCGGACTTTCCAACGGGCTAAACTCCGTCAGCAACATGTTCTATATCTGAGCATGTTCTATATCTGAGTCCGACAGAAAAAGTCTGATGGGGCATACACACGGTTGGAATGTCCGACCGAAAGCTCCCATCGGACTTTTTCTGTCGGGAAGTCCGGCCGTGTGTACGCGACATAAGATGATGCTGCTGTGTCTGCACAGTAAGGAGATGAGCTCTGGCGTGTTCGCAACCTGCACGTGCAGAGCCCGCCAGGAAGTCGGCACTGCACAGCGCTAATCTCAGGCAGTGAGACATTTTCCCGGTCCGCGGCTGCAGAGACCGAGAAATGAGGGACACGCCTGAGCTCATCCTTACTGCACAGCAGTCTGGGGCCCACTTGAAAAAGCCACATGACACAAAGGGGTGTATTTATAAAGCAGTTGATCTAAAACTCATCAAACCTTTACTGCAGGTAAAACTACCAGGTTCATGTGTTTTTTTTTTTTTTTTTTTTATACCAAAGATTGATTCACCACCTGTGAATTTTTGGTGAAAGTCACATTTAATTGCTTTATAAATGTGTCCCATAGTTCATTTCTGCATGCAAACATTTTAACTTGGGGGGATCCATCCATACGTAGATATAGTTGAGCCATGTTAGTTTGTGGTGCTGGGCGGTAAATCTCCCCTTCATTGCCAACATATTAGAAATACTTATACTAAAATAATTTCTGATATCACTAGTGGATTTGCATAAAGTTGGACTTAATGGGATTGATTTACTAAAACTGCAGAGTGCAAAATCTGGGGCAGCTGTGCATGGTAGTCAGTCAGCTTCTATCTTCAGCTTGTTCAATTAATCACTTGCCGACTGTACATGTGTGTGATCCAGCCTGCTCCGGGTTAGGAGTGTGCACAGCGGCTTGCAAATCCTGGTACCCGTGGCCTGTTGAGCAATGTCAACAAAGCTGTTAAGAATGAATTTATAACAGCTGTGTTTCCTATGTTGTGATTGGCCCACAGCCATAATATGGTACATGGGCCAGTCACAGCACCCTTTACAATGTGATTATCTATAGCCAGTCTTTATCTATAGCCAGTCACAAATTACTAGTGATCACAGCTGTCATGAATGTAACCCTTTAATGACAGTTGCAAACATTGCTGTTACAATGATCATGATTGTAACCGGAAAGTGTATAAAAAAAAAAATCCATGATCGCCCCCCCAAAGTAGTTCAGTGTTACCATGGTGACACTGAGCTATTTATAAAAAAATACAATTTAAAAAAACTCACCATGACTCTAAGACCCCTTTCACACTGGCGCCGCTTAAATGCTCCCGAAAAGCGACACTGCCAAATCGCTTTGCAGGCGCTTCGGCAGCGCTGCCCATTCGTTTCAATGGGCAGGGGCGGTGGAGGAGCGGTATATATACCGCTCCAGAAATGCTGCTTGCAGGATTTCTTCTAACGTCCTGCAAGCGCACCCCTCGAGCCCCAGTGCTTTCACACTAGGGCTGCAGGAGAGGCGTTTTACAGGCGCTATTTTTAGCCCTTCAGCGCCTGAAAAACGCTTCAGTGTGAAAGGGGTCTAATACTAAATGCTTCAGACTATCTACTTTGTAATAAGAGTTAATTTGGGGGGCAATTGTAATGTCCTGGCATTTTAGGGACACAAGACCTGAGATAGACCATCAGTACATCAGAATTGATCAATTTTTAGATATATACCATAGTTTGTAGACGCTATAACTTTCACACAAACCAATCAATATACACTTATTGGGACTTTTTTTTTCACCAAAGACATGTAGCAGAAAACATTTTGGCCTAAATTAATGACGACATTTGATTTTATAGGATATGTTTATGCCATAAAGTAGAAATAATTTATTTTTTTTTAATTTTGACTTTTTTTTAGTTTATATCGCAAAAAAATAAAAAACCCAGTGGTGATCAAATAACACAAATGATAAAAATGTCATTTGGGTACAAGCATTACATGACCGCGCAATTGCCAGTTAAAGTAGCACAGTGCTGAATAGCAAAAAATGCCCTGGTCATGAAGGGGGTAAAACCTTTCGGAGCTGAGGTGGGTAAGCTTTGACAAAAAATAAAGCCTAGAAGCTGATTGGTTTTTAGGCTGAGCTTCCCCAGATTGTGCATACTCCAGTTTTAGTAAATTTCCCCCATTGCGCCTTCAAATACTCTAAAAATCATAAAGGCCCCTTTCACACTGGAGCGGTGGGTGCGTCGGCGGTAAAGCACCGCCATTTTTAGCGGCACTTTACCGTCAATTTTGCAACGATATTTGGCCGCTAGCAGGGCGCTTTTACCCCCCCCCCCACTAGCGGCTGAGAAAGGGCTAAAACCACAGCAAAGCACTGCTGCAGCAGCGCTATGCCGGCAGTATAGCTGCACTGTGCCATTGATTTCAATGGGCAGGAGCGGTTTAGGAGTGGTGTATACACCGCTCCTTCACTGCTCCAAAGATGCTGCTAGCAGGACTTTTTTTAGCGTCCTGCCAGCGCACCGCTCCAGTCCTGCCAGCGCACCGCACCGCTCCACCGCCCCTCGGGGCTTTCACATTGGAGAGACAGCAGCGGCCCTTTCAGGGCGCTTTGCAGGCACTATTTTTAGCGCTGTAGCACCTGCAAAGCACCCCAGTGTGAAAGGGGTCAAAAGGAAGTTTATCACTCCGGCACTCATTGGAGCACCAGGCTGGGAAGGGGCGGGCATGGCTGGCAGAGCCAGTTGTCAATACTGTTGATGTTCTTTCTGAGCCTGGCGCAGCTTTGCCCGTCAGCTGATGGTAGGAAATAGTCCACTATTAGCTGACTCTGGGTTACAGTGTTAGTAAATGTACTCCTGTGAATCTCAAGAAAAGTGCAGCCAAAATGGTATGCTATGTGAATGGGATATATAGTGCCTTGAAAAAGTATTCATACCCCTTGGAATTTTCCACATTTTGTCATGTTACAACCAAAATCGTAAATGTATTTTAGTGGAAGGAAAATGATAAATGGTTTTCAATTTTTTCTTACAAATAATTATGTGAAAAGTGTGGGGTGCATTTGTATTCAGCCCCCCTGAGTCAATACTTTGTAGAACCACCTTTCGCTGCAATTACAGCTGCAAGTCTTTTTGGGGATGTCTCCACCAGCTTTGCACATCTAGAGCAGTGTTTCTCAACTCCAGTCCTCAAGGCGCCCCAGCAGGATTTCCCTTAGATGAAATGGCTGTGGTAATTACTAAGGCAGTGAAACTGATCAAATCACCTGTGCAAAATAATGGAAAGCCTGAAAACATGACCTATTGGGGCGCCATGAGGACTGGAGTTGAGAAACACTGATCTAGAGAGTGACATTTTTGCCCATTCTTCTTTGCAAAATAACTCAAACTCTGTCAGATTGTTGTGTTTTGCAGACTTTAATGCCGCTTACACACGACCGGACTTTCTGGCAGACTAGGTCCGACCGTCTTCCTGACGGACTTACGACAGACTTTCGGAACTAACGGACTTGCCTACACACGACTGGACCTTCCGGCAGACTAGGTCCGCCGGCCTTCCCGACGGACTTTCGATGGAGTTACGGCGGATTTCCGAATGAACGGACTTGCCCACACACGGACCGTTCATTTTGAACGTGATGAGGTACGATGGGACTAGAAAAGGAAGTCAATCTCGCCGCTTTTATCGGCGAGATTGACACCTTGCGAGCCCCGTCGCAGAGCATACCAGACCCTTATCCAAGCACGCAGCCCGGCCGGTCAGAAAAGGGGGTGGGGACGAGCGAGCGCCCCCCCCCCTGAACCATACCAGGCCGCATGCCCTCAACATGGGGGGGTGGGTGCTTTGGGGAAGGGGGGCGCCCTGCGGCCACCCACGATAGGATCACGCTGGAAACATTCTCGCGGGCAGGTGCTGTAACTGCCCTTGCATCATATTTGGTCCATCAGACCAGCATACAGTCGAACGGGCTTCCCGATAGGAACTGGGTCCGGCGGAAAGATTTGAAGCATGTTTCAAATCTAAAGTCCGGCAGATTTTGGACCGAAAAGGTCCGTCGGATGTCCGATGAAGCCCAGACATGGTCGGATTGTCCACTGGATTTGGTCCGTCGGACCAGTCCGGTGGAAAAGTCCGCTCATGTGTACGCCGCATAACAGGTTTTCCTCTAATGTGTACACACGAGCGGACATTCCGACAACAAAATCCTGGACTTATTTCCGACGGATGTTGGCTCAAACTTGTCTTGCATACGCACAGTCGCACAAATGTTGTTGGAAATTCCGAACGTCAAGAACGCAGTGACGTACAACACGTACGATGAGCCGAGAAAAATGAAGTTCAATAGCCAGGGCGGCTCTTCTGCTTGATTCTGAGCATGCGTTGAATTTTGTGCGTCAGAATTGTGTACACGTGATCGGAATTTCCGACAATGGATTTTGTTGTAGGAAAATTGGAGAACCAGCTCTCAAATTTTTGTTGTCGGAAATTCCGACAACAAATTTCCGATGGAGCATACACACGGTCAGAATTTCCGACAACCAGCTCACATCGAACATTTGTTGTCGAAAATTCCAACTGTGTGTACGCGGCATAAGAGTGCCCTGTATTTGGCTCCATCCATCTTCCCATCAACTCTGACCAGCTTCCCTGACCCTGCTGAATAAAAGCATCCCCACAACATGATGCTGCCATGGTGTGTTCAGGGTGATGTGCAGTGTTAGTTTTCCGCTACACATAGCGTTTTGCTTTTAGGCCAAATAGTAAAATTTTGGTCTCATCTGACCAGAGCACCTTCTTCCACATGTTTGCTGTGTCCCCCACATGGCTTCTCGCAAACTGCAAACAGGACTTCTTATGGCTTTCTTTCAACAATGGCTTTCTTCTTGCCACTCTTCCAAAAGACCCCTTTCACACGGGGCCGCGGCTGCGTTTGCGGTAAAGCACCACTTGTCTTAGCGACGCTTTTCGGCCGCTAGCGGGGCCCTTTTAACCCCAAAAAAGGGGTTAAAAGCTCCCGCGTTGCGGCACTTCCGAAAGCACTTTTCAGGCAATTCGGAAGTGCTGCCCATTCATTCCAATGGGCAGGGCGTTTAGGGAGTGCTAAATACAGTGCTCCCAACCTGCCCAAAAGATGCTGCTTGTAGGACTTTTCGGAACGTCCGGTAAGTGCACCGCCCGAGTGTGAAAAGTCACACTTAAATGAATGGGAGATCAATTTCCCTACTAACGTTTCAAAAATTTTTGATTACCCAACAAATTTCCGACATGACGGATCTTTCTTTTGGCATAAAATGTTGCATTTTAAGCCCTCATGCACACAGGCTGTTAAAAAAACGTTATGAAAACGCCAGTATCTTTGCAGTGATTTTTTAAAACTTTTTTCAGCTTTTTTCAGCGTTTTTGCAATAGCGGTTTTTAGCGTTTTTGAGCGTTTTTCCGCGTTAGCGTTTTTGAGCGTTTTTTTTTTTTTTTTCAAAATTTTTATTTTTTTTTCAATGGATCAAAAACGCTAAAAAACGTTGGTGAGCGACGTTTTTGAGCGTTTTTGAGCGTTTTTCAGCGTTAGAGCGTTTTTACAGCTGAAAAACGTCTTTCAGAACCCACTGGTCCTGGGTTTTTTTTACAGCTTAAAAACGCCTATGCCACTTGCAGCTCAAAAACGCCTAGGTGGGCATGAAGCCATAGACTAACATAGACAGGCCTTTTTAAGCTGCAAAAAAAGCTCAAAAAAGCAGCTGTAAAAACGTCCGTGTGCATGAGGACTTAGAATTAAAAAGTACCCACTAACGTTTTTAAAGTCGAACTATTGGGCTTATCTAATGCTTTTTCGGATGATTTTCTATCCATGTATGGCCAGCTTTAGACCAATGAGGAGAAAGGTGGTCTTTGCCCAGTGGTTTGCTGGTTTCTAGCTAAAGCAATGCACATTACCTCAATATGAGTATGCCATGGACAATTTACAAAAGCAAACATTTGGCACCACAGCCAATGTTTATCAGTATCTTGCAGATCATTTTTAGTAGAAGCATGCTATGAATATCAGAAAGCCTCAGAAGTGTTAAATAGGCCCTTAATGTAGAACTTCTGCCAGAATGTTTTCTTCTAGTGCTTGCTTACACTTGATTTGCTCTTTAATGAGCCAGCCATGTTCAGATGCCTTTGCGGAGAGCATCTGGCAGTAAGGAGGGGTTCTGTCGCCTCCTCATCGCCTGCTTAAACCATTCAAAATTCCAGACCACTGCGCCATAACTGCATTGTGCGAGGTTGTGGGGCAGTTGCAGTATTTTCCCATTCAACAGGGGTATAGCTCCTGCTGTGGCCACAAAACAAAGCATCGCACCTGAGGCATGTGTACACCCTCTGCTGCTGCTGCCTTCTAAGCTAAATGGGAGTGGTTGAGCGGTAATAAAAATGTGGCTCAATCTCAGGGTTTTTTTACCACCCCCCAGCTGCAAGTGTAAACAAGTCTTTTTTTTTTTTAGGTAGAGATTGTAAAAGTTAAAACGTCTGTCAGGTTTTTATTGCTGTCTGCAGGAGATTTATCCTAACATCCACTCACAGGGACACCACAGGAAATGATTTCAAAATCTCCCCAAAGAGGGAGAAATCTCACCTCTCATTGCCCCTGGAAGAGGTGTTGCCATTTGAAAACTTCCCCGATATCTCTGCTCTGGTAGTTCCCCTTATCTTCTGACCTGGTAACAATGGTCACCATTGATTGGACTTCACCACTGACAGCAACAAAAAGCTGATGGGCTCTTACCCTACTTTATTTGAAAAAAGATAAAACTTTCTGGGTTGCTACTTTTATTTATTTGTTATTTTTTTACATATTCTTGATTTAGGAAATGCAACATCGAAAATGCTGTAGTGTTGCTACTCTTTAAAATGTATTTTCTGCCAGCAAATATCTTGAGTAATTGCTGCAGTGTTTACTTTAAAGTTAATTTTATCTGACTTTCACATTCTAGATATTTGATCTTTTTTTTAAATTAAATAAAGACATCTCTTTCAATCATTAATAGCTTTTCCCTGGACGGATTTCCTCTTTGTGGTCACTATCTGGTCACAGAAAGGCTAAGTGGTCTCTGTGGCCCCCATTTCTAATTGGATTTACCAGAGTTTAGGCTTTTTCCCATCTACACTAAAAGCGATAGAAAACTGCTGGGTGTTTTTTTTTTCTAACCTGAAAAGTAATGTCATAATGTGCTAGTAGATGCATACTACCACATTATGTTAAAAGAAGTTGTAAAGTCTCAGGGTTTTTCACCTAATGCATTCTATGCATTAAGGTGAAAAACCTTCTGTGCTGCAGCTGCCCCCTAGAGCCCCCCTTTTTCTTACCTGAACCCGATCGCTCCAGTGGCGAGCACGAGCCCAGGAGCTCCAGCCTCTGTCTCGGGTCCTAATTGGATAGATTGATAGTATGGCTCCCGCTGCCGTCAATCAAATCCAGTGACACGGGAGCCCGGGGGCAGGGCCGAGTCCTGCTGTCTGTGTCAATGGATGCAGCAGCAGGACTCAGGAGCGCGCCCGCACTGGTGCCTCCATGGAAAGCGGCTCTCCGTGGGGGCACTCGCTGAAGAGGAAGAGCCAGGAGTGCCGCCGGGGGACCTCTGAAAAGGAGGATCGGGGCCACTCTGTGCAAAACCCTTGCACAGAGCAGGTATGTATGACATGTTTATTAAAAAAAAAAAAAAGCGAACCTTTACAATCACTTTAAACTTACCTGAAAACAAAGCCTTCCAGTGCCAAGCTGTCCAGTGCCAAGCAGGTGCTTCCATCTTCACCCCGTCTTCCTTCTGGGTCCGCGGACTCCAGCTGTGTGAATGGCCGGAACTGCGATGACATCACTCCTGTGCATGCGCATTGGAGCTGCTGTTTACGGCACAGGGCTCTGAAGGAACGGTCTGGGTGTCCGTTCCTTCAGAGAGCATCCGGCTGCATGAAGAGTAAATATCTCCTAAACAGTGCATGTTTAGGAGATATTCACAGTACTTATAGGTAAGCCTTATTATGGGCTTACCTATAGGTAAAAGTCAGAGATGGGAGTTTACTTCCACTTTAAGCCTAGTACACACTATCAGTTTTTTTTTCATTCAACCCAGCGGGTTGGACGAAAAAAACTGACAGCTCAGATTGGAGCCACTGTACTAACAATCCAATGTTAATACAGTGATCTCCCCTGCTGAGCTACTGTGTTCTGACAGGGGGACCCCCCCCCCCCCGCCAAAATGCTGCGGTCTGCGCTCTCAGCCATTGGCTCAGAGTGCTGATCGGGAGACGGTCGGCTGCTGGTTTTCCAGCATGCACGTCCAACAGAAGCTTCTATTGGACCGGCTGCCATACACATGGGCCCAAAGTCAGCTGGTTCAAAAAACAGGCCAAATGTCACCCGGCATTCAACCCCTGTGTACTAGGCTTTAGATCCTCTGAATTTTTTTCACTAGAGCAGATAATGTGAGCTTTTTGCCACAAGGCATCAACTTTACAGGTTTACAAGCAGCTGTTCAGTCACCTACCTTTTCCACAACATTAACGTTATTGTGTCTGAGTAAATACGGCTGCCCCCACGTACATATAGAATTACAAATAATGCAAAGAAACAACATTTGTAAAATATTACCAAACACCGATTGAATTATTTATACCCAGCTGATCACTTTTACATAGCTGTCTAAAAGCATAATATCACTCTTTGTCTTGGGGACCATTCACATTTATGCATTTAAATACATAGGGGGTTATTTACTAAAAAGGTGCAAAATCTGGTGCAGCTGTGCACAGAAACCAATCGGCTTCCAGGTTTTATTGTCAAAGCTTAAAGTAGAGCTCCAGCCTCCTTGGCAATTTTTTTCAAAAAGCACCCCTGTGATTCTCATTATAATTAAGCTACTGCTGTAAGTGTAATCCTTCTTCTTATCAATTTGTCATTCTCCACAGGATGCCAGAAGGCAGGCAGTTACCATTCATGACTTGGGCATTTGAAAGCCGTTCTCATTTTCTTCTGGGATTCCAAACAGCTGGCTCGCGCCTGTGCAGTATTACACTGTGCTGTGTGGCGTATTGGTTATAGGTTGCTATAATAATGGTGCCATTTGCAGAATTCACCGTCCCATTGTTATGGCAACCTGTCAATCAACACATAACTTCCTGTCTCAAAATACCGTGAGATTTCATTGTTAGCCACCCCTAGGACTTCTGGGATATATGAAGCTGATATCTCAGGAGTTCTAAGGAATCGCTGAATGATTAAATCGCCTGGGCAAGTCAGGACTGGCAGTGCAGTCTACACAGATTAAAATAAGGTATTTAGCAAAAAAAAAAAAAAGAGAAATGATTGCCATTACATACTGTTCTGCGGGTGGGCATTGTTTTGCAAGGATCATAAAAAAATGGGTGGAACTCTGCTTTAATTGAATAAGATGAAGTTAGAAGCTGATTGGCTACCATGCATGGCTGCTGCCCCAGATTCTTAGTGCTCCAGTTTTAGTAAATCTCCCCCCCCCATAGTTTACTACATGTTGGTGTGGTACTATTCACTTTTAGTGGCCATGTTGGTGTGGTACTATTCACTTTCAGTGGCATCATAACACACTATTATGGTAGTGTGCAATGCAACTAGACTGCTGGACACCGGAACTCCATGCCATGTGTTGGGGTGCACTGCTTTAAAAAAATAAAAGGTCAGACTTGTTTTTCCATTAACGTTCACTGCCAGTGCGTTCATATTTTAATTGCAGCATGCCTTAAAGTAGGACTATATGCAAAACTTTTTTTTCATTTAGGATAGAGCAAGGGAGGGTTATAACTCCTGCCCAATTTTTTGTCGCCATCTGTTTCCCATTGGGAAGATTTCCCTTCACTTCCTGTACCATAGACAGAACAGGAAGTGAGAGGAAATCCCTGCAAATTAAGGGAATTTCTTGGGGTCCCAGAATTAGTGTCCTCATTGAGAGATTTCCCCTCTATTACTTGTCTGGGGACAACCCAAAATTTGGGATTTTCTTTTGCTTTCACTCAATGATAATGGTAAACAGGACAAATAGAGAGGGTGAATCTCCTTCACAGGGGCACAGACAGAAATAAAAACTGCTGTTCTATTCCTTCTGCACTGGATCCAAAACTGATAATAACGTTTTGCCTTTAGCTATACATTAACAGTACGGTAATGGCTAACGATAGATCATTGCGGTAATGTCAAGATGTAGCTTAAATGGGGCCTTAAGAATTTTACCAGCAGGTATTCAACTCTGTTTTGTTCCAGAAGCAGGACAGCAAGTCCCCATCCTGCTGTCAGAACACAGCGCTATATAGTATACAGCTGATACTTTGTTCAAAGAAACTTATTAAAGCCGTAGTAAAGCCCACTTTGTGATTTTTAGCTACAGGGAACCCCAGTGATAAGGCTTACCTGTAGGTAAAGTGAATATCTCCTAAACTTGCACCATTTAGGAGATATTCACCCTGCATGCAGCCGGTGACCTCAAAAGCGCATGCACTCTGAAGGTCCGGCATACCTTGCGGGACCTTCAGAGCACCATGCCGAAACCGAGGTCTCCCGTGCGAGACCTCCGGCCAATCACACAGCCGGAGCGCGTGAACCCGAAAGAAAGACCTGGGGAAGATGTCAGCCGTTTCAGCTGTGACCAGGCGCCGCTGGAAGGCTTTGTTCCATGGTAAGTATTTCAAAATGTGCTAGTATGTGATGCATACTAGCACATTATGCAGTTGCCTTACAGTTGTTATTTTTGTTTTTGTTTTTTAACCAGCTGTGGTTTACTACCGCTTTAAATACACAAGAAAATGTAAATGGTCATTTGGAGTTCAGGCAGTGAATGCTCTCCACTGGAGTCCTTGATGGATATGTAAACCCAAACAATGAACTTGACCTGGTACATATGCCATTGAAAGTGTTTTTTTAATATCAGTTTGATGAGTGTATAAAAAATAGCTCTTTATCCTGCCAGAAATCCAGTGAGTTTTTAACTTTCTGTGGATATGTGACAGTGCTGCACTGAAATCACAAACAATGTTTTGTATGCTATGTAGAGTGCTGTTTATATTGTCAGTGCTATATAAACACCTGTAATAAAAAAAAAAGGAAATCATGCTATAGAAATATTGTGAACTATAGGACAGCTCAACCTTTTGTTCTGGAGATACAGAGAGATGAAATGTTCTGCAATCGTAACACACTTCCTGTCCTAGGGTGACATCACTGTTCCTCTATAGATAACAGGAAGTGCGTTGCTTCTAAAACCAGCAGCTCAAAATAAAGGAAAAGATTCTGAAAAAAGAACACTAATGCAGCTACCAGACTGGTAATATGTTACATCGCTAATATATGAAAGAAATGAAAGGCAAAACATTTGTACATAGATATAAAATACACTATAAATACCTCTTTCCCCCCTCTTTTTTTATAAGTGATCACTTTCCCTCTGTTCTCAGCTGCATAAGGAGATCAGGAAGGAGAAACAGCAGCACACTAGTCTTCCCAGTGAATGCCTGTGCAGAGGGGGGGGGGGGGGGGGCATTTCAGCACAAGCTCGATCATTGGATTAGCTCCCAGCACATTCAGAAAACTGACCATATTATTCCCCCTGCCTAATGTGGTCAGTTTATAATAGGAAAGCAGAGGGACTGGCAGGAACACCAGGGATTTCATTTAAATGAAGTAATAAAAAGAGAACAGGATACTTTCTCATACAATACATGGTACAGCAGTCACATATCAGGAATATGAAATGTTGGGTTTATATACTATTTAAGTTTGCATTTATTTTTGTCCAGCATTCAATAGGATTGTGTGTAGTAGTACAGATAATGCCAACTGAGAGGCTGATCTTATTTTATTTTTCAGGCTGAACAGAGCCCCAGTTCTCCGCTTTCTCCTGAGGTCCGGACTGGTGTTTGGTTTCATATTGGAGACTTGGTTTGGTCTAAGGTGGGAACTTACCCTTGGTGGCCCTGTATGGTGTCCTGTGACCCGCAGCTTCATGTTCACAGCAAGATCAATTCCAGAGGTAAGACAGACTGACATATTGTAATAACAATATAGTAGTGTTTTTCAGAGCTGGACAAAAGCATATTAGACTTTCCATATCTTGACAATGTAGAGTGGGCCTAGAGTAAAGCTAGACTTCTATCCTGACAACCCCTAAAGGGGTTGTAAAGGTAAAAATTTTTTCACCTTAATGCATTCTATGCATTAAGGTGAAAAAACTTCTGACAATACCGCCGCCCCCAGCCCCCCCGTTTTACTTACCTGACCCCTCGAAAGTCAGCTTCGCGTTCCCGACATCTATTCCTCCGCTCACCCTGGCCACTGATTGGCTACAGTGGATGGATTGGAAGCAGCGCAGCCATTGGCTCGCGCTGCTGTCAATCACATCCAATGACGCGGCGCGCTGGGGGGCGGGGCCGAGTGATACAGTGAGCGGCTATAGCCGCCGGCTGTATCACGGGAGCGCGCCCGCAAGCACTAACCACCATGCAAGGGAGCTCGCATTAAGGTGGTTAATGCTTGCGGGGAGGAGCTGAAACAGCCGCCGAGGAACCCCAGAAGACCAGGTTCGGGGCCACTCTGTGCAGAACGAGCTGCACAGTGAAGGTAAGTATAACATGTTTGTTATTTAAAAAAAAAAAAAAATTTTACCTTTACAACCCCTTTAAAGTGGAATTTCACTCTTCCAATCATCACTGATTATTTTTTATCTTCGTGTTGCTAGCATTAGTAAATAGATAGGAAAGTATATCGTGTTTACTTGTTTTAAACATTTTTTAAATTTCTTTAGTTACTTCCTGGTTTCTTGCCTAGGCAAATGATGTCATACATCCAAGGAGTCTTCAGGAGGGGAGGGGTTTTCTCGAGTAAGCACACTCTCCTGCATGCATTCTTGAGCTAAGGGCAGGTGGAAGTAAATGCTACATGAATCATTT
Organism: Aquarana catesbeiana; assembly: GCF_042186555.1. Taxonomy (NCBI): domain Eukaryota; kingdom Metazoa; phylum Chordata; class Amphibia; order Anura; family Ranidae; genus Aquarana; species Aquarana catesbeiana. The sequence continues at coordinate 621,636,817 of NC_133326.1, read as the reverse complement.
GCCCTTACTCAAGATGGCCAGGACCAGAAATGCTAGGGGGGTGGTTTTAAAAAGTGATTTCTCAGCAAAATAAAGCATGGAGAAATGGATGGATGGGAGAGTTTGCTTTGAATATTAAAAATGAATGGGTGCGTATTACAAGGCTTTTTCCTTTTAAGCTATTACTGTATCTTACTGGGGCATAGTTGTTTTGATGTAGGCATTGCTTTTTTCAGTCTATGTTTGGTTTAAGGGGTCTCTTGGCTTTTAAAGTGGAGTTAATGGCTCCCTAATTCTACATTAACTTGTTCATCCCTGTGCAATATTAACGTACAATTATTTAATGGCTAATAAGGTATATGCAAAAATCATACATTCATATTAACGTTAAGTTATAGAAGTTAACTTATAATGTGGAAACTGAAAGTTACCTAAAGTAACCCTGAGTAACCTTAATATCTCACTTACATTCTCCAAAAACAGGTGCTCGAGAATACCATGTGCAGTTTTTCAGCAATGAGCCAGAGAGAGCGTGGATACATGAGAAGCGCATGCGGGAATACCGAGGTCGGAAGCAGTATGAGCAACTGCTGGCTGAAGATGCTGCTAAAGTACTTAACCAATCAGACAGGCTCAAGGTGCGCTTTGGCTTAGACATAACTAAAGTGTAAAATATTGTGAATTTTTACTGCGCATTGAAACTACACTATATGGCCAAAGGTTTGTGGACATCTGATCATCACACCCTTCTTGGACATAACATTCCCCCAAAAATGGCATTAATATCGAATTGCCCCCCCCCCCCCCAGTGGCCATGACAGCTTCCAGTCTCAAAGCGTTACACAGAATTTAGGAGTGTTTCTGTGTAAATATGTACTCATTCGGTATATTTAAGATCAGGTACTGATGTTGGATGAGAAGACCTGACTCACTAGGGTTGAACTTGGGCAACCTGATTTCCACTGCAGCAAACTTTCCAAACCATGCTTTTATGGAGCTGGCTTTGTACACAGGGGCAAAGTCATGCTGGAATAGAAACGGACGTTTTCTAAAGTGTTGTCCAAAGTTGTCTAAAATATTTTTGTATGCTGCAAAACGAACAATATCTTTCACTGGAAATACCGCAATAATTTGGAGGGGTGTCCCCAAACTTTTGCCCATAATATGTAGGCAAAATGATCAGCTGTCCACAGTCCTTTGTCCAAATAGCATGTTAGTTACAATGCTTCTCGATGTAAATTAGATAGGTTGCAAAGATTTTAGCACAATTTTTTGGTAGATTCATAGCTTTCCGTGTTGCCTACAGAAAGATTGGTCACTGGAAAACAGAGACACTATGTCTGGTGTCTTATGGGGATGGAAGCCTTTTCTAAGCTCTGCTGATTCAAGACCTAACCTACTTTTTTCTAATAACTTTCTTCTTTTTAATGAAGATTCATCTCCATGTACCTGCAGGGGGTCTTTTTGCTTTTTGCAGCTACCAGACACAGTTTTCATCAGTCTCAATCTTTGTTCTTTTTGTGACTGGACCTTGCTGGATTAGACATTGTCACCCCTAAGGCACTGGGCACCGCTTGAGTGCTTTTCAGACTGGTTCTGGCTAAGTTAGCTGCAGAGTGTTTTCAGGTCCAGAGTGGTTAACTTTTGTGAGTGGATCATTTTAGGCAGGCATTGAGAGCTGCCTCTTTTCTTTTTTTTTTTAGTCTCTGGACACCTATCTCCAATTCTCCTTTTTCTGCTGGTTTGCCGTTGAAGGGTTTCACGGTGTGTGACTGAGTACTTCCACTAGATTTCCACTAGGCGGAGTGTCAAGCATGCACACTACACAACCTCATACCCACCAGACAACGTTGAGGAAGCATCTCCCTGCTGCTCACAGATTTGTTTTTACTGTTTACTTGCTGTGATGTTAGGTCTCCTCTGGTGTTGAGTGCTGTCTGTCAGCCATCAGATGTTTATGTTTTGTGGGGTCTCAAGGCTGCAACATGTCTGATTTTAGATAGAAATGGAGGAAGAAGTCTGGACAGCCGCACTCCGGAAGAAATTTCATATGCCTTTGATTGTAAATCAGGATCATAAAGTGTACAAGACACCACGGCAGAGTGGTACAGGAAAACAACTGATGCGTTTCACACTTACACCGAGTGCTTACTCATGAATAAGCACTCAGTGTAAGTGTGAAATGCGTCAGAGTTTTCCTGTACCACTCTGCCGTGGTGTCTTGTGCATTTTATGATCCTGATTTACAATTAAAGGCATATGAAATTTCTTCTGGAGTGCGGATGTCCAGACTTGCACAGGCATTAGACAATGCACAGGCATTAGCCAGCACCTGGGGCTCTTCCTTCTCTGGAGGTAAAGGATTCATTTATTTCGGTTTGGATCTACCTGAGCGGTGGAGTCTATTATGTCTGATTCTAGACCTCGGAGGGTGTGGACAGTTCGCCTGTATTGAGTGTCCCTAACACACTGTCCACTAACGGGTTAAAGTTTACCTCTAGCACACTCCTTGATAATGCAGATACCCACAGTGGAGTATTGTATCTCTTTAGTGTTGGAGTTTCTCCCCTTCTCTGTCCTCTCTGGTTCCTTCGGGAGTTGCTGGGCCTGCTTCCACTCTTGAAGGAAGTGCTTACTGCAGTCATGCAGGACTTTATGTCGCTGATTGCCCAGTCATCCCCTGATTACTCTCTACCTGGATGACCCCATCCTGAGGGAATAGTCAGAGCAGGCTCTGGAGGACAGATTGTGTCTGACTGGTCAGATGTTGCAGAGGTTCACCTTTACAACCACTTTAAAGAATAAAGGCATTTTTCTCAGAACATTAAAGATAGACAGCTGTTTTTCTTTATGACCCGGTACAAGGGCAGGATTTAAAAGATGCTGACAGTGCTTAATGGTGTAAAACACAGAGGCAGCCTTGGGCAGGCCAAGTATTGTAACACCAGGGACGTGTGGTCACATTGACGTTTATAGTGGGAATCATTTCAGAGTCTCCTTGCCCTTTAAAGCAGATGTTTAGCGTGGAGGACACTGATAGAACCAAGGACTGAAAAGATTTTAAAGATAACTAAAGGTCATTATAACTACACGAAACAGACCTTTATTTTTTGAATAGAGCTCCCATTTTATACTTGACTTATTGTAAGGGCTGCATTGTGTAATGTACCTTACATAGTGGCTGGAAAGTCTACCATTTCTCTTCTGTTTGATTGTTAACCTCTCGTTTGTTGGGTAATTTGTGTATGCATTCTGCTGTACTCAGATGGGATGAACTGAAGTCAGTTGCTGTCCTTTCATTGCAATGAAGTAAGAAAGTCATACATTTCAGGCTATTTGGAAACAGAATTACTGAAACATTTTTTTCTACAGGTCATTTTAATTTCATTTTAGATTTTTATTTCCCAGCTAATTGATATGGTGAATCTATACCATTGTGGTAATTGTGGTTTGTAAATGAAAATCAATATACAGATTTTGTGGTAGTTTGTCTGGACAGATAACATCCATAAAAGAATAAAATAGTCTGCTGAATGTTTTTCTACAATTTTCTTTATTGATCTCAGTAAAGGATTTTTTTTAAAAAACATTTCAGATTTAAAACTTAAAACAGGACTCTGCAAAGCTGTAATCTCCTTATCTCCACTATATGCTCAATGTATTTGTGTTCCGACTGCTAAGCTGGCCATGCACTACTAGACTTTTGAACTAACATTTGTACAAAAATTCTTCTGAAGTGCTTTCAAATTTAATTTGCTTTTAAAGTGATTATAAACTTATTTTTTTTAATAACAAACATGTTAATATAATAGAAGAATTGCACAGAGCAGCCTGAACCTCTTCTTCTCAGGTCCTGTGCTGGCGTTCCTGGCTCCTCCTCTTCTCCGAGTACCCACATAGGAAGCCACACGTGTCTTGCCATAGACACAGACAGTGGGACTCAGCCCCGCCCCCTGCTCCCCCATCACAGGATTTGATTGACAGACTCAAAAAAGCTTGTGAGAGTGGGGAGAGAGGAGGGAGCAGGTACAGATGGGCACATTGCTTGATCAAATGAGGACTCAGGTAAGTATAAGGAGGGGGGTGAGGGGGCCACACTGCTGCCTTTTACCTTGATGCAGGGAATGCATTAAATCGGTAGTAAACCACTGAAAAAAAAAAAATAAACCTGCAAGACAATAGCATAATGTATAACAATAGCACATTATGAATTACCTACCTTAGAACGAAGCTCCTGCAGCTCGCCCGGTCACCGCTGAGGGGGGCTGCCATGTTCCCTCTGCATTTCTTCCAGGTTCGCGGGCTCTACTGATGTGAGTGGCTGGAGCCGTGATGATGCCACTCCCGCGCGCATGCGTCCTCCATTCTGACAAGTTTCAGCACGACCTGCCAGACCTTCAGAGCGCATGCGCCGCTGACGTCAGCGGCTGCATGCAGGGTGAATATCTCATAAACCGTGCAGGTTTTGGAGATATTCATTAAGCCTTATTATAGACTTACCTGTAGGTAAAAATCACCAAGCAGGGTATACAACCGCTTTAAGAAAAAACATGGTTATGTTTTCCGACCACTTTAACATTTGATTTTGGAATGAATGTAATTTCCCAAATTCGTTCGATAAAGATATTCGTTCGATAAAGATTATCCATCCTATTCCATCAAATTTTCTCATCACTAGCACATACTGATTTTTTTCCCCACTAATTAGAAAATTGAAGGAACGTTCTAAAAATGAAACATTGTGAACACAAGCTTTAGGCCTTGATCAAGGGCTCCAGCTTGTAGAAGAGCATTGATTAGAGCAGGTGTGTCCAACCTGTGGCCCAAGATGGCTTTGAATGCGGCCCAACACAAAATCGTGAACTTACTTAAAAACGCTGATTTTTTGGGGTGAATTGTTTCTAAAAATGCGTTTAGCCGCATTTAGTGAACACAAGCGGCTAAAATACACTTTGTCAGCATCTCTTTACTGGACTTTTATAAGTTTTACCTTCCCAAAGGAAAATCTATTCGGCAGCACCTATATTTGTGAGCAACTATTTTCAAGGATGAAGCACACGAAGGGCAAAATTAGAACCAAAATATCTAATGAGCACCTTGAGAATTCATTGAGAATTGCTAGTACATCCATTGAACCAGATATTGATGTGTTTATCAAAAACAATGTCAAATATCGCATTCGTTTTATGTTGCCCTCTTTTACTTTTATAATAAAAAAAAATATTACAATTTAAGTTTTATTACTTTATAGATACATTATCTATAACAGTGATTGTTAACTAACCTTTTCTGATCATCAACTATCCTTATGTGTGGACCAAGACAATTCTTCTTCCAATGTGACTCAGGAAAGTCAAAAGATTGGACACCCCGGTGTAGAGCAAACTTTTGCAAAGCATTTGAAAAACATTCTACAAGGTTCAAGCACACTGTAGAAGAGAGCTGATTGGAGGCAAGGGACACACCCCCCTTCACACAGCACACAGGAGATCCCTCCCCTGTCACCTTTTTTATCTTGGTGTCAGAAAAACTTGTTAGAAGTGACTCAGGCAGATAGCAAGGGAACTAGACAGCAGAGAGAAATGACACTTAGTGCTTTGGAGAGAGTCAAGTAAACACTATAGAGATACAGTATGTGCTTTGTTCAGAATTCATGTTTGAGGCTTACAACCACTTTAAGGCTTTGTTTAGACTTACAGTTTGAGGGCAGCAAAAATACCACACCGCCGCTGCAATAGGTAGTGGACAGGGGTGTTTATATGGCACGCCCACAGCAAAGTTGACCCAACTTGTAGCGATTGGTGGACGACAAGCCAGCCAACGCTACACATTCAAGTTAAGGAGGAAGCAGGGTTAGATGTTAGATGAGATTCTATTGTTTGTGTTTAAATTGATTATCCATAAAAGCTTTAAAGAGTTGCTTATGGGCAATTTTGGGTATTGTACTTTTTCGTTGTGTCACGGGTAAACACAATTTTGAGTTCTGAAATGTTTGATATCTATTCAGTCGACTTAATTTGTATAATTTTACAAAAATGTGGAAATTTATTCTACACAGGGACCCAAAAATATATACACACTTCAACATGAAAAATATATGCAGAAACATTTTATTACTAGATTTATATAAACATCAAAGGGTAGCTGAAAGTCATATTTGAATTATGCAATCACATTCGGTGCTCAATGTGGTCACCATTAGCATCCAGACACTTTTCGTTTTGGCGAACTACTGCATGAAAAACATTGACTAGAGTATCCACAGGAATTGCTCTGCATGATCTTTCAATGTCTTCCCATAGTGCAGTCAGTGTAGGTGGTTTTCTACGGTACACCACATCCTTTAGTGTTCCCCACAGATAGAAATTGAGGGATGTTAAGTCTTGGGAACGTGGAGGGAATTCAACAGTACCTCTATGTCCTATCCAACATCCTATCCAACATCCTATCCAACATCCTGGCAGAATGTCATTGAGATAGGCTCTCGCGTCTTGGTGGTAGTGAGGTGGTGCGTCACCTTGCTGGAAGTAAAATTGCTCAATTTCTTTGACTCTCTCCTGACGGTCACATGATGATATCAACAATGGTGTGACTACTGACATCTTTAGGGGAGACATAATACTACGCAATGCTGCCAAAATTCAATTAGGGTTTTAACCACTTGAGCTCGGGAAGGTTTCTCCCCCCCTTCCAGACCAGGCCATTTTCTGCGTTACTTTAACTGACAATTGCGCAGTCACATTTGGTCACCTCTGCGTTTTTTTTTGCGGTAATTTTGCGGTAATTTTGAAAAAACAATATTTTTTACCTTCTGCTATAAAACATACTCAATAAAAAAAATGTAAAAAATCTAAATTCTTCATCAATTTAGGCCAATATGTATTCTGCTACATATTTTTGGTAAAAAAATACCAATAAACATTTATAGATTGGTTTGCGAAAAAGTTTTATCGTCTACAAACTATGGCATATTTGAATTTTATATATATATATATATATATATATATATATATATATATATATATATATATATTGCGACGGACAAATCGGACACCTAACTGACACTTTTGAAACTTTTTGGGGAGCAGTGACACTAATACAGGGATCATTGCTAAAAAATATGCACTGACGCTGTACTAATGACATTGGCAGGGAAGGGGTTAACATCAGGGGCGATCAAAGGGTTAACTGTGTGCCGCGGTCAGTGATGGCGAACCCCAGATGTTTTGGAACTACATTTCCCATGATGCTCAACCACACTGCAGAGTGTATGAGCATCATGGGAAATGTAGCTCCAAAATATCTGGGGTGCCAAGGTTCGCCATCACTGGCCTAGGTTGTGCTTACTCACTGTGGGGGAGGTGCTTTGACTAGAGGAAGGCAAAGATCCATGTTCCTGTTTAGCAGAAACACAGGATCTGTGCCTTCCCTTCTGACAAAACGACAATCAGCCTTGATTGTCGTTCTGCCTATGCCCTGTGTAATCGGCGGATGCTGGCGGACATCGAGTTCACGGTACTCGCTGCTGGGCTTCTGCTGTGTAGAATCACAGTGGGCCACCGGCGGCGTGCCCCAGACTCGAAAGTGTCAGATCACGTGCTAGGTACGTGATCTGGCACAGAGCAACCGCCCTGCTGCAGTAAGATGGGCAGTCCGCAAGTGGTTAAAAAAGGTCATAGGTAACAATTGTTAAAGTGTGTATACATTTTTTTGGGCCCCTCTGTATTTATTTGCACTAAAATCAATTTGAATATATTTTTTTTTACAGAAAATATAGGTTTGGTAAACACACAAATATTGTACGTAAATCGCAACTACCATCATTTTATTCTACGGGGTCCATGTTTTTAAAAATATATAATGTGAGATTTAAGGGTTAAAGTGAAGTTCCACCCAAAAGTGGAACTTCCTCTTAAAGGACTCCTCATCCCCTAACATGACACATTTGGCATGACATTTTTTTTTTTTTGGAGAGGGGGGTGTCTGCTTGAAGTTGATTTATATTTTTTATCTTGCATTGATATAGACAACAACCTTCTCTACCTGAGGCTCGCCTCTTAAGGTATATAGCTAGTATTGCTATGCAAGCCTGGAGGTTGTAATATGCTAGTTTTTTTACACATTATGTTGCTTGTAGACTGACCCATCTCTTTTTTGCAATTGATATTGAAATTGAATTTGAACTGTAATTTGCATATTTCAGTAAAACGTTTCAACAGGGAATTTTTTGGGGGGGTTGGGGGGAGTGGATACCTAGTTTTGACAGGTATCTAGCTCCCACTTCCGCTCGGGCCGCCTAGGCGACCCGAGAGGAAGTTCTCCTCTCCCCCTCCCTCCCTGCATCTTCTGGGACAAGTCACAGGTCCCAGAAGATTGCCCGGCCATTAAGGATGCGCAGCGCGACAAGCGCATGCGCAGTGCACACCCGGCTGTGAGGCCGCAAGCTGTCACAGCCGGGTGCCCACACTTGTGATGCCAGCTCCAGAGAGAGAGAACCAAGGACTCGGGCGGTCGCATCGCTGGATCATAGCACAGGTGAGTGTGTGTTTATTAAAAGTCAGCAGCTAAACTTTTTGTAGCTGCTGACTTTTAATGAACACAATAACGACTAGAACTCTGCTTTAAAGAAGTTGTATTTTGTTTAGTGTTTCCATTCTTTGATGTGGTCCTGGGAAGTCCCCTGCTACATCCTCTCAGCTCTGCCCCTTTACAGAGATTAATTTCCACTGTAAGCAAATTGGAAATTTCTGTGCTTCTGACACTAAAATTGAATACAACACAAACAAGCATTGTAGGGACTTTTCTTAAACTGAAAAAAGGTTAATAAAAAGATGTAAAACGTCCCATTTGATTTCATTTATGTGGTTCTGAATGGAGCAGTATTGTATTCTATGGGCCCATGCACACATATTGATCCGCAGTAAAAGCTGCATAAACCAGGATGGAAAGCTCTGCATTTGAGGGCAGGCATATAGAATATATTTTACATTGTATGCATTTGTGGTAGAATTTACCTTCATACTGTGCAAAAGCTGCCTCCACTGCTCAGGGCTGACATGTAAACATTGACAACAAGTATTTAGACACTATTGATGTGTTCATATCAGCCCAGAAGAAGACATTTATGCGGTGGCAGCAGAATGACCTAGGCAATCATTTTTAAATCTATGAATGACTGAAGGCCATCCATTCTGCACTTGCTCCACCACCACATGGATGACTTATTTGGGTCTCGATGTAAACAGACAAGATTTTATGCAGGATCAGTCTACCAACCAGAACATATGTAAAATCATATGTCCTGTGTGCATGAGACATTAGGCTGCTTCAGTTCTGCGTTTCAGCTCAGCAGTTCAGAACCTGGTTCGTGTATAAGTATATATAAATGAGATCACTAGAATCTCATACAAGCTTTAAAATTATAATGTAATTTCAAAAGACTTTTCAATATTTGCAGCTTTTATTAAAATAGTGCCTTTGATCCTGTCATGAAGACCCTGTGCAAGCACTTCCAATGCCTCTGCCTTGTCGGCTTGTCACTCCCTAAGGAGACTATGAACAGCCGTGTTGACATACATTGCACAGGCATGATCCAGTGTTGTCACCATTAGGAAAACCACCCTGAAAAATGTAATGAAACAGTCGCTGGGTTGCCGGAATTTACACAGGAAAAGGTTGCAAGGAGACTGTAGGAGATTAGCATAAGTAGTACATAGTACATATTTTTTTTTTTTAGGTTTGGCATTACTTGTGACTTTGTGTTTTCTAACTTTTCTGTAATCTTGTGTAGATGAGGAAGCCCCGGCCGCAGAAAGAACGCATCCAGTGGGATATCGGTATCGCCCATGCTGAGAAAGCCCTGCGGATGACACGGGAGGAGAGAATAGAGCAGTACACTTTCATCTACATAGATCCAGAGAGCTCTCCTGAACCCAAAAAGCCAGCACCTAGTAAAAAGTGTCGGAGGTCCACATCAAGTAGTGAGGCAGAATCTGCCCGTTCATCAGACGTTACCAAATCTCCTCCTCCAGCACCTCAATCTATTTCTTCGTCAAGAGACTCTAGAGACTCTGTACCTGAAACCCGTAGGCAGAGCCAGAGAAAACAGGCACCGGCACCAGCACCGGCACCAGCACCGGCACCGGTTGAGCCACCACCGGAGGAAGAGGCACCGCCACCTCAGCCTCCACCTCCTCCCAAAACCCCATGGAAGACGGCAGCTGCTCGCAAATCCCTTCCTCCTTCAGTTCTTTTGCACAGGGGCACTATAGACCTTCAGAAGTGCAATATGTCACCTGTGGTGAAAATAGAGAATGTTTTAGCCCTCAAGAATGCCTCTTCTGAAGGTATCGACCAATTCATATTCACAACTAAGGTAATGAGAAATCAGAAACCATTAAGACTTGTTCCACTTTGCTGTATTTTGCTATCATTGGTAAGGTTTAAAATATCATATACTACAATTCATTCCAACTGGGTAAAGTGATTGTAGCCATATTAGCGAAGTTTTAACAACACAACTGAATACTGTGATACTTGGTTTTCACTAACACCAGTTCATTTGAATAAATGTACATAGTCACCCCATAACAGGACACAAGGAGGAGAATTATTAGAATCTGAATGGCATCCCCAAGCATCTAAAAATGTAGCATGGAAAAACTCATTCCAATTGCATGGTGCTAACCTGCGACTGTGTTTTTAAAACGGTGCATGCACCTTTTTTTCTGCGGGAAACGCAGGCATGGCAGCCCATCCATTTACGTTTCATGCAAACATGGGCTGCAAACCTGCATAGGTGTGAACCAGGCCTAAGGCCCCCTTCACACAGGTGTTTTGTTTGTCTGTTTTTCATCTGTCTGATGATATATTAAAAACAGACAGAAATGCATTCCTATGGGCAAACGGATGTAAACCGAAGTCACCATTTAATCATTTTTTCGTCCACTTCCATTAAGGTAATTTTGTTAAATGGAACAAGTCTGCATTTTTGTTTTGTTTAAAAAAAAAAAAAAGGAAACTGACAAAAAACGGAGGAAAAACAGATGTGAATGGATGAAAAACAAATATAAACAGAACCAAACGGAAGTTGGATGTTACTGATGTAAACTGAATCCGTTTTTTCTTAGCAAACATGACTGAACAGATGACGCCAGTGTGAAAGGGGCCTAAAGCATCCACATTATGGCAATGCTTACCCACTAGTTAAAGCAGAGATAAACCCTCCTATCTTTTACAGCAAAGGAAGCTACCATCTTAGTCTCTTTTTGATCTGTAGTTGCCATGGTGCTGAACATGTGATCAGTTATGACACCAACCATTTGATGGTTTGAGAGTTTTCATGAGAGTACATTCAACTGTGACAGTTAGCATTCCTGGACTCCCTTAAATGTAACTGTTTTGGGAAACAGTTCAAACGATGAGTTTAGTTTCCGCTTTAAGCATGCTGCCAATCTGAAAATGTTGAATGAAATGTTTAGTTTTCTGTGGGGGTTGTGGCGGATCCTCAAATTTGGTGATTAGTGATGGGATTACATGTCTTAGAAGCTCGTAAGCCACATTGAAACAGTCAGAAGTGTCCTTGGGCTGTAGGCAGTGATAAAGGGATACTTGACATTCCTTAACACTCCCTTCCTACAGTCATGTTGGACCAAGGTTGTTTTTTACAAGAAGAGGTTGGCTGAGAAGCGCACACATATGCCATATGACAGGGCTCACAATTTCAAGTCTTGAGCTACTAGCCAGGCCTTAAGAGTTACTCGCCACCCGTTGCCCCACCCAAACCCTACCCTGCCCCTAATTCCGCCCCTAAACATGCCCTTGTAAATTATCTCATGAAATTACACTGTTAAATGTTTTATTCAGAATTAAGTTACAAAAATAAATATGAGCAACAACAACACCAACTTTAACAATATTAACATAAAACAATGTAAACATGACGCTTCCCCCAGTACACCTCTACTTCCAACGCCTCCCCCAGTACACCTCTACCTCCTACACCTCTGCCAGTCCTACAATGCCTTCCCTCTCCATCACATCTGTGTCACCAAACCCTTCTCCCCCTAGCACACCTCTACCCATAATTCCTCTTCCCAGTATGTCTCTGCCTCCAATGCCCCCCCCCCCCCCCAGCAAACCTGTGCTTTGTGCTTTTAACGACCTCCCAGCACACCTAGTCTTCCAACCTCCCCTCTCCAGCACACCTATGCCTTCAATTCCACACCCCCCTCCCCCTTCCCCCAATCTATCATACCTATGCCTCCAATTCCACCTCCCCTCCCCCCATTCTATCATACCTATACTTCCAAAAATGGCCTGATCATGAAGGGGGTAAAACCTTCAGGAGGTCATGTGTAATGTCTTACAGTGCCTTGAAAAAATATTCATACCCCTTGACATTTTCCACATTTTGCCATGTTACAACCAAAAATATAAATGTATTTTGTACTTTATTAGGATTTTATATGATAGACCAACACAAAGTGGCACATAATTGTGAAGTGGAAGGAAAATGATAAATGGTTTTCATTTTTTTTAACAAATAAATATGTGAAAAGTGTAGCGTGCATTTGTATTCAGCCCCCTTTTACTCTGATACCCCTAACTAAAATCTAGTGGAACCAATTCAGAAGTCACCTAATAAATATTAGAGTCCATGTGTGTAATTTAATCTCAGTATAAATACAGCTTTGAAGCCCTCAGAGGTTTGTTAGAGAACCTTAGTGAACAAACAGCATCATGAGGGACAAGGAACACACCAGACAGGTCAGGGATAAAGTTGTGGAGAAGTTTTAAGCAGGGTTAGGTTCTGAAAAAATATCCCAAGCTTTGAACATCTCACGGAGCACTGTACAATCCATCATCCAAAAATGGAAAGAGTATGGCACAACTGCAATCCTACCAAGAAATGGCCATCCACCTAAACTGACAGGGCCGGGCAAGGAGAGCATTAATCAGAGAAGCAGCCAAGAGGCCCAAGGTAACTCTGGAGGAGCTGCAGAGATCCACAGCTCAGGTGGGAGAATCTGTCCACAGGATAACTATTAGTTGTGCACTCCACAAATCTGGCCTTTATGGAAGAGTGGCAACAAGAAAGCCATTGTTAAATGAAGTCCAGTTTGCAGTTTGGGAGAAGCCATGTGGGGGACACAGCAAACATGTGGAAGAAGGTGCTCTGGTCAGTTGAGACCAAAATGTAACTTTTTGGCCTAAAAGCAAAACGCAGTGTGTGGCGAAAAACTTAACAAAGCACATCACCCTAAACACACCATCCCCACTGTGAAACATGGTGGTGGCAGCATCATGTTGTGGGGATGCTTTTCTTTAGCAAGGGCAGGGAAGCTGGTCAGAGTTGATGGGAAGATGGATGAAGCCAAATACAGGACAATCTTAGACAAAAACTTCTTAGAGCCTGCAAAAGACTTGATACTGGGGCGGAGGTTTACCTTCCAGCAGGACAACGACCCTAAACATACAGCCAGAGCTACAATGGAATGGTTTAGATCAGTGGTTCTCTACCTTCTAGTGTTGTGACTCCTTGATAAATTTTCCCAAGTTATGGGGACCCCTAACAGTAAAATTATTTTCATAACATGGGTTGTCGGCACCCAAGCCAAGACAAGTAATTTGCGCCCCTAACCCACGGACATTTAGCGCTACCTGAGTCCATTCCACTTGTACAGTATTAAAACCCCGTAAGGTATGTTTTAGGATGCACCACTCTGTCTTTGTTCTCCTTTCTTTCCCTTTTATCTCTATCATAATTTCAGTTTTTTTTCCCCCATCCCTCTCTCTAGCCGTCTTTTTCTTGTTCTTTCTCTCTTTTTTTCTTTGTTTTTCCTCTCCCTTCCATGTATTCTCTATTTTAATTCCTTCTCTTATGCCTTGGGGGGTGGGGGGAATGGGATGAATGGCAGTGCTGGCGGGGAGTTGCGATGAGTGGCAGTGCTGGGGGGGAGTTCTCCAGGAACAGCCCAGTTGGGCTTCCACAGGCTCCATGGCCAGCCTGCTGGGTGGCCGTGAAAAGTCTAGGAGAGTGGTTCGGGCTTCAGGAACAGCCCAGGATTTGATGACCCCTGTCAAATTGTCATTCGACCCCCAGGTTTGAGAACCACTGGTTTAGATCAAAACATATTCATGTGTTAGAATGGCCCAGTCAAAGCCCAGACCTGAATCCAATTGAAAATCTGTGGCAAGACTTGAAAATTGCTGGTCACAGACGCTCTCCATCCAATCTCACAGAGCTTGAGCTATTTCGCAAAGAAGAATGAGCAAAAATGTCACTCTAGATGTGCAAAGCTGGTAGAGACATCCCCAAAAGGACTTGCAGCTGTAATTGCAGGGAAAGGTGATTCTACAAAGTATTGACTCAGGGGGGCTGAATACGAATGTACGCCACACTTTTTACATTTTTTTTTTGTAAAAAGTTTGGAAAACCATTTATTGTTTTTTTTTTCCACTTCACAATTATGTGCCACCTTGTGTTGTTCTATCACATAAAATCCCAATAAAATATATTTACGTTTTTGGTTGTAACATGACAAAATGTGGAAAATCCCAAGGGGTATGAATACTTTTTTAAGGCACTGTATAGTTTGTTTTCTTTATAAAGCAGTAGAGGGGCCTGCCCCTGCCAGCAACTGCAGAGCAAGACCCCTGCTCCCTTTATGGAAACAGTAATTTCTTGTGAGATGTCCAAAATGCCCCTCAGAGCTACAGCTGTACAATCAGCAGGGAGCCTGAGCATAGCTGATGGCAGAGATAAAAATCTCACTCAGCAGGGGATGTCTTGGACCTCTGCAGAGAGACCGCTGCCTCCACGCAGAGAGCAAGGGTCCCACTTCGCAACTTTTAGCAGGGGACAGGCTTTGGTACTTGAATGTATTTAGCTGATTTAACCCAAAGGTTAAGTTGGACCTGTATAAAAATTTATGGTAGTCATTATCTGACTGTCCCCCAAACTGGGTTAAATTCTCACGCCAGTGGGAACCTGCAGATATCACTAACTGAGAGATCTTAGGGTGAATTTTTCAAAATATTAGCATATCACTTTTAGTCCTTCCAGATAATCTACTCCAAGGATATTTCAATTTACTTCCCTCCTTTCCAGTTAGTAATAGAGACATGACACTTGGTCAAAAAAACTCCACTTTAAAAAAATTAAAAAAAACAATTCCCTCTGGGTGACAGTGTTAATTTAGTTGACTAAAATATTTTCGTTGAGGAAATTAACACTATTTTAGTCAACTAAAATACGACTAAAACTAAAACAATTCAGATGACTAAAATATGACTAAAACTAAAAGGAGCTTTTAGTCAAAAGACTATGACTAAAACTAAATTGAAATGAGTTAATTTTATATATCACAATGGCTAAATCTGTGTCCAATCACAGCTGATCACTGAGTAAACAGGAAGAGCCGGTTATCGGCTTTTCCTCCACTCGCACTGACGCGAGTAGGGGAGAGCTGATCGGCTGCTCTCCTGACAGAGGGGGTCTTCGCTGATTGATTATCAGTGCAGACTCACCGAGGATGCCCAACCATGACCATCAGGTATGCCCACCCATGACCACCAGGGATGCCAATCAGTGCCCATTAGAGGTGCCGATCAGTGCCCATTAGAGGTGCCAATCAGTGCCCATCAGTAATGCCTGCCAGTGCCTCCTCATCAGTGCTGCCTATCAGAGCCATCTATCAGTGCCACCTATCAGTGCCCATCAGTGCAACCTATGAGTGCCCATTAATGCCCATCAGTGCTGCATATCAGTGCCCATCAGTGCTGCATATTAGTGCCTCATCATCAGTGCCACCACATCATTGCCACCACATCAGTGCCACCTCATCAGTTCCCATCAGTGAAGGAGAAAACTTAATATTTTACAAAATATAACAGAAACAAAGAAAAACTTTTTTCTTTCAAAATTTCTGGTCTTTTTTTATTTGTTTAGCAAAAAATAAAAACCCCAGTAGTGATCAAATACCACCAAAAGAAAGCTCTATTTGTGGAAACAAAATTATAAAAATTTTGTTTGGGTACATCGTTGCATGACCGCGCAATTATTTAAAATGCGACAGTGCTGAAAGCTGAAAATTGGCCTGGGCAGGAAGGGGGGAGAGCGCCCAGTATTGAAGTGGTTAACTAAACCCATTTGATTTTAGTAGACTAAAATGTACTGGAGATTTTACTAGACTAAAATACTACTAAAATTAAAACAATTCAGATCACTAAAATATGACTAAACCTAAAATGGCATTTTAGTCAAAAGGCTATGACTAAAACTAAGTTGAAATCTGACGTCAAAATGAACACTGCTGGGCAATCTACAGGTACATCTCATAACATTAGAATATCATCAAAAAAATTTATTTATTTCAGTAATTTAATTCAAAAAGTGAAACTCATATTTTATATAGATGCGTTACACACAGAGTAATATATTTCAAGCATTTCTTTCTTTAAATAATGATGATTATGGCTTACAGTGAAAACCCAACATTCAGTATCTCAGAAAATCAGAATATTACATAAGACCAATAAAAAAAATATATTTTTAATACAGAAATGTTGTCTTACAGAAAAGTATGTCCATGAACAGTGTAGCATGTACTCAATACTTGGCTGGGGCTCCTTTTGCATGTATTACTGCATCAATGTGGTCTGGCATGGAGGCAATCAGCCTGTGGCACTGCTGAGGTGGAAGCCCAGGTTGCTTTGATAGCGGCCTTCACCTCGTCTACATTGTTGGGTCTGGAGTTTCATCTTCCTTTTGACAATATTCCACAAATTCTTTATGAGGTTTAGGTCAGGTGAGTTTGCTGGTGATACAATGATCATTATTCACTTTAATACCGGGCACTTTCACCCCCCTCCTGCTCAGACCAATTTTCAACTTTCAGCGCTGTCGCATTTTGAATGACAATTGCGTGGTCATGCAACGCTGTACCCAAACAACATTTCTTTAATCGTACATCATGGGACGCAGACCCATAGTAGTTACTATGTGGGTTATATAGGCCACCTTTAGGTGATGGACACTGGTACACCCTAAGACAGGAAGTTCCCTCCTTATATAACCCCTCCCATTACTGGGAGTACCTCAGTTTCTTCGCCATTGTCTTAGGTGTTGGTCAAGATGTGCTATGTTGGCTTCACTGGAGTAATCTTTGCTGGGGCAAGCTATGCAGCCAGATCCATTTCAAAGTGTCTTTTCAGGCCAGATTGAATGGTACCCGGGCCTCGTGTCGGAAGAAACAAGGTTTTTGCCTGTAACGCTTCTCTTTTTTGAGAGCTGTACCCTGGGACCCAGTGCTTTGGTTTTTTCAGCCATAAAGCTTCCAGGTGGGGTGCTATATGGGTCCAAGGGAGTGGAACCCTGATAAAAAGGGACCCCGGTCCTTGAAGATTTTTTAACTGTGAGGGGTGAAGATTGGGTCTGTTTGGTTTTACCACAGAATCCTGCGACAGGATAAGGTAAGTGGAGATTCCTAAGGAATTTTAAATTTTCTTATGGATTTTCTCCTTTAAAGTAAATGTTGTCATGCCCAAAAGTTGCCATCGGGGGCTGTAAAAAGAATACCTGGTTCATGCTTCCCATAATAATAATTGTTTCCCCACAAATAGAGCTGGAGTGGTATTTGATCACCTCTGTGGTTTTTTTGGTAAACAAATAAAAAAAGACCGAAACTTTTGAAATAAAAAAAGTTTGCTGATCAGCTCTCCTCCACTCGCGCCTTCTCAGTGCGAATAGAGGAAAAGCCGATAAACCGCATTTCCTGGTTACGATGTGACCAGTTGTGATTGGACACAATGACGTAGGCTTTTTACCAGGATCGGAGATGCGGTGTGTCAGAGCGACACACCGCACTACCAATTGCCACAATGAGTGCCCTCGTGGGTGCGCGCAAGCTGCTAATCCTGCTGGATGTCTTATGACGCTCAGTCAGGATAATAGAGCCACACTGTGGCCGTCATTATGCATACGGCGGGTGGGAAGTAGTTAAATCAGGTGTTGGTACTTTTGCCAGTGTGGGCAGGTGCCAAGTCCTGCTGGAAAATGAAATCAGCATCACCATAAAGCTGGTCAGCAGAGGGAAGCATGAAGTACTCTAGAATTTCCTGGTAGAGGGCTGCGCTGACTTTGGACTTGATAAAACACAGTGGGCCAACACCAGCAGATGATATGGCTCCCCAAATCATCACTGACTGTGGAAAACTTTGCATTTCATTTGGAAATCAAGGTCCCAGAGTCTGGAGGAAGAGTGGAGAGGCACAGAATCCAAGTTGCATGAGGTCTAGTGTGAAGTTTCCACAGCCAGTGATGATTTGGGGCCATGTCTCCTGCTGGTGTTGGTCCACTGTGTTTTATCAAGTCCAAAGTCAGCGCAGCCCTCTACCAGGAAAGTCTAAAGAACTTCATGCTTCCCTTTGCTGAACAGCTTTATGGAGATGCTGATTTAATTTTCCATCAGGACCTGGAGCCTGCCCACACTGCCAAAAGTACCAATACTTTAATGATCATGGTTTCACTGTGGTTGATTGGCCAGCAAACTCGCCTAACCTAAACCCCGTAGAGAATCTGTGGGGTTTTTGTCAAGAGCAAGATGAGAGACACCAGACCCAACAATGCAGATAGGCTGAAGGCTGCTATCAAAGCAGCCTGGGCTTCCATAACACCTCAGCAGTGCCACAGGCTGATCGCCTCCATGTCACACCGCATTGATGCAGTAATTCATGCAAAAGGAGCCCCGACTTAGTATTGAGTGCATACTATACTGTACATGCACATACTTTTCAGTAAGCCAACATTTCTGTATTAAAAATCCTTTTTTTATTTTTTGGTCTTATGTAATATTCTAATTTTCTGAGATTCAGAATTTTGGGTTTTCACTAGCTGTAAGTCATAATCCTCAAAATGAAAAGAAAAAAATGTATCACTCTGTGTGTAACGCATATATATAAAATATATAAGTTTCACTTTTTGAATTGAATTACTGAAATAAATGAACTTTTTGATGATATTCTAATTGTATGAGATGCACCTGTATGTACATTACAAGGATTTTAGGTTACTTAAGGTTGCTCAGAAGGAAAAGCTGTTTGTTTGTGTCATTGTGAATGTGAATATGAGTGATTTTTCATTATTAATCACCTGATGCACTTGCTGGAGTTCTAATGAGGGAAATTGCATTGTCTGAATCCCTGTAGACGTGATTAACTCTTTGAGAGTATCTCACCATAAATTAAATGTTTGCTGCAGGGGATGCCTAAAATCTGACTTAGTGCAGACTTCTGGGAAAATTAGTGAGCCAATCACACAAGCAAAAAATGACATATCTGGGCGGAATTCAGTACACCAACTGTGTACAGAACACCTCCAGGTAGCCATATTGCATTGAATTGTAGATTGAACAGGATCTGCACTGCAGATTGAAAAGGAAAGGTAATTTTTAATAACATTCAATTACGATGTCTTGTGTAGCATTTGTATATGCTATATTATTATTTTTTATTTGCTATTTTTTTCCCCCCATGAAAGCGGAGTTACCCTTTAAGGATCTATGTTCATGAAGCTGCCTGAAACTCCAGTTGATGATGACATTCAGAGTGTTGTATGATTCTTCCTGCTGAAATTGGCTGGCCCAGTGCCTGGAGAGATCCACATACTATAGACAGCTTAAAGTGGTTGTAAAGTAGCATTGCAGCGATACTGGTGGCGATACTAAGCGTTTGCACAAGTACTTGTACTCGCAAATGCTCAGATATTAAAACAGATACCTTCAGACTCTGTTCACATATGTGCGTCCGGTTTGCAGTGCGATTTCAAAGCCTGGTCTGGTGCGATTTTTTGTTTAGCGGTTAAGGTGCGATTCCAATGCGAATTGTAGTGTATAAGATTAGAAATCGCACCTGAACTGGACTGAATTTGCACAGCACTCTTTTTCAAATTACACTGTGGCCGGCCCACACATATGTGAACAGGTTGTAAAAAGTCACTGAAACGCACATGAAAACTGATGTGAAACTGATGTCTCTGCCACTGAAATCTGTGTGGTTTTCCCATCAGTTTTCATGCATGTATGGTGTGAACGAGCCATAAAAAAAACTGTCACTTGACACTAAAAATAGGTATCATAATTGGTATCGGTGAGTACTTGAGAAAAAGTATCGGTACTCGTACTTGGTCTTACAAAACTGGTATTGGTGCAGCCCTAGAACAAAGCATATCCCTCTATAAGGTGGACTTGTCTTAAAGCGGATCTTTACTGCATTTGAGCACCACAAACCAAAAAATACAAATTAATTCATTTTTAATATTCAAAGCAAACTCCCCCATCCATCCATATCTCTATGCTTTATTTTGTTGAGAAATCACTTTGAAAAACAATTCCCTAGCATTTCTGGCCGTGGCCATCTTGAGTAAAGAGTGAAATGATTCATGTAGCATTTAGTTCCTGGAATCCATCTGCCCTTAGCTCAAGCATGCATGCAGGAGGGTGTGCTTAGCTGAGAAAACCCCTCCTCCTCTCCACCCCTCCTGAAGACTCCTGGGATGTATGACATAATTTGCCTAGACAGGAAACCAGAAAGTGACTGAAGAAATGTTAACAAAAAAAAAAGTTTAAAACAAGTAAACATGATATACTTTCCTATTTACTAATGCTAGCAACATGAGGATAAAAAATAATCAATGTTGTTTGGGAGAGTGAAGTTCCATTTTAATTAAGAGCACTA
The DNA here is from genome assembly GCF_042186555.1 of Aquarana catesbeiana. Lineage (NCBI taxonomy): Eukaryota > Metazoa > Chordata > Amphibia > Anura > Ranidae > Aquarana > Aquarana catesbeiana. Next base: position 621,616,102 of record NC_133326.1, on the reverse strand, counting down.
ATGCCGCGTACACACGAGCGGACTTTTTGACCGGACTGCTCCGACGGTCTATCCGACGGACTTTCGGCGGACTTCCGGCGGACTTTCCAAACAAACGGACTTGCCTACACACGATCACACCAAAGTCCTACGGATTCGTACGTGATGACGTATGACCGGACTAAATAAGGAAGTTTATAGCCAGTAGCCAATAACTGCCCTAGTGTCGGTTTTCGTCCGTCAGACTAGCATACAGACGTGCAGACTTTTCGATAGGAACTGGGTCCGGCGGAGTTCCGACGTAAAGATTTGAAACATGTTCCAAATCTAAAGTCCGTCAGATTTTCGACCGAAAAAGTCAGCTGCAGGTCCGATGAAGCACACACACAGTCGAATTGTCCGCCGGACTCGGTCCGTTGGATCGGTCCGGTCGAAAAGTCCGCTCGTGTGTACGCGGCATAAGTGTTATTTCTGTCTGCAGTTTCGTTCCTCTGCTACCAGCATGAGTCACTTCTGAGAAGTTTTCCTGACACCAAGAGGAAAAAAGGTGACAGAGAAGGGATCTCCAGCTGATTGACAGCCTCAGCTCTGTTCCTGTGTGCTGCGTGGAGGGGGGTGTGTCCCTTCCCTCCAATCAGCTGTCTGAACTCTCCTCACTGAGCTCTGCAGAGTTTAAGCTCAGCTCTCTGCCGCCTTTTTTTCTAAACTCTCAGAAAAGCTTTATAAATTAAGGAGTTTGAAGGGATGTAGAGAAGAGAAGACTGCAGACTTTGTTCAGAATGCTCATCCGACAGAAGCCGTCCAAACGGAGCGGATGCCATACACATGGGTCGAATTTCTCCTGACATTAGGCCCATGTGTACGCGGCTTAAGTCGCAGGAGCTTTGCTTTTTTTTATGCTCATTTTAGATTTATTGGATCTTAACATCTCCCTTTTCAGAGCTATGTTGTAATTTGCTTTGTGTTTGTTTTGAAGGGAGATGGAACCAAGCCGGAAATCACAATTAAATTGACGGAAAAGACGCCCACACCCTCCCCCAACTTGAAGGTTGAGAAAACGTCAGCACAACACACGCCTGCTCCTGAAACATCATCGGGGGCCACAGGTAGGCAAACTGCACGTGTCTGCCCCTAACACAACCTTCGTACTGCCAGAGTGAATGGGGGAGGGGGGAAGAGACTCTTGTGCCCAGCGCTGAAATCTATAGACTAAAATAAACGGAGAGAGAGAGGACATGCCCCCACTCAGTATTTTCTCTCTAAACTGCCTTCATATTTTTGTTATATGCTGCTTTTTGTGCAATAAACGATACAAAGATAATGTTTGCATTGTTGAATGGGTTTTCTGTTGTGAATGGTTATTTGGCTCAGAGGAAAGTAATATATATACAGACTTATTCCGTATCAATGTGCAGATAACAAAACTTATGTTGTTTATATGACATTCATTTGTTATTTGCCTCAGGCATGCAGTAAGTTTGCATGTGATATACTGTATATGATATTTATACAGGATATATATATATATATATATATATATATATATATATATATATATATATATATATATATATATATTAGTTTGCAGCTAGACCTTAAAGATGTCTGAAAGATATTTTGAATATGGTTTTCTTTCGGAATATTTATTTCTGTTTACAGTAATCAACACAAACTCCTATTTTCTCACTGTTAGGTTTTGGGTGGGCCTTCCTCCTAACTGGGAATAGGGTTAGATATGACTTCATAAACTATAAGTCAGTTATCACCCAAGAAAATTTTTGTATTGTTTTGTCAGAGAATAATAGACAGTAGATATCTGTAAATGTGCTTGATTCGCCTGAAAGCAAATTTACGGTCATAGCACTAGCTGACAAAGAGTCTTTTTCTCGTAAGCAGCTTTTATTTTATTTATTTTTTTTACACTAGCTGGTTTTATTGCAGGTCATTCGTGTTTCCATAATTTGCTCATATGGTTCATTCCAAGAGCTAAATCTGGAATTTATTTGGGAAACACATTGCAAATAACAATACTGTATGCTAGGAATTTATCATTGAAATTCACCATTTACATGAATCAGTCAGGCATTACTTCATGTCATCATTGCCAAATCACGTTATTTTTTTAAGAAAAAAAATATTTCTTGTTTGCCGTGGATTAAAGAACACTGCTGCAACCTCACTCGTGTGATTCAAGTCTAGACAAAGATTTTATGGTTTCTGAATAACATTGTAGGTATTTCAAGTTTTCAGAGACTGCGAGTTAATTGTGTTCAGACAGACACTTAGGGGTTGATTTACTAAAGGCAAATAGACTGTGCACTTTTGACACTCTGCAAGTGCAGTTGCTCCAGAGCTTAGTAAATGAGGGGGAGCTCTACTGACTTCCATCATCCAATCACGTGCAAGCAAAAATGCTATTTTTTTTATTTTCCTTGCACATGATCAGGTATTCTTTGTAAAGTGAAGCTTTACCTCATTTACTAAGCTCTGGAGCAACTGCACTTGCAAAAGTGCACAGTCTATTTGCCTTTAGTAAATCAACCCCAATGTCTGATAGGCTTGCAGGGAGATTAGAGCAAAGCACAACCACTGTTCAGCCTAACTATACAGGAAGCAGACCTTGGTGAAGTACACTTCCCCCATGTACATATGGTATTAAAACAATCTATAGAAACAATGATTTAATGGTTTATGTACATGGGTGTATTTGCCTGTACAGCATAAACAAACGTGCATATTTTAATAGCAGATGTACAAAAATATCTTAAAAACATATAAAATACAGACTTATATATGCGGTTATCAGCACATCCAACTCTGGCCGCTGGACCCGGGTCAATGAGTGTAATGACCACTGGAGTTCCCTTGACAGAGTGGGGGCAGAATACCATTTTTGGGGGCACAAACTCGACATGTTTCGCAATATATCGCTTCTTGAGGAGCTTATCTAATTTTTCACTAAATAAAGTAGAAAACATCAGTAAATTTACATAAAACAAAATAAATCATCAAATAGAAGACATGTAAATCGAAAATATTTTCAAGATCCCATAGCTAGGAGCAAGTATGCAAAAATGGGAAAGTAAAGATGTGGGGATACACCAGGTATTCAGGAGTGAACAAGTAACCTAGTACCTCAAAACAAGGGCAGTGCATATATAGAGACAGTAGATGACAGGCACCAACACCACATCCAAAATCTGGAGTATATCCTGTCAAACTTACCAGAAAGTAAGTATATGTATATAAAACGACCATGAGGTATAGTTCCTCATGTAGGTAATACAACACGAAAGGGGAGACAGCACTAAAGATAGGGCTTATGGCCAGCTCACAGAATTAGAGTGTCATCTAAGCATTTAAAATGTATACAAATAGTATATGTCGGTTTAACCCAGGCCATATAGCATAAATTTGGACAGACAACACACAAGATAAAGTATATTAATTCTTACTACATTGATGCCTGTAAAGTCCAAATACATTTAACCTAGTTACTAGGAAGTGGCACATTCTACCAATATTTATACACCCACAGTACCATCCTGTGGTGGTGTAACTTTGCTAGTCTATTTGTTAACATGCATATTTTAGTGCACAGGAGCCCCTGGTGCTACGTATAATCAACCATAGACATGGGTGGGTGAAGGCTGCTGTAGTCTAAAGTGGTGCATGCACAAAGACGTAAAGTCCTGAATGCAGGGAGCGTTTGTTTGGAACATTACATCTGTGTGTATACGCAGCTTTATATAAGTAGTGCTGCAGAGCTGCCTGCAGCCACCTTCACCCATTAATGTGTATGGGCAGCTGTATGCAAGCACCAGGGGCTCCCGGGGCAGTAAAATATGCATATTTGTTTATGCTGTACAGGCGAATGTGCCCATATGCACCAGGCCTAGTGCATTAATACACCAATCCCTTTCACGCGTTTGCCTAAAAAAAGGATAATGCTCCCTTTCAATTGATTTTTTGCACCTTCATACTTGCAATATTATTCCGTGACTTATCTCTACAAGTGTTAGTCATATTGGGCAGCCCCTGCTTAGTCTGTACTGTAAGATAGAGCTCCCAGTCTTTAACCATAGTGAAGACGGAAGTCCCTGAGAGCACTAGATAAGGCTGCAGTAGCCTCATAGAAGATGGACTTTTTAGACAAACCCAAATGCTCAGAAAATTGCATCAGTTGTCAGAATCCCCAGAGAGTAAAGTAGAGGAAATGGCATGTGCTAGATACCGTAAACCAGGAGCATTATATTGCTTGTAATAAAAGGCACCTTTTTACAGGACAAATCTCACCTGCAGTTAGCATCATGCTGAGATGTTCTGTGATGACAGAACCAAGGAGGGGTCCATTGTGTACATTTTTATATCTGCTCTGCAGAAATGCCAATGAGAATGTGATATATTCAGCACCTCCATTTTCCTTTCACACATGTATATGGAATACATCCCAAAGGGAATGAATCAAATGTTGACTTTTCCATTCCCCTTTCATTCTTAGATATGTAAAATCATTCCTTTTGGTTTAAATTCATTGTAAATCTTTATATTTTTTAAGAGTGTATATTTTACAATATTACAGAAACCAATTAAATTGTTGTGTGGAGGTGGGAAATACAAACCTCTGCTCCCTCTTTGGGGAGAGTCACTATTGCAAACCTCCATGATTGCTTTCTTTTGCTCGTCTGCTCTGCCTGTCCATAGAGGACGTCAGTAGATATTTCCATTAAGAAAACTACAAAGCAACGCTCTATGGGTTGATCCAGAAAGTACATGTGAAAACATGAGTTGAATAAAAAACTAGTTTATTATACTGTGAGCTGGATAAACAAAATACTGCAATGAACAGTCATGCAGGTGTGCGGTCATAATAATGACGTGTAAGGCAAACGATACCACTGGTGACATCCGGGTGAAGAGGGGTTAATGTCATCCAAAAGGCTTGCTGGTCAGAGATGGTAAGGGGTGCCTTGAGCCATGTGAAATGGATGGAGGCCCGGTGAGGAGGATAGTAGTCCACTGCCTGCATACTTATGGTCAGACTGTACCTGCGTCCAGGAGGATGGGATCGCGGGGTGCAGGGGAACACTATGCCAACCGCTGTGGTGACTTGAGCTGGTGGTCAGAGGGAACCAAGGAACCAAACTGGGCTGCGGGCGGTAAGGTGTAACAGCCGCCGTGAGATGGTGCAGACCAGGAAAGCCGAGCAGAGCTGAGGGAACCAGGTGCGCTGACTGACGTCAGCCCCGCGCCGGAGACAAAGGAAACAGGAAGCCCGTGATGCACAGTGGACCGCAAAGCTGCTGGGTTGCCGTGAATACATGTTTTGCACGCCTGCGCTTTATCCCATAGAGCTCTGCTTTGTAGTTTTCTTCTTCTGTCTATCCATTTTCTAGTGGTTGACGGCCGCACTGGGTTCCAGTTCATTCAACCTTGTTGGTTTTTCACATCTTTATATATGACTGACAGTTTTTAGCGCTCAAGGAACTTGTTGTTTGATATTTCCATTAATATTACACCAAACTCTAACTTTCTCACTGCACAGATAAAGCAGACCAGTAACATAAAGAGAACCAGTCACCAATATGTTAAAGTATGACTCTTGGGTAACATTGAGTAATATCTAAACCCAATAATAAAAATGTAATATATTGCAGCTTACCAGTCTTTAGATGTGGTGGTTTTATTTTTTTTAGACTAAGAAAGTACAGAAAATACCTGTCCTTAACAGAAATGCAATGTCAATGGTAGTAACTTTCTGTGATTTGAACTGATATATTAAATAATGTCCCCCTACCCCCATGGAACGGAGATGAGGAGGAAGGCGTGTTTGTAGTCCTGTGTAAGGCCTGTCCCTACCTGTAACTCCTCCCTCTGTGGTTGAGGCAGTGAGATGTCGGTCCCATTACTAGCGATCGTGATTGAGCAGTGTTCAGCCAGCAACAAAGCAACATCTTGCTTCCTCAGCTACAGAGGAAGTGGTTCCATAGGGACAGACAGGCAGTCTCTTTAATCTTGACACTGGTGATTGGTCACTGTTTGCAGAATCTCCCATCTGACATCAGTCTAAGGGTGACAGCTAAGCTTCCCTCCGTATACAGTGGAGTAAGTGATCGTAGCCATCCAGAGAGGGAAAGCTGGCAGGGTCACCTGGTGAAAATTAAAGAACATAAAAAAAGAAAACAAATCCAAGCCACCACATCTAGAGACCGATAAGCTGCTATATACTATATGCTAAACATTATATCAGAAACCTTTTTTTTCTCTGGAGTACTTCCATCATGTCTGTTAGCTCTATGGGCAGTACTGGACTAAGGCAGCCCATACGCTGATCATTTTTTTTTTCATTCAACCAGCGTCTTGAATGAAAAAAAAATGAGTTCTGATCCTTCCTTCGGGAGTCCTTCCCACTGTGGTATTGTATTATGGTGGCAGGAAGCCTTCAGTGCTGATCGGGAGGAAAGTTTCCAGCAGGGTGGTTGTACAGAAGTCGATCAGTGGATTTACTTCCGTGCAACCACAGTGCCCATACATGGATTGAAATTCGGCCAGTCCCCGCTGAACCAGCAGAATTTGGATCCATCTATAGGTAGCTTAAGGGAATCATGTACCTAATTCCTCACTCCAACCAGCTCCAGCAATCTCCTCCTCCGCCTGAAGCTGTGGTCTGTGGGTGGAACCTCAGCATCCTCATGTACCATAAGGTTACATTAAGTCTTTGTGGTACGCTGAGGAGGCTGGAGTGCAACTAGAGTCAGTCACAGTGTATGGCCCTTTGTGAGTGACCGCAGCCATTTTTCCTACAGTCATAAGACTCATGGGTCAGACACCACTCTGATGAATCACAAACAAAAGAAGCAGAAGGAGATCAAGTCTCAAACATGTTTCCCGCACATGGTAAAAGAGGATCACTTTGTGAATCAAACACTCTTATGCTGCCTAATAATAGGCGGGTGGTAAGGAAGGGCAGAAAGTCATATTTGTCATGCACACATTTTCAGAAAAGAAACAGTGTTTCCTGCTCATACTCCAAGGTATGCCACTTGTGGAATCACTCTGCACCTTCACACACATACATGAGCATAGAGGCCTTCTCATTTCTCATTTAGTATCTGTAGTGGATGTTTGGACATCATCTGGAATGAATCATCTAGTACAGCTTTATAATTGTGTCATAGTGTGCCATGAATTTCAGCAGTGCAGTATATAGAAGTTGGATGAACCCTTCATGTGCTGGGTCAGAAAGTTATTATTGTCATTGTGTGTTTCCCACTTGCTGGTAAGTTAATAGTTTAGAATTATAGTTAAATATTCATTGTGTCAAGTGTTCATTACAAGATTGGAGATCAGACTTATGTATAATTATGGTTGTGCAAAATAAAGTGTAGGTCAGGGATAAAAAGAAACAAAAAAAAACATATTCAATACATCTTTGCAATACATTCATACATGCACATTTTCTCATGGTTTACCCTTTAAAGCGGACCTTCAGTCATTTTTTCAACTTTCCATCTATTAAATCTTCTGCCCTTGCTGTTTGGATAGTAAAACTTTTTTTTCTACCAGTAAATACCTTATACAGCCCACTTCCTGTTTCTTGTCTGGTAAAAAGCCTAGGCTTATGACATCATACACAGCTCTCTCTCTCTCAGGCTGGGTTCACACTATTGCGAATTGGATCTCTGCATCCAATTCGCACTAGCAGGAGAATGTGGAGCCGGTTCACATATCTCCGATGCGGCTCCGGTGCAAATTTGCACCGGAGCCCTGTGTTTTTTTGGATTTGTTTCAGGTCCGAATTTAGCCCAAAATTCGGGCTGAAATCGGACCTGAAACGGTGAACCAGGATGCACTGGACCCCTACTGGGAGCCTGATCGGCATCCAGTGTGAACCCAGCCTCACTCTCGTGAGAGTTTGCCAGGAAGGGAGGGGGGATGAGTCATAAGAGGGCCAATAAGAGCTGCAGGGCTGCAGAGCTGGAGGTGTGCCTCTGTGTGTCTGTGTGAATCCAGGAAGTGAACACACAGCAGTTTCAGCTGCCCACAGTTAAAATGGATGCAGTCAGACTCAGTGGGGCGAAATTTCTGCTAAATATTTGGCAAGTACAGAATCACAGTATATATGAAATAATAAGGAGAACAAGGAGAAAGTTAGGAAGTCAATGTATTTCTGGCAGATGAACTAGTCATTTTGTTGTGCTTGCATCATTTTTAGGGCCTATATACACACCAGCCTGATCAGTTGAAGTGTGGCACTGCATTGCAGCTGAAACAGGAGAAGCCCACTAGAATTAACACTTGTTTTTCTGTATTTGAGATAAAATATGGGTAATTATACAGGTATTGGCAAGTTTTTTTTTTTTTTTTGGTATTATTTTGCCCAGACATACACTTTAACTTCATCGTCTGTTAAGTTAGGAATTCAACACCTCCAAGGTAGATTTATCTACTGGGTTCTGTTTGTCTTGCAATTTGCCAGTTTTTAACTAACTTTATTCAACAGTGTATAAAAAATAATAAAAAGTTCTTAAGCTGCTTAAAAAGAAAGCTATTGTTGCTGATTTGACCAATTATGGCAAGACTGGGCTACGGTCTCATGTTTGTGGCAGCGGCAAATATTCCCTGATCAACCGTTCTCAAACAGGAAAGATCAATCAGACAAGTTTGAAACCTTTCTTCAGCTCTGAGGTAGATGGCGCTGGGAGTGGTCTTCCCGTAACTCCTCTCATAACCATTCACTCTAGCATGTGCGGTTAGGTGAACAAAGCATGCATGTTTATTGGTTGGCTGACAGACATGAACTGCCAACTTGTGGCCATATGTTTTAAAATGTGTCTGGGGCAGGGGTAATGAATTATAATTCACGGAGGTCCAGTCAGTGAAATTTTCTTCCCGTAGAGGTCTGACTTGCATGTTTGTCTGATGACTAAGATTTTTACATCACAGACCCCCACAGTTATATCACAGTACTCATCTTACATTAGTGTCCTCAGTCCCCCCTGCACATCACAGTCCCCCCTTCACATAAAAGTCTCCCTTCACATCAAAGTTTCTCTCCCTTTACGTCACAGTTCCCCCCACATCACAGCCCCCCTCTTTTACGTCACAGTCCCCCCCATTTCATGTCAAAGCTCCCCTTTGCATCACAGTTCCCCTCATGTTACAGTCTTTCTTTTCTTTTACAGTTTCCCCTTCATGTCAGTGTCTCCCACCTCCTTAGACTCTCTTCATAGCAGTCTCCTCGACCTCTGCCTCTGTCCTTACCCCTGTTTTTTAGCAATGTTCCCCCCCCCCCTTTATTGCAGTTTCCTCGCCCCCCTTTTTAGCTGTGTCCTCACCCCCTCTTTATAGCAGTTTCCTCACCCCTCCCCTTCATTTCCCTGCAGCGTTTTCATTCCTACCTTACACAAGGCAGGTCTAGAAGGAGGGCAGTGACTGCCCAGCTTTTCTTGTTAACGAGCTGGTGATTGTTTGCCACCACCACACAGGGTCCTAGCAACTAATTACCTGCTTGCAGCTCCTGCACTCAGTCCAAACCTGCCACCTCTCCTATGCTCTGCCTTGCTGGATGACAGCACAGCAGCTGTAGGGAAGGAAGCAGGAGAAGGATCTACAATGTGGCCAGGACAGAGAGAAAGAGAAACCTGGCTCCTAAATGGCGCAACCGTGGCAGTCTGGATGTGATGTATAGAGGCTAAACTTTTCTTTTAGTTTTGGATAGGATAGGGAGGTGTGGACATAGAGCCCTTGTCAAGCTATTGCTGTCTGAGTCCCTACAGGGGAGATTCACCCTTACTAGTTTTCCTGATTATTATCACCCAGATTGAACGCAAATTAATATCCAAGAGTTGTCTTCAGAACATAAATAAAGGAGAAATATTCCAATGTACTGTATACTTGTTCTAGTGACAACTAATAGATTTCTCCTACTTTCTCTTTCTTTATCGTACATCATGGGACACAGAGCCTAATTAATAACTTAATGGGTATATAGGCACCTTCAGGTGATGGACACTGGTATACCCAATCCAGGAAGTTCATTTCCTATATAACCCCTCCTCCTATCAGGAGTACCTCAGTTTTTTCGCCAGTGCCTAAGGTGTTGGTTACGAGTGAAGATGTGCTCTGAGGAGCTCCGGGAGGGATCCATGCTGGATTTAAATAGCCTCCATAGACCGGATCCATCCAAAGTGCCACTAAGGCCAAAGTGGATGGTACTCGGGTCTCATTTACGAAGCACAAGGTTTTGCCTGTAACGCCTCTCTTTGAGGGCTGGACCCCGGGACCCAGGGCTTTGGTCATGCTACATTACCTAAAAGCTTTTCCTGGTGGGGTGCTTCTACAGGTCCAAAGGAGTGGAACCCCGATAAAAATGGACCCGGTCCTTGAAGGTTTGATAAACGCAGCCCGCCGTGATGGGTGAAGGTTGGATTAACTGTTATTTCAGCAAATCCTGCGGCGGGGATAAGGTAAGGGAAGAAACTTAGGAACTAAAAAGTCCACCTATGCTTTCTTCTTTAAGGGAAAAAATGTTGTCATGCCTTAAATTTCCACTAGAGAGAGTATGCACATACCTTAATCTGTTGTCTTCACTTCAGCTCAGTGTCAATCTGTGTGTGGCTGCAGCAGCTTATGCAGGGGGATTCCTCTTAAGGTAAGAGATCTGCCAAATGCTTTTCTCCCCCACGAAGGGACCAGAAGGGTTAGGGAAACAGCAGTGGTTGTAACCCCCCCTGCGGGGGGTGCAGAGGTCAGGTTTTTCTGCCACAAAAGTTGTTTTCCTCTGCCTACTGTGTCATGGGCTCTGCCTCTCCCCCCCTCGTGTGGGATTATTCCCGCGAGCGCGGGAATAATTTTCAAATGAAAAGGAGGGGGGTTTACGAAGGGGGCGGGGCCTAGGCACGGTGCTGTGCAACGTCCACGAGGACGCACAGAGGCTTAAGGATCAGCTGGAGCAGTCTCTCCTAGGCTGGAAGCAAGCAGCCTACACTGGGACACAGGAGCGGTGGGGCACTTAAGGGCTGCAACTGGCATTCCGGATACAAGAAGGACATTTTTCCCAGCACTAGGCTGAACTTAATAGCGGCATCATTCTGTCATGACTATGTTCAGCAATTATTGCAATTTATTAGTAGCTCTGCTTTTGTGCTTAGGACTATACGTACCAAAAAAGACAACACAAAGTCCAGAAAGGTACCAAAGGTTTCACCCCCAGGCGCTAGGAACTCCAGTCGTACCTCCACACTGTCATCTTCGCCTAAAATACCAATCATGGAAAGCCAGGGTTAGCCATTGGAACAAATTGGTGGTACAGCTGCTTCTCACATTCCAGCCCCTGTATACATGACTGAAGATGTTTTTACCTCCACCCTGCAGGGTCTGGAAGGAAGATTAGCGGCTTTAATCGCATCCTCCATCCAACAGGATAGGAAGCGTGTCAGATCCCCCTCCCCCACCTTAGACCCTTTATCAAGGGAACAGTAGGTACAGGATGAGGTATTACCCTCAGGCGAACAGGAGAAAAGACAAACCGATGATTCCTCTGCAGAGGAAACAACGGTAGATGAACCTTTTTCAGCCTCACAATCTGAGAAGTTGCTGATACAAACTCTTACGGAGATGTTCGCTCTACTTTTATGCTACCTCTAACGGACTCTGCTGAAAATTCGATTTCTTCCTTGGGTTCCTTAAAACCCTCACAGCCTTTGCATGCGTTTCCTGTCCATGCATTACTAGAAAAGCTTATCTATGCTGATTGGGATCACCCGGATAAGCGTTTTCTCCCTCTTAAGAGATTCTCAGTTCTCTATCCCATGGAGGAGAAATTCACCAAAAAATGGAAAGTACCAGCAGTTGACGCTCCGATTTCCAGTGTGAACAAAAGTCTAACTTGCCCAGTAGACAATGCACGAATGCTTAAGGATCCAACAGATAAAAGGTTGGAATCCCTGTTAAAGTCATCTTTTTCTTTGGCAGGTGCCGTTACTCAGCCTGCAGTTGCTGCAATAGGCATCTGTCAATCCCTAAAGGACCAATTTAGACAGGCCCTTAAAGAGGTTCCTGCACAACAATCCCGGGATTTGGCAGAGCTACCAAAAGCATTATGTTTTGCCATAGACGCCATTAAAGATTCTATTCACCAGGCGTCTCGCCTTGCGCTTATGCTAGTACACATGCATAGAGTCCTGTGGTTGAAAAGTTGGTCAGCCAAAACACCATGCAAAAAACTCCTGACTGGGTTCCCTTTTCATGGGGATCGGCTATTTGGGGTTGATTTGGACAAATACATCCAAACGATTTCCAGTGGGAAAAGTACTCTTTTGCCAGTCAAAAGAAAATATAAATGCCCTTCATTTAAATGGGCTCTTTCTCCTAGGCCAGGGGCATCCACCTCTAGGCAGCGGCGACGGCCTCTACCGTCAGACTATAGAGGAAAACCTCAGGGTCAGGCTCAAAAGAAGTCCTGGGGCCGGAAACCTTCAAAACAGAATTCTAAGGCCTCATTATGAAGAGGCGCCCCCCCTTGCCAAGGTGGGTGGAAGACTTCTGCAGTTCTCAGAAGTCTGGCATAGGGAAATTCAGGACAGATGGGTCATCTCCACGGTAACTCTAGGGTACAAACTGGAATTCGGGACTTTCCACCTTCTCGTTTTCTGAACTCAAACATTCCAAAAGAGCCAGAGAAAAGACAATCTCTGTTTCGGGCGGTAGACCGATGAATATCTCAGGGAGTGATCATACAGATTCCCACAGAAGAGCCAAGTTTGGGGTTTTATTCAAACCTCTTTATGGTATCAAAACCAAATGGAGATGTCAGACCCATTCTAGATCTAAAAAATCTAAATCAGTTTCTGAAGATCTGCTCCTTTCGCATGGAGTCGATCAGGTCAGTGGTTTCTATCCTACAGGGAGGAGAACTTCTGGCATCTATCAACATAGTTACATAGTTACATAGTAGGTGAGGTTGAAAAAAGACACAAGTCCATCAAGTCCAACCTATGTGTGTGATTATGTGTCAGTATTACATTACATATCCCTGTATATTGCGGTCATTCAGGTGATTATCTAATAGTTTCTTGAAGCTATCAATGCTCCCCGCTGAGGCCACCGCCTGTGGAAGGGAATTCCACATCCTTGCCGCTCTTACAGTAAAGAACCCTCTACGTAGTTTAAGGTTAAACCTCTTTTCTTCTAATTGTAATGAGTGGCCACGAGTCTTATTAAACTCTCTTTTGCGAAAAAGTTTTATCCCTATTGTGGGGTCACCAGTACAGTATTTGTAAATTGAAATCATATCCCCTCTCAAGCGTCTCTTCTCCAGAGAGAATAAGTTCAGTGCTCGCAACCTTTCCTCATAACTAAGATCCTCCAGACCCTTTATTAGCTTTGTTGCCCTTCTTTGTACTCGCTCCATTTCCAGTACGTCCCTCCTGAGGACTGGTGCCCAGAACTGGACAGCATACTCCAGGTGCGGCCGGACCAGAGTCTTGTAGAGCGGGAGAATTATCGTTTTATCTCTGGAGTTGATCCCCCTTTTAATGCATGCCAATATTCTGCTTGCTTTATTAGCAGCAGCTTGGCATTGCATGCCATTGCTGAGCCTATCGTCTACTAGGACCCCCAGGTCCTTTTCCATCCTAGATTCCCCCAGAGGTTCTCCCCCCAGTGTATAGATTGCATTCATATTTTTGCCACCCAAATGCATTATTTTACATTTTTCTACATTGAACCTCATTTGCCATGTAGTCGCCCACCCCATTAATTTGTTCAGGTCTTTTTGCAAGATTTCCACATCCTGCGGAGAAGTTATTGCCCTGCCTAGCTTAGTATCGTCTGCAAATACAGAGATTGAACTGTTTATCCCATCCTCCAGGTCGTTTATGAACAAATTAAATAGGATTGGTCCCAGCACAGAACCCTGGGGAACCCCACTACCCACCCCTGACCATTCTGAGTACTCCCCATTTATCACCACCCTCTGAACACGCCCTTGTAGCCAGTTTCCATGTACTCACCCTATGGTCCATGCCAACGCACCTTATTTTGTACAGTAAACGTTTATGGGGAACTGTGTCAAATGCTTTTGCAAAATCCAGATACACCACGTCTACGGGCCTTCCTTTATCTAGATGGCAACTCACCTCCTCATAGAAGGTTAATAGATTGGTTTGGCAAGAACGATTCTTCATGAATCCATGCTGATTACTGCTAATGATATCATTCTTATTACTAAAATCTTGTATATAGTCCCTTATCATCCCCTCCAAGAGTTTACATACTATTGATGTTAGGCTAACTGGTCTGTAATTCCCAGGGATGTTTTTTGGGCCCTTTTTAAATATTGGTGCTACATTGGCTTTTCTCCAATCAGCTGGTACCATTCCAGTCAATAGACTGTCTGTAAAAATTAAGAACAACGGTCTGGCAATCACCTGACTGAGTTCCCTAAGTACCCTCGGATGCAAGCCATCTGGTCCCGGTGATTTATTAATGTTAAGTTTCTCAAGTCTAATTTTAATTCCGTCCTCTGTTAACCATGTAGGTGCTTCCTGTGTTGTGTCATGAGGATAAACACTGCAGTTTTGGTTACTGAAGCCCCCCGATTCACTCGTGAAGACTGAGGAGAAGAATAAATTCAATACCTTTGCCATCTCCCCATCCTTTGTAACCAGATGTCCTTCCTCATTCTTTATGGGGCCAATGTGGTCTGTCCTCCCTTTTTTACTGTTTACATACTTAAAGAATTTCTTGGGATTTTTTTTGCTCTCCTCCGCTATGTGTCTTTCATGTTCTATCTTAGCCATCCTAATTGCACCCTTACATTTCTTATTGCATTCTTTATAAATTCTGAATGCTGAGGATGATCCCTCAACCTTGTATTTTTTGAAGAACATCAGTGATGCATATCTGCATGTCCCTATATTTCCCGCTCACCAAAGCTTTCTGCGGTTCGAGGTAGAACAGCAGCATTTCCAGTTCGTAGCCCTGCCCTTTGGGCTAGCTACAGCACCCCGAGTGTTTACGAAAGTCCTGGCCCCACCTGTAGCCAGGTTAAGGGCACAGGGCATAACAGTCTTGGGGTACCTAGACGATCTATTGCTAATAGACCAGTCGGTGGCTCGTTTGGAGCAAAGTGTACACATTACAACTGCTTACCTGAAAAGTCTAGGCTGGATTCTTAACCTAGAGACGTGTTCCTTAAAACCGCTAAAAAAGCTGGAGTACTTGGTATCATAGACACACCCCAGAAAACGGTGTTCTTGCCTCTGGCGAAGATCAACTCCATAAGAGAGCTGGTGCGGATGGTCAGGTCAAAAGGAGACCCCTCCATTTGCCTTTGCATGAGGTGGTTAGGAAAGATGGTGGCTTCATTTGAAGCAGTTCCATATGCTAATTTCATCCGAGACTGTTGCAAAACAGTATCCTGTCTGCTCGGAACAAAACAATTCAAGCTTTAGACTTGCCAATGCGGCTGTCCCCAAGGGTGTCCCAAAGCCTCAGTTGGTGGTTACTAACCCAGAATCTGCTAAAAGGAAAATCCTTCAGACCAGTTATCTGGAAGGTGGTAACAACAGACGCCAGCCTTTCAGGCTGGGGAGTAGTACTAGAGAAAACAACTGTCCTGTGGTCAAGAAGCCTTGCCCATCAACATTCTAGAGATTTGGGCAGTGCTTCTGGCTCTAAAGGCCTGGACTTTCAGGCTACGAGATTGTGTCCAGGACACGGGATCCACTCGCATGCGGATCAGATGCGTTGGTGACCCCATGGGATCAGTTCTCATTGATTTATGCATTCCCCCCTATTCAGTTTCTGCCACGACTTCTTTGCAGGATCAAGCTGGAAAGAAAGCCGGTAATTCTGGTAGCACCAGCATGGCCCAGAAGGTCATGGTATGCAAAAATCGTAAGGATGGCAGTGGAGGATCCATGGTCCCTTCCACTATGGCCAGACCTACTTTCACAGGGTCCGATATTCCATCCTACCTTATGATCTCTAAATTTAACGGCTTGGCTGTTGGAACCCACATTTCCTTGATTTATGCAAGGAAGCCAGCTTCCAGAACTATATATTATAGGGTCTGGAGGGCTTATGTTTCCTGGTGTGAATCCAAGGGTTGGCACTCTCGGACGTATATCATAGGCAGAATTCTTGCCTTTCTACAATTAGGGGTAGAGATGAAGTTGGCCTTGAGTACTATTAAAGGCCAAGTCTCGGCTTTATCGGTCTTATTTCAAAGACCGCTTGCTACACATTCTTTTGTCCAGGGTTTTATGCAAGGGGTGATGCGGCTTAATCTGCCAGTCAAACCTCCTTTGAACCCTTGGGACTTGAACTTAGTTTTGTCAGTGTTACAAAAACAGCCATTTGAAACTGATACAACATATTACCGTAGTCCTTCTGACAAGGAAGTTGGTATTTTTTGGTTGCTATATCCTCAGCAAGGAGGGTTTCGGAATTGGCTGCTCTTTCTTGTAAAGAGCCATATTTGATTACTCATGAGGACAGAATGGTGTTACGCCCTCATCCAGATTTTTTGCCAAAAATGGTCTCAGGTTTTCACCTGAACCAAGATATTGTCCTGCCATAGTTTTTTCCAAAACCATGTTCCAGGGAAGAAAAGTCACTACATTGTCTTGATGTGGTGAGAGCAGTGAAAGTCTATTTAAAGACAACTGCTCAGATTCGGAAGACTGATGTCTTATATATTCTGCCAGAGGGTCCTAAGAAAGGACAGGCAGCACCGAAATCCACTGTCACTAAGTGGATTCGGCAGGTTATAATTTAAGGGGTAAGATTCCCCCTTTTCAAATCAAAGCGCACTCTACCAGACCGCAACTTGGTCTTCAGTTCATACATTCACCAAGTTTTATCAATTGGATGTAAGGAGGTATGAGGATATTGCCTTTGGGTGCAGTGTTCTGCAGGTAGCAGTATAGGTCCACAAGTCTGGGGGTACCCTACGGGTTGTATCTCCCTCCCCTCAAATAGGATTGCTATAGGACGTCCCATTAAGTTATTACTTTGGCTCTGTGTCCCATGATGTACAATAAAGAAAATAGGATTTTTATAACAGCTTACCTGTAACTTCCTTTTCTTGGAGTACATCATGGGACACAGAGGTCCCTCCCCTCTTTTGGGGTTTAAATATATTGCTTTGCTACAAAAACTTAGGTACTCCTGATAGGAGGAGGGGTTATATAGGGAGTGAACTTCCTGGATTGGGTATACCAGTGTCCATCACCTGAAGGTGCCTATGTACCCATTAAGTTATTACTTAGGCTCTGTGTCCCATGATGTACTCCAAGAAAAGGATTTTACAGGTAAGCTGTTATAAAAATCCTATTTTTACTTCCTGTTGTGTCTAAGGAACAGGATCTGAAAGTAATTCTCCCTAATGTCACACAAATAGCAAAAAAACATAATAGGAGTTTTAACCTTTCCTTAAAAACTAAGCTGTGGGTAGCTCAGTTGGCACCACCCACCTCACAAAAAAGCTGGGTGTAAAATCATCATTTGAACAGTGATTGCATCCTGTTAGAATTATGTTCTGTTCAGGTATTCAGACAGCCGCAGGTGCTGTGGCTGTGAGAATACAATAGTCGGCAGGGGTGTTTCCTCCATCCTCGGTGCTTAGCATTGACAGGGGATCGAGTGATTTCTAGAAATCTAGACATGTTTGGCTAGCCTTAATTTATCCAAAATGGAAAAAATATTTGGCTTCACCGTAATGGAAAATACATGAAAGCCAAACACTAAGGCCCCTTTCACACTGGGGTGGTAGGGGGCATCGGCGGTAAAACAGCGCTATTCTTAGCGCTGTTTTACCGCGGTATTCGGCCGCTAGCGGTGCGGTTTTAACCCCCCGCTGGCGGCCGAAAAAGGGTTAAAACCACTCGTATAGCGCGGCTATAGCCGCGCTGTCCCATTGATTTCAATGGGCAGGAGCGGTTTAGGAGCGGTGAATACACCGCTCCCTTACCGCTCCAAAGATGCGGCTGACAGGAGATTTTTTCTTCTCCTGCCAGCGCACCGCTTCAGTGTGAAAGCCCTCAGGCTTTCACACTGAACAAACAGCGGAGGCTCTTTTGGGGCGGTTTGCAGGCGGTATTTTTAGCGCAATAATGCCTGCAAACCGCCCCAATGTGAAAGGGGCCTAAGTGAGACTCCGCTCTAAGGACTACATACTCTATAAACAAATATATCACAGCCTGTGGTGTGTTTTCTCTTATGTATTTATGTGTGCAGATATAACATGTGATATTTTTATTTGCTACCTTTACTGTTGATATGCTTGATGAAGCAGCCAAAACCGTCAGAATGGGAAGTGTTAGAACATGTCTGTTTTTTATTACTTCTTTGCAACCATTTCAGAACTCTCCTCCCACTTGTGCGTGTTGGGAAGTGACACTGTCACTGGAATAATAAATGAAGAAAAATCACCAAAGTGATGACACAGAAGTAATAAAAGTCTTCTGTTCTCTTCTGTGTATTTAACTTAAGAGAACCAGTCACAATTGACCTTATCAAGAATATGAATAATTGGCCAGTTTGAAACCCATAATCAAACATTTCTTATATTGCAACTTACCAATTCTTAGATGTGATGGCTATATTTGTTTTCTTTTTTAGACTTTCTTTCCTTTTATTTTTCATTTGATGATCTGGCCAGTAAGTCTGTTGTTTTTCAAAAGAACAAGCTCTCCTGCAAATGTATCCATTAAAGCAGGAGTAAACCCCCCCCCCCCCCAAAAAAAAATCTTCTCCCCGCAAGTTAATGTCATAATGTGCTCATATGCATCGCATACAAGCATATTATGTATGAAAGACTTACCTAAAAATTAAGCCCTCCAGTTGCGCGCTGTCACTGCTGATAGGGCCTCCATCTTCACCTGGTCTGCCTTTCGGGTTTGCGGGCTGCGACCATCTGATTGGCCGAGCTGTGATGCTGTCACTCTCATGCACGTACGCGGAAATCATGGCTGCAGCACAACTCTCAATGGATGGCACACCATCTCGATTCAGTGCTGTTACATGAGAGACTCGGCTGTCCGGGACGCTCCCTTCTGATTGGTTGATGAACACAGAGGACTCCATTGGCTCCTGCTGCTGTCAATCAAAAGTCAGTGTGCCAATGAAGAGAGAGAGGGGGAGGGACACACAGAGCAGCAGTTCGGCTCGAGTGCCCCCAGAGCAAGCTACTTACTCTGGGGGCACTCGGCATGAGGGAGGGGCCAGGAGAGCCGGCGAGGGACCCAAGAAGAGGAGGATCTGGGCTGCTCTGTGCAAAACCATTACACAGAGCAGGTAAGTATAACATGTTTGTTACAAAAAAAGTGAGACTTTAATATCACTTTAAGGCTGGAATGTATTATTTAGCAACATAGAGGCTGCCCGGCTAAGTTCGATAAAATTTGGTCGGCCTGGTAAGATACCCCTGGGCTTTGCCCACTGGACTTTGTAGCTGGGAGGCTAGGCATCCTGGGAGTACTCCCTATGTAAAATTCGTTATACCCTGTTGATTTTCTCTCATCTCCCTCCTAGTTTTGCACCAGAGGGCTACTCGGGACGATCTACGGAGGCTCTCATTTTATATAATTGGAGTTTACATTTGATCTGTATTCAGTTTTTGTTTCTTTTGCTGTATAGTGCAAATAATATTGCTGGATGTATCACAACGGTCTATAGATGGTACCTATATGTTTATTATTGTTTTTTATGTATGGTGTTATATGCATACTGTAGGTTTTCTAAAAAACATTTTCTGATTAAAAAAAAAGAACACACGGGACAGAAACCTATAAAAGAAAACAAATACAGCCACCACATCTAATGCTTGGTGTGCTCAATTATATATAATAAATGTTTGGTTTTGTGTTTAATACTACTTTAAAATGGATCTAAACCAGGGTTCTCAAACTAGCGGCCCTCCAGCTATTGTGAAACTACAAGTCCCATCATGCCTCCGCCTGTGGGAGTCATGCTTGTAACTATCAGCCTTGCAATGCCTCATGGGACTTGTAGTTTTGCAACAGCTGGAGGGCCGCCAGTTTGAGACCCCTGATCTAAACGCAATCACTAAAATCTCATGGAAGCTTTAACATGGTAATATAGTTTAAAATTTTGTTTTCAAATTTTTTAAATGCGCAGCTCTCATTGTGATAACACCTGGTGATCTTCCCATGAATGTTCTTGTTCAGGCATTTCCTTTTATTGGGTGACAACTGTCTACCAGTTGTGTTGCTGTGTTGTCACCTTCTTAAATGTCCGCTTCCTCTGGGGGCACCCGTGTGGGCTTGCTCCTGAGTCCCACTGCTGCGTCCATTGACACAGACAGTGGGACTCAGCCCCCCCCCCCACTCCCATGTCACATGATCTGATTGACAGCAGCGGGAGCCATTGGCTTCTGCTGCTATCAATCTGTTCAATGAGGAAAGAGACAGCAGCTGGAGCCGCTGCGCTTGTGCATATTGCTGGATCGAATCAGGCTCAGGTAAGAAAAAGGGGGGAGCGCTGCAGCACAGAAGGTTTTTCACCATGCATTAGGTCCCTTTCACACAGGCGCCACCATTGGACGGACTCCGCTTGCCAGGTCCATCTCTGCTCACTGTGCAAAGGGGAGATGGACCCAGTCCCGCTCTCCCATTCGGGAAGATCTGGTGAAAACGGACCGCCTGTCCATTTTCATCCGATCAAATCCGATCTGCCAGGCGGATGGAAAATAGGTCCACCATCCGTCTAGATTTTGCTGATCGTATAGCGTCAGATGTCAGCAGACATGTCACCGCTGACATCCGCTGCTTCATAGGGGTGAATGGGGGGTCCGATCCGGTCTGCCTGGAAAACTGACAGTTGGACCTGATTGGACAGCCTGTGTGAAAGGGGCCTTCAGGTAAAAAACCTTAAGGCTTTACAACCACTTTAATCTGTCTCCAAAAAATATAAAACTAATTTGGGTTGGATAACTGAGTGATTGTCAGTCAGACTGTCGCAGCACTGAAAACTGCAAAACTGTCTAGCAACGAATGCGTATTATAGGCTGGTACACAAGTGGTTAAACTCATATGCACGGCTGCACTGTGGCAGCGCACATTATGTGTGTTGAGGTGCTGCCGTGCCAATTATCATGCCAGTTATCACCTGTGTTGCAGTGCATCATGACCCTCTACTGTGCATTGAAAATACGAATCTGTTGTCGTGAACAGGCAGTTTTTACCCAGCGAATGTTAACATGTGACATAACGTGTGTGTTAAAGCACCACAACAGACTATCCTGGTGTGAATGGACCCTTTCAGTTAGAAAAATTATCACTGTACAGTTTTGCTGTCTGTCCGAGTCTGCCGCTAAAGATAGTCATGACTACCTCTCTTTAAAAAGGATGGCCAGCCCAACCCTTTTTTTTGGGGGGGGGGGGAATAGAGTAGGGAAGGATTATAACTCCTGTAGCATTTTTATTGCTATCCAGGGCTCTGTTAGAGAGATTTCCCCTCACTTTCTGTGCTGAAAAAGTTTTTTCCAAATGGAAAATGAGGAAAAATCTGCAACAAAAGACACAGATAGCATATAAAAAGTTGACAGGGATTCTTGCCTTCACCTACTCTACTAACAAAAAAAAAAATTATATACTGTAATCCAGTACCATGCAAACGTTTTAGGCAGTTAGTTTATGAAGAAATGCTGTTAAGTAAGAATTCTTTCAAAAATATATATTTTAATTGTTTATATGAATTAACAAAATGCAAAGTGAGAAAACAGAAGGAAAATCTAAATCAACTCAATATTTGGTGTGATTACCCTTTGGCTTCAAACCAGCTTCAATTCTTACACTTGCACACTTTGTACACTTGCACGTCAGGGATTTTGTAGGAATAGACAGGTTTACGATTAATCAATTATACCAAGCAGATACTAATGATCATCAATTTCACATGTAGGTTGAAACAGCCATTACCTGAAACAGAAACTGCTGTGTAGGAGGCTTAAACCTGGGTGAGGAACAGCCAAACTCTGCTACTAAGGCGAGGTTGTGGAAGACAGTTTCATGTTACAGGTCATACACCATGCCAAGACTGAGCAAAGCAACAAGACACAAGTAGTTATACTGCATCAGCAAGGTCTCTCCCAGGCAGCAAAGATTTCAAAGCAGACTGGGGTACCAAGATGTGCTGTTCAAGCTCTTTTGAAGAAGCACAAAGAAACAGGCAACGTTGATGAAAGACACATCATGCTTATTTCCCTTCCACATTGGAAGATGTCCAGCAGTGCCATCAGCACAGAACAGACTGTCCGGAGAAGTCTGGCCATAAGTGGTCTTCATGGAAGAATTGTGGCCAAAAAGCCATATCTCCAACATGGAAACAACCAACCAATGTGCAGAAAAATGGAAGCAGGTGGTCTGGACTGGTGAGTCAAAATTTGAAATATTTGGCTGTAGCAGGAGAAAATTTGTTTATGAAGGGCTGGAGAGCGGTACAATAACGAGTGTCTGCAGGCAACAGTGAAGCATGGTGGAGGTTCCTTGAAGTTTGGGGCTACATTTCTGCAAATGGAGTTGGAGATTTGGTCAGGATCAATAGTGTACTCATTGCTGAGAAATACAGGCAGATACTTACCCATCGTGCCATACCATCAGGGAGGTGTTTAATTTGCCCCAAATTTATTCTGCAGCAGGACAATGACCCCAAACATACAGCCAATGTCATTAAGAACTGTTGTCAATGTGAAGAATAACAAAGAGTCCTAAAAGTGATAGTTTGGCCCCCACAGAGCCCCAATCTCAACATCATGGTGTCTGTCTGGGATTACCTGAAGAGACAGAACAATTTGAGGCAGCCTTCATCTACAGAAGATCTGTGGTTAGTTCTCCAAGATGTTTGGAACAACCTACCTGCCGGGTTCCTTCAAAAACTGTGCAAGTGTATCTAGAAGAATGGATGCTGTTTTGAAGGCAAAGGGTGGTCACACCAAATATTGATTGGAATTGGATTTCTCTTCTGTTCATTTACTTTCCAAGTTGTTCATTGATAAAAATAAATACACTATTAACTTCTTTTTCTGAAAGCATTCTTAATTTACAGCATTTTTTCACACCTGCTCAAAACATTTGCACAGTAGTATAGATATATATTTATAGCTGTTTTGCTGTTGATCTCCGCCAGTTGAAACTATTGTCACTGTGAGGGGAAATCTCCATCTCAGCAAAATTCTGAGAGAGGTTCTAATCCTTACACATTGTTTAAAAAAAAAACAGGTTTAACATACACTTTATGTTTTTCTTAGAATTTAAAACCACTTAAGGGCTGCCCGATAGCAGTTTCAGAGCCGATGATTCAGCAGAGAGACAGAACGGCGTAAAACAAGGCAGATTTCCGTTCTGTCAATAGGGAAGGCATGAATCCTGTGTTCCTGCAAACTAGGATCCCTAGCAAAAGCACCTCCAACACAGTAGAAAAACTTTGCTTGGAACACAGTTAACCCTTTAATCGCCCCTGATGTTAACCCCTTCCCAGCCAGTGTCATTAGTACAGTGATAGTGCATATTTT
Source organism: Aquarana catesbeiana (assembly GCF_042186555.1). Taxonomy (NCBI): domain Eukaryota; kingdom Metazoa; phylum Chordata; class Amphibia; order Anura; family Ranidae; genus Aquarana; species Aquarana catesbeiana. Next base: position 621,592,581 of record NC_133326.1, on the reverse strand, counting down.
TTAGCACTGATCACTTTACTTGTGACACTGGTCCACAAAAAGTGACAAAAGTGCCAGTTAGTGTCCGAATGTCTGCCGCAATATCACAGTCCTGCTATAAGTCGCTGATCGCTGCCATTACTAGTAAAGAAAAAAAAAAAATCAAAATATCCCATAGTTTGTAGATGCTATAACTTTTGCGCAAACCAATTAATATACGCTTATTGGGATTACTTTACCAAAAATATGTAGCAGAATACATATTGGCCTAAATTTATGAAGAAATTAATTTTTTTTTTACATTTTTTATTTCATAGGTTTTATTGCAGAAAGTAAAAAATATTGTTTGTTTTTTTTTTCCAAATTGTCAGTCTTTTTTTGTTTATAGCTCAAAAAAATAAAAAACGCAGAGGTGATCAAATATCAACCAAAGAAATCTCTTTTTGTGGGAAAAAGAAGACATACATTTTATTTGGGTACAGAGTGGCACGGCCGTGCAATAGTCAGTTAAAGTAACGCAGTGCTGTATTGCAAAAAATGGTTTGGCCATGAAGGGGGGGGGGGGGGTAAATCTTCCAGGTGTTAAGTAGTTAAAGTGGACCTGTTCTTGGACAATATGGAGGCTGCTGTTACTAATCTCTGAACCAACTTCTGAATATACCAGTTCCCTGGCTTTACTGCTGACTTCTAATACTTTGTTAGTCACTGACACAGAACCTGTATGCATATTAGGAAAAACAGAGACAAAATAGAAGTCATTAGAAAAAGGTTATTGTTTCAAAGTGGTGATGCAAGAGAACCAACATGGCAGCCAGACAGCTAGCAGTTTTTTAAAAGAGAGCTAAGTGATAGCAACCTCCTTGAATCATAGCAGGATTCTTTCACATTTTGCTTTTCCACTGGTGTCTACATAGGTCCTTCTTCTGGCTGTATTCTAGGGCAGTCCTTGATACAGCTCTAATATTATAGTAGAGGAAGTAAACTTGCTTGATATACAGAAACTTTAGAGAATTGTACTTATTGTCATCTTGTTAGGTGGGGAGTGCCCTTTTGTCTAAGGAAATGATTCACCCAAACCATGTGTATCATCACCCATAGCTCTTCCTTTTTTTTTTTTGGAGGAGAATACATGTGTTTAACATTTACATCTTTATTATCTTCATTCTGTTTCTAACTAGTTCAACATTTTAAATGTTGAGTCAAAGGAATAATTTTTAAAATAACAGTGACTTAAGGTTACTGAAAGGCTTGACCTTTAAGTTGATCTTAGAGGAGCAAATCAGGGCTGGCTTAGAACCCCCAAACATTATACATTTTGTTTACACCCTAGAGAATATGGCAATACTTTCTGTCACACCGTATTTGCGCAGCGGTCTTACAAGCGCACTTTTTTTGGAGAAAATACACTTTTTTGAAATAAAAAATATGACAACAGTAAAGTTACCCCAATTTTGTTTTTATATTGTGAAAGATAATGTTACACCGAGTAAATTGATACCCAACATGTCACACTTCAAAATTGGAATGGCGACAAACTTTTACCCTTAAAAATCTAAATAGGCAACGTTTAAAAAAATTCTACAGGTTGCATGTTTTGAGTTACAGAGGAGGTCTAGGGCTAGAATTATTGCTCCCATTCTAACGATCGCGGTGATAACTCACATGTGTGGTTTGAACACCGTTTTCATATGCGGGCGCTTCTGCACGCGAGCTTGACGGGACGGGGCGCGTTTAAACATTTTATTTTTTTCCTATTTATTTTACCTTTTACTTTTTATTTTTACACTGTTCTTTTAAAAAAAAAAAAAAGTGTCACTTTCATTCCTATTACAAGGAATGTAAACATCCCTTAATAGAAAAAAAAGCATGACAGGACCTCTTAAATATGAGATCTGGGGTCAAAAACATCTCAGATCTCATATTTACACTAAAATGCAATAAAAATAAAAATACAAATTAAATGTCATTTAAAAAAAAAAAATGTTGCTTTAAGAGCTATGGGCAGAAGTGACGTTTTGACGCTGCTTCCGTCCTGCAATGGTATGGAGATGGGTGGGAGCCATCTTCCCCTCACTTGTCTCCATACCAAGCCAGGAAGAGGACCCGATCGCCTCCGATGCTACCGATGGCTTCGGTAAGCGGCGGGAGGTGGGGGCTCTTTCCCGCCGCAGATAAAAGTGATCTCACAGCGAATCCCCCGCAGAGACCACTTTTACCGGAAACCGGACCGCTCACTGAAGAAGAGGATACCAGCGTTATGGTAGCTTGCTGCTGCAATAACAACGATATCCCTCTTCAAAGTGCCGATGTATATCGGCGTGAGCCGGTCCTGAAGTGGTTAATATCAAACATATTATACTTACTTGCTCTGTGCAGTGGTTTTGCACAGAGCAGCCCCAATCCTCCTCTTCTCTGGTCTCCAGATCCTGCCCCCCCCCCCCCCCCCCCCCACCAAGTGGCCAACATAGCAAGCTGCTTTCCATGACACACAGAGAACAGCTCAACCCCATCCTGGCTGTGTTTGACAGCAGCGGGAGCCAGTCTCTAAGCAAATGAAAAGTAAGAGAGCCAGGAGAGCATCAATCTTGACTGGATCAAGATCAGGCTCAGGTAAGTATAGGGGGCTTGGGGGGGAAGCTGCACTCAGATGTTTTTTTACCTTCATGCATAGAATGCCTCTACAACTCTGCAGCTGATTTATTCACTTACTAAATATGCAGCTTCTTTATATTTAAAACCTTGCCTATGTTCCAGTTTAAGCTGGTGCCATGACCAGTGCCCCAGGTTTCCTTTTTCAGGGTGGCTTATTTCTCTTGCAGAATCTTATGGAGCCACGCTTGCATGCAGGGACTAGCTTGGTGTGTCCCTACACTGTGTGCATTAATAAAAACACAGAGCCCTGTAGCTTAGGAGGGCAAGGTACTCTCCATGCACATCCCTCCTTTCTTTACCAAACTAACATACTGGCTGGAGACTGCACTGTCCATTGTGAAGACCAGACGTTTAGGGAAGCATGAGCCAGCAGCATTGAAAATCGTAAACTGCAAGTGTTAGGGTAAGAATTTTAAAAATAGTTCCATGAGGAATGTTTATTTTATTGTAATCAAAGGTACCCTGAGATGTAATACTACTTAATTCAGCTGAAACAAATAAGAAACTGGGCCTGCATTGTATATGATGGCATCAACAAGGCGGTGGCCATTCAATAGTGAATGATGGAGTGAGGAAGAATTGAAACCCCTCTCAGGTTTTTACTGCTACCCATGTTTCCATTGGAGATTCCAACTCACAGACAACAGCAAAAAAAAAAAACTAAAGTGCTTGACTTCCCCACTAACAGGTGTTATAACCTCTCCCCCACTTAATGCAAAATTAATAAATTCAAAGAAATTGGTTGGACATAAACTTTTAAGCGTAATTAAACCCACAAACAAAACTATAATTTCTTTCTCATGCATTAAGAGACACAGGAACTCATAAACAGTTGGATTATACTGTCATCTACAGGAGGTTGGGACCCTGGCAAACATAAAAATTGTTCGTCAACCCAGAGTGCCTCAACTTTTTGCAAATGTCCTAGGTAGAGATGTAAAATTTCCAGAAATCTTGAAGCCCTGGGAAAAAAACCCCTGTTTTTTTTCTGGAAAAAAATAGAAATTTTGGAAAAATTGAAAAAAAAAATTCAGTGTGGAGTAGTTTTACAAATTGAAAGTCATTTTGTTACGCTAGGAAGGTGAAATGCAGTATATATAAAAGAATTATGCTTGAAATACAAGTACAGCTTATTCAGTAAATAAACTAAACTTGCTTTTGAAAATTAAATTGAAAAGTTATTTTTTATTGCAAATCGAATAACAAGGACTGTATGTGTTAAGAATATTTCAACTATACATAAGAACAGGTAACCGCCTCACTTCCCTCATAATTTATAGGCTTCCTGACAATATGCATTTTCAGTTATAGACAATGATGATCCAGAAGCATATATTGCGAGCTTGATCAATGTTCTGATTTTCAGGTGTCATTTTATCTATAAATGAAGGTATTGTGTATTTTTGGAAGGCCATGGTTTGCAACACTTCCTTACCTGAAGATGCTACTGGTGAAGAAACACTTTGTGATGATCCAGAAGCAACAGAAAAAGTGTTTCTAGAATGAGAACTCTGGAGGGAAAAGCTAATTGCACTTTCATTATGGTCCACATCATTTATTTCAATAAAGTAATTTTAATGTCTTTAGGACACCTCTGGCTTGCCAGGACGTGTTTTGTCATCCTTGTAGCATTTGGAAAATAATATTTCTTCTCAGAATATTTGCAATTTGCAACTTTGCTCTCAGCAGAAATTGCACGTTAGTCTCACCATTTTACTGAGAGGAGGAAAAGAAAAAAACAGTTTACTGACCAGACTATAGGGAAACAGTGCATTGGCATCTGGATCTTCCCAACCAGTGCACTGAAGCGAGAGGTATGAGCACCTGATCTTCTGTATGGCAGGAAGAAATCATCCCTGGAGGGCTCTGTGCTCTCCTGGATTCTCACCAGCAAGAACATGCTGGGATTTTGCTAAAAGTGTGTGATTTAGGTTCCTGCACCTCGTGTCATGACTAGGGATGCTTTGATGGACCTTGGTGGGTCAGGAGATTCCTAGAAACATGTTCTGTGCTTAAGCTTAGGCAAATCCTGCAAACTCTCCTGACACCTTGCACTAGTCTGGGGTTGCAGATATCCTTCATCCCTGCTTAACCTTGTAGGGGCACCTCTTGTGCACTCTACGTCTGCTGACTTCATGGTTGCTACCCTTAAATTCGCTACCAGTCTCAGGGGTCACTTACCTATCCCTATGGGATTTTGTTGCTTCATTAGATATTCCATTGCGTGATTGGTTGCCTAGCCAGGCAAACCCGTTCTTATCATAACACCTTTCTTCCCTTCTTCTCTTGTGGACCTATTTTTGTCCAAAGTTTCCTCTGGAGCCCTTTTCTCCTGGGAATATTTCCCAGTGTCTTTTTCTCTTGACCATGTCATATTGTTGCCTAATCCTTCCTTATCATATAGTTATGTTGTTTCCACCTGTTGCTGTGTCCCTTGGCTCACAGCCACCTGCTGGTTCTGGTTCCTTCGGGTGGCATCATTTCTCTTGCCCATGATCTCTTCAATCCTTGTTTTGAGAATCGGGTTGATTCTCTGTGACTATCCCTTGTCGTTGGTAGCTTTCCCTTTCTATCCCGGGGATAGAGTTCATCTTTTGGCATTGGTCCTTCAGGTAATTGCAGCCGTTTCCCAGTCCCCTTTTATAGGCCTGTCTCTGGCTATTGGCCACCCCTTGATTAGACTGCCTTTGGACATCCCAACTGTTTCTGAATTCCTGTGTTCCTCAATGAATGAGGAAGAAAAAAAATGTTGCTCTTGGTATTAGATATCCTTTAAAGCAGATCTTGAGGCAACCAGCTAAATGCACAATTAAAAATGTCATTCTGTTCAGCCACTCCTGGGATTCACACCCCATTACTATTCTATATAGCTAACTGTGTTGCTCCACTATTCCACTATGAGTCATGTGCATGCCTCTAGTCTACAGGTTAAACTATAATTATTAACACAATGGGGAGCTCCTCGTACACACCATTTAGTGCAAGTCAACCACCATGTTTTATAATTAAAGAGAAGCTGAACACCTGAAGCTGTGGCCATATAAAAGCAAGCAAAGGGCAAATTACTAGTTACCAGCATTGCTTGTGATCTCCTGCATGTGATCTTTTCCCTTTACTGACTTACCATGCCTTGTCCTGCACTGTGTTTCTGTATTGAAACGGCAATCTTGTTAGAGGCAGGATTTTGCTTCCTCAGGTCTGAGCCTCTATCAAGAAGAACAGTGAACAACATCAGAAGCAGCAGTGACTTACATCCCCCACTGCAAATATACATCTATGAGGCTGTAGGCATAGAAGTGCCTAGGCACACTGACATACCAGGAAGTGAACGGCTATGTTTCAGAAGGAATTTGAGAAAAAGGGTCCATTTTTGAGAGTACTGCCTAGGTAGGTTTAACATTTGGAAATGCTCTTTATAACATAGAAAATCTTCACTTTTTGAATTTAGTTCAGCCAAGACCCTCTGTAATTGCATAGCCAACCCTTTACTCCTTATCTAGTCCATTGTATTACCCACTCTTCTCCTAAAGCCGGCTATACAGAAATTTCGATCCATGTATAGGCAGGGAGGTTGTACAGAAGTCAATCTACCGATCAACTACTGTACAGCCACCCTGCTCCACTCAATCAGCACAGCAGGCTATGGCCTGCAACGCTGATCAGTGTATTCTGATGGCGGGGAAGTCTCCCTGCTGTCAGAATTCAATAGCTCAGTGGAGAGGATTCCCCCATCCACATCGAGTGTGTGGATGGGGGAATCAAGTCACTTTTTTATCATGTATGGGCTGCTTTACATTCACAGTTTATCTTTCTTGTAGAATCTGTCTTGACAGCTTATTAAACCTTTAAGAATCAGAACTGTGTCAAAATGATAACGAGAGTGGATCTCTGGAAAGCGTGTCTCAAAAAATAAACTATGCAAATTAAAAAGTACCATGTTCCTTACTCTAGTGCCAGCTAGATCAAATTCAGCACCTGGCATTTACATACCAGCTCTTATTTCATACAATTAAAAAAAACAGAAAACTCTAAATATATCTACTTAATCAAGCCATGCATTATGCAATTTTATTTCCTTCAACTACGGTTTGAAGGAAAGGAAATTACTTGATTCCCCCATCAACACAGTCATTGTTGATGGGAGAGTCCCTCCTGCTTGTGCTTCATTACAGGCAGCCTGCCCATAGATTGATTGAAATTCGTCCAGGTCCTGCTGAACCAGCCAAATTTCGATCCGTCTATGGCTGGCAACTTTTATCAGCAAGAAACATTTCCTTTAACCACCTGCTGTACACTATATATATATCTTCTGGACTGCAAGTGGTTCTCTGTGTTTTTTTTTTTTTTTTAATACCACCAAAATAAAGCCTGTCTCAAAAAAATGCCATGAAATTAATTTGGGTACAGTGTCGTATGACCAAGTATGTCTGAGCCTGTATAGAAAAGAATATTACATTAAAGTGGAAACTTTTATCTATTTATCTATCTATTAAATCTTCTGCCCGTGTCGTTTTAACTTTGGATAGTAAAACATATTTTTTCTGCCAGTAAATACCTTATACAGCCCACTTCCTGTTTCTTGTCTGGTAAAAAGCCTAGGCTTATGACATCATGCACAGCTCTCTCACTCTCGTGAAAGGAAGTCATAAGAGGGCCAATGAGAGCTGCAGAGCTGGAGGTGTGCCTCTGTGTGTCTGTGTAAATCCAGAAAATGAACAGGCAGCAGCTTCAGCTGCCCACAGTTAAAATGGTTGCAGCCAGACTCGGTGGAGGGAGATTTCTGCAGCATATTTCTGCAGTACAGAGTCACAGTATATATAAAATAATATGCAAAGGGGTTGGAGGGAAGCTTCAGAATGGCAAAGCCATTTTTATTACAAATTATGTGAGCAGACTGCAGTTCCTCTTTACGGTACTGTGGTTTGTGGAGAAGGTTGCAGGCCCCTAATTTAGAATCTATAGAACTGTGTATAATGAAAGAAAACCCCATGAAATAGAACTCCAGCCAATACGTACTTTATTTACTAATATAGAAAGGGGTAGATCCTCTGCCATGTATCTTTTTGCTAACTGTGTGTCCCCCTGGGGACATTTCACCTCACTCCCTGGCATATTATGGGGGCAGAAAGGAAATATCCCTCATGGCGACAAAGACATGAAGAAAAAAGCGTTACTTTGTAGCTTTTGAGCGGGTTAGAACTTCTGTTTGTCAGGTTTTATATTCCTGGAGTAAAAGGGACAAGCAGGAGTGCCATGAAAGAGCATTGGACTTGAAAACTGAATCAACTAAAATAGTCCAAAAAAACAGCTGCATTTATTGCAAATGTGTTTCAGGGACTTAGGATGCTCCCTTCATCAGGGCTAGAACAATACAAATGGTATACATAAGTATACAATACAACAGTAATCATGAAGTGTACAAAAATAAAATAAAGTCAGAAGAGCGTGAAAAACGTGTTCGCAATGTAAAATCATAAATAATGGCTCAAAATCAAATCTATTTTTACACATGATAATATTGGGAGTATTAAGGTAGCAAGCAATCATTGATGTTTTAATATTGGTGTGATAAACGTCTTTGTTTCTGAAATTATTATCAGAGAGTTATATTAGTTTTAACAGTTAAATTTTAGGGTATATTTAGTAAGGATGGATTTGGTCTAAAGCCGGCCAAACAGGGTTCGAATCATGGCCGCTTCAGCAGGAAACGGACGAGATTCGAACCATTAGTGGGCAGGCTGAATATACCAAGTTGATTGAGCGATCAACTTGGGTACAACCATCTAGGGGTTGGCCAATATTGACTCTTTTTGAAGAATCTGTATCGGAAACAAAATCGGTATTGGCCCTGAAAAAACGATATCGGACGATCCCTACAACCATCCTGCCAGATTTGCTTATGATTATCACTAGCGGCTGCTATAGCTGCTAGTGATAATCACTTTCTTCTCCGGCAGAAGACAATAGCCCAGCAGGAGGGATTCCCACATCAACACTGTCAACCCGTAGTTGCAGGAATAAAAATTTGCTGTGTATGGCTGGCCTAAAGCTGAAATTGAATCTGCTTATAGTTTGCCTTCCCTGGTCCCTCCACCCCCTCCCTTCATCAATATGCTGATGAAAATATGCTGATGAAATAAAAAAAATAAATAAATAAATAAACTTTTCCCTTTATAATACATACCTTGTAAAAGATCTGCCTACATTTGCATGCAGGCTGCCCTAAGTTACGCTCACATGTAATGCCGGAGCCTCCATGACTGAAAGAACTGAAATCCAGTGAAAGAAAGGGGTGACCCATGGTCAGTAACGCTGTGGAGGAAAGGAGTAGAGATGATGCTGGACAACCTCCAGCCAGGAAATGAGGCAGGCTGTATCTGACTTGCTACAACTTCTAAAGCACATTGTAAGAAGCTCTGTAGCAGCCTCATTAGACAAGTATTTTGGTGGGCATGGGTATATTGAGCATTACAGTGGACCCTGGACAAGCAGAAAAGCAGAATTTTCCAATTGTTTTTTGATAATATCTCTGTAGTCACTGCCACTGTTGAACAGCTCATCCTCCATGTTCACAATAGAAGTATTGATTCAAGTCTGGTCTCAGCTCTTTACTCTTTACCCTCTTCCTGTGCACCTGCTCAGTACTTATGTTAGATCAGAAAGGTGGCTGGCTGCAAGTTACTGCTTGGAGAGGGGCAGAATGAACTGAAATGTGGACCACTTTCTGCTACAAACACGTATAATAAATTGCTCCACAGTGCCTCTTGCTACATAGGTCATTTTGGCCTATTAATGCCCGCACACACATTCGTAATAAACTCAGACCGAACTCCGATGGAATTCCATTCAAGCGGTCTTGCCTACACACGGTCAACTCAAAGTCCGACCGTCCAGAACGTGGTGACGTACAACACTTACGAGGGGTCTATAAAAAGGAAGTTCAATATCCAGTAGCCAATAGCTTCCGTCTCGTACTTGCTTCAGAGCATGCATCTTTTTTGGTCCGTCGGACCAGCATACAGACTTTTTCCCGATTGGAATGGGTCCGTCGGAAATATTTAGAACATGTTCTATTTCTAGGTCCGTCAGAATTTTCGAAAAAAAAAAAAAATCAGATGAGGCCTACACACGATCGGTATATACGATGAAAAGCTTCCATCTGACTTTTCTGTTGGACATTCCGCTCGTGTGTACGCGGCTAAGAGTTATATGCAGTGTGTTAAACACATTTTATGTCTTGCACTGATGTGTGTTGGTTTAAGGAAACCCATTTTGTTGAATGGGCTTATACTGCATCAGAATCAGACGAGCTCAATTTTTCTGACACAGCACACCATAACACACGCTACTGTGTTACCATGCATAGTGGTGTGCTGCAACGTATGTGTGTCACAAGCATTATGAATGGCACCAGAACACACTGCAGTGGATAGATGTAAATGGGCCCTTTTTGTTTTATTAAGATTAAGTAAATATAGAATTTTTATAGCTTGCCCACAGTTTTACTTTAACCATTCACACAAGTGACTTGTTTTTGCACAAACCATTTTCAGACCTGCCCTTGCAGGGTAATCACCACAAGCAAAGCCAGAATAAACTTTTCATGCTTCAGCAGATAAAGATGGGCAAATATGCATAGCTAACAGCCTTATTAATTGCATTACATTATTGTATTTAATATTTGTTTACCTTAAAATAACACTAAGGCCCCTTTCACACTTGTGCGACTTGTCCTGTTGCATGACAAGTCGTACTCCATGATTTCCAATGAGTACCATTCAAATCTGTGCGACTTCAAGTTGCACTGACTTCAAAGTAGTGCCTGCACTACTTTAGTCTGTCTTTGGATGTGAGTTGAGGTCCATAGACCTCAAGTTTATACAGGCATTCCCTGAAATCGCGACAAAATCGTGTCAAAATCGCTGTAAAATTGCGCGACTTTCAAGTCGCAGCAGTGTGAAAGGGGTGGCGGGCGGCTCTCGTTCTGGGGCGACGCAGCGCGGTGATCGTGCCTGTGGCGAGGAGAGCCGATCAGCGGCATCTACATATGTAATCAGAGCACTGATCTTCAGTGCCCTGATTACAATAAAGCCCCCACAGTGCCAGAAATGAGTGCCCACTAGGGATGAGCTTCGTGTTCGAGTCGAACCCATGTTCGACTCGAACATCGGCTGTTCGATCGTTCGCCGAATTGCGAACGTTATGGGCCGTTCGCGCTAAATTCGTGTGGCGCGTCACGGCCCATAATTCACTGCGGCATCGCAGTGCATTGCTGGCTGATGATTGGCCAAGCATGCACTATGACCCGCATGCTTGGCCAATCACAGCGCCGTCAGTAGAGAGAGCTGTAATTGGCCAAAGCCAGGGTGGCTTTGGCCAATTATGGCTCAGGGGATTTAGTACACACCCCACACTATATAAGGCCGCCTGCACGGCGGCCCTGTGTAGTGTGTGTTCCGGTGTGCTGAGAGATAGAGAGAGAGAGAGACAGTGTCATTTGATTTGAGTTAGATAGATTAGGCAGAACAGTCAGTCAGTTAGCTGCACTTACAGTGTATTGTGTATATATATGCATCCCAGGTGTTGCATATATATATATACACTGTATTCAGTTTAGCTAGATCCGTTCCTGTTATCTTCTATCTAGACTATTTACATTTAATGCAGTGCGTCCTGCTCACAGTGTTCAGCTAGATCCGTTCCTGCAATTTACATTTAGTGCAGTGCGTCCTGCTCACAGTGTTCAGCTAGATCCGTTCCTGCTATTTACATTTAGTGCAGTGCGTCCTGCTCACAGTGTTCAGCTAGATCCGTTCCTGCTATTTACATTTAGTGCAGTGCGTCCTGCTCACAGTGTTCAGCTAGATCCGTTCCTGCTATTTACATTTAGTGCAGTGCGTCCTGCTCACAGTGTTCAGCTAGATCCGTTCCTGTTAAATTCCTACTGACCGGCAGGCTTGTCTGGTTACAGTATATAAAGCTACCTGAAGAAAATTACAGGTGTTCTATTTGATCCTATTAGTACCACGGTCAGGCAGCTAGACTATTTACATTTAGTACAGTGCGTCCTGCTCACAGTGTTCAGCTAGATCCGTTCCTGTTATCTTCCTACTGACAGGCAGGCTTGTCTGGTTACAGTATATAAAGCTACCTGAAGAAAATTACAGGTGTTCTATTTGATCCTATTAGTACCACGGTCAGGCAGCTAGACTATTTACATTTAGTACAGTGCGTCCTGCTCACAGTGTACAGCTAGATCCGTTCCTGTTATCTTCCTACTGACAGGCAGGCTTGTCTGGTTACAGTATATAAAGCTACCTGAAGAAAATTACAGGTGTTCTATTTGATCCTATTAGTACCACGGTCAGGCAGCTAGACTATTTACATTTAGTACAGTGCGTCCTGCTCACAGTGTTCAGCTAGATCCGTTCCTGTTATCTTCCTACTGACAGGCAGGCTTGTCTGGTTACAGTATATAAAGCTACTTGAAGAAAATTACAGGTGTTCTATCCCAGCTTAGTGCAGCTACAGGCCATTAGTATGTCTGGAAGGCCAAGAAGGAGAGGCAGACAGTCACAAGCCAATAAGAGAGGGCAAGCAGGCTCTGTGTCTAGTGCTGGTCGTGGAGACGGTGCATCCTCATCAGCACGTGGCCATGGGACACGCTTGGCCTTTTTTTCGGCAGCTGGCCATGTTGAGCCGCAACATGCAGAAGACTTGGTCGAGTGGATGACCAAGCCGTCCTCATCCTCCTCATCCTCTCTCACCCATGCCCAGGGTGCTTTGTCTGGCAAAGCAGCGGCCTCTTCCCTCAGCTCAATGTCATCAGTGACTCCTTCCCTAGCTCCACCATGTCCTCATGAGGATTCCCTCGAACTGTTTGACCACAGTGTTGGGTACATGCTCCAGGAGGATGCCCAGCGTTTGGAAGGCTCTGATGACGATACTGAGCTCGATGAAGGCAGTAACATGAGCGCGGACAGAGGGGGTGCCCAAGAAGGACAGCAATCTGGCAGTCATGCTCCCCCTGCTGCAGCATACTGCCAGGTTTGCTCCAGTGATGAGGAGGGAGGGGATGATGAGGTCACTGACTCAACGTGGGTGCCTGATAGGAGAGAGGAGGAGGAGGAGGAGGAGGAGGAGGAGGCGGCAGCACATCACCAACGAGGCAGGATGCCCTCCAGGGGCCAGCCTAAGGGCAGCACATTGACTGCATCACACCCCAAAGCTCCACATGTGCAGGGCGCTGCAGTCTCTGCGCGTTATTCAAAAAGTTCTTTGGTGTGGGCCTTTTTTGAGACGAGTGCATCAGATCGCACCGCTGCTATTTGCAACATATGTCTCAAGCGTATCTCGCGTGGCCAAAATATCTCCCGCTTGGGTACCACATGCTTGACCAGACATATGTTGACCTGCCATGCAGTTCGTTGGCAAGCGTATCTAAAAGACCCACACCAAAGAACAAAGAGGATCTCTCCTTGCTCCTCATCAGCTGAGATTTCCAACCCCACTAGACCTTCAGTCCTCTCTGAGACCTGCAGTGAGAGGAATGAAGGTGTAGAATTAGGTGTGTCACAGCCAAGTACTTGTGGGCAATCTGCTTTTGGTACACCGACGTCAGATTGTACCAGGCAAATTTCCCTGCCCCAGCTGCTGCACCGCCGAAAGAAGTTTGCTCCCAGCCATCCACATGCCCAGCGGTTGAATGCTAGCTTGGCAAAATTGCTAGCACTTCAACTGCTGCCTTTTCAGTTGGTAGACTCTGCCCCCTTCCGTGAGTTTGTGGAATGTGCGGTTCCTCAGTGGCAGGTACCCAAACGCCACTTTTTCTCACGGAAGGCGATTCCGGCTCTCTACCGGCATGTGGAAGGCAATGTCCATGCCTCGCTGGACAGGGCGGTCAGCGGTAAGGTGCATATTACCGCTGACTCATGGTCCAGCAGGCATGGACAGGGACGTTACCTAAGTTTCACGGCGCATTGGGTGACTCTGCTGGCAGCTGGGAAGGATGCAGGACAAGGTGCAGTAGTGTTGGAGGTTGTTCCGCCACCACGCCTCCAAAATGCTGATTGTGACACACCTCTCTCCTCCACCCCCTCCTCTTCTTCTTCCTCCATGGCCTCTTCCTCGGAACCAGCGGTGCTCCGTAGGCATTCAAGGGGCTACGCAAGTACGCAGGCCAAAAGATGCCATGCGGTGCTTGAGCTGGTGTGCTTGGGGGACAGGAGCCACACTGGGGCAGAGGTTCTGTCAGCTCTGCAGGGGCAGGTTCAGAGGTGGTTGACGCCACGCCAACTTAAGGCAGGAATGGTGGTTTGCGACAATGGCACCAACCTCCTCTCTGCCCTCCGACAGGGACAAATGACCCATGTGCCCTGTTTGGCTCACGTCCTTAACTTGGTGGTGCAGCGGTTCTTGGGCAGGTACCCGGGCTTACAGGATGTCCTGAGGCAGGCCAGGAAAGTCTGTGTGCATTTCCGCCGGTCATATAATGCCAGTGCTCGGCTGACGGACCTCCAAAAGGAGTTTAACCTGCCCAAGAACCGCCTAATCTGTGACATGCCCACCAGGTGGAACTCAACGTTGGCCATGCTGCAGCGGCTGCACACGCAGCAGAGGGCCATCAATGAGTACCTGTGCGACTATGGCACCAGGACAGGGTCAGGGGAGCTTGGTTTTTTTTCCCCACGCCAGTGGGCCATGATCAGGGATGCATGCACTGTCCTGTCACCATTCGAGGAGGCCACGAGGATGGTGAGCAGTGACAGTGCATGCATCAGTGACACTGTCCCCCTTGTCCACCTGTTGGAGCACACGCTGCGTGGAATAATGGACAGGGCACTTGAGGCAGAACAGAGGCAGGAAGAGGAGGACTTCCTTAGCTCTCAAGGCCCCCTTTATCCAGACAGTGTTCCTGCGTGCCCGCCGATCACACAGGAAGAGGACGAGGAGGAAGAGGAGGAGGAGGAAGATTGTGTCAGTATGGAGGTGGAGCCTGGCACTCAGCATCAGCAGCAGTCTTTAAGGGATCAGTCCCAAGAAACACATAGACTTGTACGTGGCTGGGAGGAGGTGGCTGCGGACCATGTCGTTCTTAGTGACCCAGAGGACTCCGGACCGAATGCCTCAGCAAACCTACGCTGCATGGCCTCCCTGATCCTGCAAAGCCTGCGTAAGGATCCTCGTATTCGTGGTATCAAGGAGAAGGACCAATACTGGCTGGCAACCCTCCTTGATCCACGTTACAAGGGTAAGGTTGCGGACCTTATCTTGCCATCGCAGAGGGAGCAGAGGATGAAACATCTTCGGGAGGCCTTGCAGAAAGGTCTGTGCAACGCGTTCCCAGAGACTGGGAGGTTACAAACTCCTGTTTCTGGACAACGTGTTGCTGAGGCTTCGGTCAGTCAAAGAAGGAGCGGTGGAGAAGGTGGCCGTCTGACCGATGCGTTCAGACAATTTTTTGGTCCGCAGCCCCAAGGTATGATCGGTTCCAGCAACCATCGCCAGCGTCTGTTTTACATGGTGCAGGAATACCTAGGGGCAAGATCAGACTTGGACACCTTTCCCACCGAAAATCCTCTGGGTTACTGGGTCTTGAGGATGGATCACTGGCCAGAGCTTGCACAGTATGCAATTGAGCTACTGGCCTGTCCTGCATCCAGCGTTCTTTCGGAACGCACATTCAGTGCTGCTGGAGGCGTGGTAACCGATCACAGGGTGCGTCTGTCCACCGACTCGGTCGATCGGCTGACCTTCATAAAAATGAATGAGTCTTGGATCACCACCAGCTACCAAGCACCTGATGCTGATGTAACCGAATAATTTTTTTTTAAATCTCAGATCCCTTCAAAGACTGCCTATGCTGATGCTGAGTGACTATCCCTGAGTAATTATCCTCTTCCTCCTCAATCATCACGCTGATAGCTTGTAAGAACATTTTTGGTTCTGGGCGCCACCACCAGTGCCTAAGGCACAATTTTTCAGCCCCTGTTTAACAGGGGCGTGTAATTACAATTTTTGATGTAATACTTTGCAGCAGGGCTCGTTCCTGCATTCCAACTAGAGTGTCTGTGAGGGGTTGCAGTGTTGTGGCACCAGCACCAGTGCCTAGGGCCCAATTTTTCTGCCCCTGTCTAACAGGGGCGTGTAATTACAATTTTTGATGCAATACTTTGCAGCAGGGCTCGTTCCTGCGTTCCAACTAGAGTGTCTGTGAGGGGTTGCAGTGTTGTGGCACCAGCACCAGTGCCTAAGGCCCAATTTTTCTGCCCCTGTCTAACAGGGGCGTGTAATTACAATTTTTGAAGCAATAATTTGCAGCAGGGCTCGTTCCTGCGTTCCAACTAGAGTGTCTGTGAGGGGTTGCAGTGTTGTGGCACCAGCACCAGTGCCTAAGGCCTAATTTTTCAGCTCCTGTTCAACAGGGGCATGTAATTACAATTCTTGATCTAATATTTCACAGCAGGGCCCTGTGAGGGCTTACAGTGTTGTGGCCACAGCAACACCTAAGGCCCAAATTTCTGCTGAGTATATAGGGCAGGACCCTACTTTCAAACATCTAACTTACAAACGACTCCTACTTGCAAACGGAAGGAGACAACAGGAAGTGAGATGAAATCTACCCCTAGGAAGGGAAATTCTCTCCTGTAAGAGTTAATATGGGAAAACAATTTCTCCTTTCCACTGATGCTTTCCAATCCTTGTTCCACAAAAAAACCCAAATTTTCAAAAAACATTTTTCATTGGGACAAAAAAGTGAGGTGAAATCTTCTGAAGAGGAGGAAAGACAGCAAAACAAATGTCACAGGGGTGATAACCCTTCCCTATGTTTTCCAAAAAGCTTAGAAAAGATTTTTTGGCTGGAGCTAAACACGTTAAAAATGTTCAAAATTACAAACAGATTCTACTTAACAACAAACCTACAGTCCCTGTCTTGTTTGCACCGCCTGTATACTGCTGTTCAGAGTATATAGGGCCTGGTGGCCCCACACCTTTCCTTATTTTAATTTGGGTGCGGGGTTCCCCTTAATATCCATACAAGACCCAAAGGGCCTGGTAATGGACTGGGGGGTACCCATGCCGTTTGTCTCACTGATTTTCATCCATATTGCCATGACCCGACATGACATTAAACCCGCAAGCAGTTTTAAATGAGATTTTTTCCTTTAAAAATGACATTTGGTGCAGGGACTGTTCTAAACATGGGAAACACGCGTCACTTTACAGGCATACTATAGACACCCCCCAGGTACGATATTTAAAGGAATATTTCACTTTTTTTTTTTTACTTTAAGCATCATTAAAATCACTGCTCCCGAAAAAACGGCCGTTTTTAAAAGTTTTTTTTGCATTGATACATGTCCCCTGGGGTAGGACCCGGGTCCCCAAACCCTTTTTAGGACAATACCATGCAAATTAGCCTTTAAAATGAGCACTTTTGATTTCGAACGTTCGAGTCCCATAGACGTCAATGGGGTTCTAACGTTCGTGCGAACTTTCGGTCCGTTCGCGGGTTCTGGTGCGAACCGAACCGGGGGGTGTTCGGCTCATCCCTAGTGCCCACCAGTGCCAGCAATGAGTGCCAGCAATCAGTACCCACGAGTGCTACAAATCAGTGCCCATTAGTGATGCCAGTCAGTGCTGGCTATCATTGCTGCTCTTCAATGCCCATCAGTGCCGCCTATCCGTGCTGCCTGTCAGTGCCCACCGGTGTCGCCTATCAGTGCCACATATCAGTGCCCATAAGTGCGGCTCATTTGTGCCTCCTCATCAGTGCCACCTAATCAGTGCCCATAAGTGCCGCCTCATCAGTGCCCATAAGTGCCACCTCCTCAGCGCCCATTAGTGCAGCCTATCAGTGCGTCTCATCAGCGTCCATCAGTGAAGGACAAAAATTACTTTACAAAATTTACTGACAGAAACTAAGAAAATCTTTTTTTTTTTTTTTTTTTTTCAAAAAACACAGAAGTGATTAAATACCACCAACAGAAAGCTCTATTTGTGTGAAGAAAATGATAAACATTTCACTTGGTTACAGTGTAGCATGACCGCGCAATTGTCATTCAAATTATGACAGCACTGAAAGAGCTGGGCAAGAAGGGGGTGTAAGTGCCCAGTAATGAGGTGGTTAATGATCCTGTAATCTATTTTTCATGAAATTGTTTATTACTGTGACGTCTGCCTCCTTGTAACATCCTCTGTGAGCTCCCAAAACCTCTCCAAACCATTGCTCTCTGCACACTACACATCCAATAGTCCATCTCAAGAGTGAGCAAGAGAGGGTGGCTTTGTTCCTGCATACAGTGAGACATTGAGGAGGAACGTAGTCACCTTCTTACAGGAGTTTGGATCGCTGCAACAAAACTAAAGAGATTTGGAGGAGGCTGAGAGCAATAGAAGGTACTTTTTGGGGGGTAAGAATACATACTTGAATATAATTTATTTGTATTTATTTATTTTTTTACCAGAGTTTATTATCACTTTAAAATGTGTTTAATCTGATTGTAAATACACAACAGAACCACAATTCAGATAAAGTTTTCTTGTTACCTGCAGTGCTTGAAACTGGTGATGACAGTGTAATGTTAGCAATAATTATATCATGATATATCTAAAAAGGAAGAAAGAAAACGCATTTGGCAATACCTTTTCTCTCTTGTCTATTTCCAGAAACAGTTACTTATCTCCCACTGTTTTTTTTTTTTTTTGAAGAAAGTGTGACCATGGGTATATGATGTATTGAAAAATGGTTTGAGAATGTAATTATTTAATAAATAAGTTAAAATTTAGAAAATTATATGGTTTAGCACATCATGCTTAAAGTAGTCAAATACTACCTAAGCTTAAACTTGCTCCCATGCCCATTCTAAGCCCTATACCAGGGGTAGGCAACCTATACCAAAAAAATGTCAACTTCACACTCTTAATCACGAAAAGGATTTTTTATAAATTAAATGCTGTAAACTACTTGAGTAGTGAGAAATTATCATCCTGCACTCTCACGCCTCAGATCAGCCCCAATTCATGCAACTCCACACTTCAGATCACTGTCCCCCCTGCAAATCTGTTTCACCACTGTACCCCCCTGCTCATTTGCCCCATCACTGTAACCCCCTGCACATCTGCTCCACCACTGTAACCCCCTATACATCTGCCCCACCACTGTACCATCCTGCTCTTCTGTCCCACCACTGTAAACCCCTGCTCATCTGCCCCACCAATGTTCCCCCTTTCTCATCTGCCCCACCACTGTACCTCCCTGCACATCTGCTCCACCGCCGTACCCCCATGCTCTTCTGTCTCACTGATGAACCATCTTTTCATCTGTCCTAACACTGAACTTATCTGCTCATCTGCCCCGCCACTGTAACCCCCTTTCTCATCTGCCCCATCACTGTACCTCCTGCACATCTGTTCCATCTCTGTTCCCCCTGCTCTTCTGCCCCATCACTGTAACCCCCTGCTCATGTGTTCCACTGATGTACCTCTTTTCTCTTCTGCACCCCTCTGCACATCTACCCCACCTCTGTACCCCCCCGGCTCCTCTGCCCCACCGCTATAAACCCCTGCTCATCTGTCCCACCAATGTACCTACTTTTTCCTCTGCCCCTCCACTGTACCCCCTGCTCTTCTGCCCAACCACTTTAACCCCCCGATCATCTGTCCCACCAATGCACTTCTTTTAACTTCTGCCCCGACACTGTAACCCCCTTTCTCACCTGCCCCACCACTGTACCTCCTACACATCTATCCCACCTCTGTTCCCCCTGCTCTTCTGCCCCATCACTGTAACCCCCTGCTCATGTGTTCCACCGATATAGCTCTTTTCTCCTCTGAACCCCTCTGCACATCTACCCCACCTCTGTACCCACCTGCACCTCTGGCCCACCGCTATAAACCCCTGCTCGTCTGTCCCACCAATGTACCTCCTTTTTCCTCTGCCCCGCCACTGTATCCCCTGCTCTTCCGCCCAACCACTGTAACCCCCCGATCATCTGTCCCACCAATGCACTTCTTTTCACATCTGCCCCACCACTGTACCCCCTGCTTTTTTGTCCCACTGCTGAACCCCCTTCATATCCCTCCCACCACTGTACCTCCTGCATATCTGCACCACCAATGTACCCCCTTGCTCTTCTGCCCCACCACTGTAACACCCCTGCTCATCTGCCCCATCAATGTACCCCTTTTCCCATCTGCCACACCACTGTACCTCCCTGCACATCTGCTCCACCACCGTTTCCCCATGCTCTTATGTCTCACTACTAAATCACCTTCTCATCTGTCCTAACACTGAACCCATCTACTCATCTGCCCCACCACTGTAACCCGCTTACTCATCTGCCTTACCAATGTACCCCCTGCTCATCTGTCCCACCAATACATCTCCTTTCACATCTGCCCCACTGCTCTACCCCCCCCCCCCCGCTTTTCTGTCCCACCACTGAACCCCCTTCTCACCTACCCTAACACTGAACCCCCCTGCTAATCTGTCCCACCACTCTAACCCCCTTCTCATCTGCCCCAACACTGAACCCCCTTGCTCATCTGCCCCACCAATGTGCCTTCCTGCTCTTCTGTCCCACCTATGAACCCCTCCTGCTCATCTGCTCCACTGCTGTACCCTCTTCTCATCTAGGATATGTGTGATATGCAGAGTGGTGAAAGGAAGAAAAGATGAGACACATCTACCTGTCCACTCATCCTGCTGATCCACCTCTTGCATCAAGCATGTGATATCACATACAAGCATCTGGAATCGATGCGCAATGATGAGCTCAGGTCAGGGGCATTTTCTGAAAGCAGTGGGCCTGTGTGCAAGATCAGAAGTTGGGCCCCTGCAGCTGAGAAAAAGTTTCTGCGCCGCACCAAAAGTTGGGTGTGATTTTCATTGCGCTGTATACTGGCTGTGACTTAAAGGGACACAGAGTGCAGGGGTTCAGTAGTAAGTGACGCAAAGATTCAGGAATAATTTCAACAAAATTCCCAGAAGCTCAACAGTAATTCCACAAACTGTCCCCTGATTGTGGTTTTCTCAATCACAGTGAAATCCATTCTTTCTGAGATTGGTAGTGTCAACCAAGCGAGTCATCTTCCTCCAGATGGTGGGCGGGGCTAGCAGGACTGTGATCGGCTTTAGCAGTAGCCAATGACAGTCCTCCTCCTCCTGGAAACAGGAACCGCCCCCCCAAGCAGAACTGCACCCAATCTCTTCCCCATCACAAAAGCTGACGATTGCAGCTACAGCAAAGTTAGAGAACCAAACAATGTTTCCCATCTTTTACAATGTGTGGGGGCACAGTGCCTCCCCCTCAGTGCAGGTGCGGCATGGGGAATTCTGAAATTGGAATGCATTAGTGTCTCACTGACGCTTCCCTGCACTGCTCTACTGATGGGGAGGGAGTCGAGTGCCGGCAAGAGAGGCTTTGCGTGCCGCTTGCGTCACCCATGCCTGGGGTTGCCTACCGCTGCCCTATACTAACTACCCTGTAAGGCTGGGTTCACACTATTGCGAATTGGATGCGCTTATACCGCATCCAATTCGCAGAACATTTGAAAACATGTTTTCAATGGGTATGTTTCACATATGTGCTTTGCATCCGCACTCCGCATTGCACAAAATTCGTGTGCGTTTTCTTGGCAGTGCGGTGCGAATTGCAGGCACATTATCTTCAATGGGAACGCATCTGATTCGCAGTTGTGTTCCGTTCTAACCATGGATGCTCTCCCCCTACTTACTACAACTTCCCCTCTCTCAGGTCAGCTGATCCACAGCTACAACGGAGAGGAACCGCTGAATGAATCATTTTTATCTTCGCAGGGAAACCAGAGCTGCAATTTGCACCGGACAAGTGTGAACCCAACCTAAAGGAAAGATGTTTATTCTTAGGCCCCTTTCACACTACTGCGACTTGAAAGTCGTGCGATTTTGCGGCCGTGATTTTAGTGAATGCTTGTGTAAACTTGAGGTGTATGGACCTTAAAGTCGCACAGATATGAATGGTACTCATTGGAAATCATGGGGTACGACTTGCCATGCAATGTTGCAGGACAAGTCGCACAAGTGTGAAAGGGGCCTTACCTGCTCTGAGGACGCTCCAGTCCGGTCACATGATTGGTTCCCAGCACCAGCTTCAGGGTTGTAGAGGGACAGTTAACAACAGATTCTCCATAGTAAGCCGATGGGTGATGTCACCGCATAGGCGTTGCAGCCATTGTCGGCAATCTCTCCTGTTCACTGAAGCTGATCGCTGGGGAGATCATGTGACCGGATCGGGGCATCCTCAGAATGACTAAGTATAGGCATCTTCCCTTTACAGTGTACTTCGTATAGGGCTTAGATTGGGGGTGGGAGCAGGTTTAAGCTTTGATGGTTTTTGACTGGACTTTTACTTCAAAGCTGAACTTCAGGCATAAATAACTGACTCAAATTAATGCAACTCTGTATACATTATTAAATCCTTAAATGGATTTTTTTAAATCTAATAAGTGGAAGTAACTGGAATACTACCTGTTATTAGTCTTTTGCAATCCCTGTGCAGGAGAGCTCATACTTGGAGTGGGAGAAGCAGCACAAAGAGTCAGTCATTTGTGCCGCAGTGCTTATGAGCTAACAATGAGCACCCTAATACGAAGAGAGAGCAGAGTGACAAGGGGATGAGCCCATCATTCTACTGCATCCGCTTTCACTGTCCATTCACAGGTTGGGGAAGGGACAAGACCTGTGTAGCAGACCTGTGTATCTCTCAAAACTGTATGTAATGTACAAAACAGTTACCATAAAGGCATTTCATTAGTGTATTTAGTGGTTTGCCTGGAGTTCAGCTTGAATTTAGGGGGGGTGGTGTACTGCATACAGTGGTTTATTATTCACGCCTTCTGTGTAATTTGTTACTGACAAAAGTACATAAGAGAAGCATGTAACATAATGTGGGTCATTACAGCTCTGCTAGGGGCTGACCCAATACTGGATTAATGCACAACAAAGTTTTTTTTTTTACCAGGGAGCTCAGAGAAGAAACACCAGAGAAGATCTAATCGGACTCGTTCAGAATCTGAGAAGTCCTTGGACTCTTTGCCAAAGAAGAAAGTGAAGAAAGAGCAGGTGGGTGGAAAGAAGCCTAAACCTTACCATCCTTTAATGACAAATGCCAAACACACAATAAAGGCCATGTACACACGACCATACACACGCACGCACATAATAAAACACATAATGTATATGGGTGCCTTTTAAAGTCAGATGCACGTTGTTTAGGGTGATGGCATTAATTACAGGTAGCTAAATACTCACACTGAGTGTCATATGTTGTACATCTGGAATCTGCAGGACCGCTGTAGAGCAGTAGCAAACATAAAAATAGACCCTGTAGTACACAGTTGTGCTCAAATGTTTGCAAAACCTTGGAGAATTGGTAATATACGGTATACAGCATTTTTAAAGAAAACATGAGTGAGCAGGCAAAACACATTTCTTTTATTTCTTATGGGATTCAACTGTAGGTCATAACACAATGGCACAATCGCAAAGCATGGCAACAAGTGAACATATGAAATTACCACTATTCAAAAGTCTGCATACCCTTAGTTCTTAATGCTGTTTATTGCCCCCCCCCCCCCCCCCCCCTTTTAGCATAAATGGCAGCGTTCAATCTTTTGTAATAGTTGTCTATGAGGTCCTCAATTCTTGCAGGTGGTATAGCTTGGCAAAATGCCTCCAGGTCATGCAAAATCTCTGGTCGTCTTGCATGAACCACACGTTTGAGATCTCCCCAGAGTGGCTCAATGATATTAAGGTTGGTAGACAGTGATGGCCACTCCAGAACCTTATCCTTTTTGTGCTGTAACTAGCCTTGTGCTTAGGGTCATTGTCATGCTGGAAAGTTTAAGAGCGTCCCATGCGCAGCTTTCATGCAGGAGAATGCAAATTATCTGCCAGTATTTTCTGATACCATGCTGCATTCACCTTGCCATCAATTTTCACAAGATTCCCCATGCCTTTAGAGCTCTCACCCGACCAAAACATCAGTGAGCCACCACCATGTTTCACAGTGTGGATGGTATTCTTGTCGCTTTAGACCTTGTTGACCCCTCCCCAATCATAGCGCATATTGTTGTGACCATAAAGCTCTATTTTGGTCCCGTCACTCCAGATTACTGTGTGCCAGAAGCTGTGAGGCGTGTGAAGGTGTTGTCGGCATATTGTAACCAGGATTTTTTGTGGCTTTGGTGCTGTAACGGCTTTTTTTCTGGCAACTCGACCATCAGGCTCATGTTTGTTCAAGTATCATCGTATTTTGTTCCTTGAAATAACCATGCTACCTTTCTCCTTAGCGGCCCAGCCTGTATTTCTCCTGAGGTTACCTCTGTTTTTCTCTGTATCCTGAACAATTCTTCTGGCAGTTGTGGCTGCAATCTTTCTTGGTCTACTCGACCTTGGCTTGGTATCAAGAGATCCCTGAATTTTCCACTTCTTAATAAGTGATTAAACAGAACTGACTGACATATTCAAGGCTTTGGATATCTTTTTATTTCCTTTTCCATCTTTATAAATTGCCATTACCTTTCTATGCAGGTCTTTTGACAGTTCTTTTTTATTCCCCGTGGCTCACTATCTAGCCTGCTCAGTGAATCCAAGTGAGAGCTAACAAACTCATTGACTATTTATACACAGAGACTAATTGCAATTGAAAAAAACCACAGCCATGTTGAAATTAACCTTTAATTGACATTTTAACCTATGTGTGTCACCTTGTGTGTCTGTATCAAGGCCAAACATTCCAGGTGATGTCAATTTTTGATCAGGTCAATTTGGGTGATTTCTGTTATTATTATGATTTAAAAAGGAGCCAAACAACTATGTGATAATAAATGGCTTCATATGATCACTATCACTTAAATAAAGGACAGTTTGTTTGACATGATCAGTCATAAATTAAATATCCATGCCAAAATTTCATGATTTCTGCCAGGGTATGCAAACTCTTGAAGACAACTGTACAATTTATTAATAAAAATAGGCCAAAAAAGTAAAATGTGCATTATGATGTGGCATCCTTTATGGTACTAGAAAAAAAAATGTAGGTAACTTGTGAAACAAAAAGATACCAGTGTGTTTATAGTCATTGGAAATATTGGAAAGTAATGTTTTTCTAATATTTGTGATTAATTTTAACCTGTCTTAGTATAGTTGTGCTTTGTATTTGTCTGTCTAATTTATCACTATATTCCCCAACCAGTCTTCTTTTCTTCGGTCAGAATAACATAACACAACATACAGTGGGTATAGAGAAGAATCATCCCTTTTAAAATAATCAAATTTTGTTGCTTTGCAGCCTGAAATGAAGATAAGACACCGTTTTCGTTTTATCCAGCTGTATTTACTTATAAAATCCAAGTGAAAGATATAACACCAACTTGTCAGAAAAAATAAATAAAATGTAAAAACAGAGTCACTGAGTTGGAAAAAGGACTACTTTCCTCCTAAAAATGACTTGTAAATGCAATCAAGTGTAGCTAATCACATTTTCAATGGCACAGAAAGCAATTTGACTTTCAACTGTGATCAGCTGTGGCTATGTGGATGAGCTCAGCATGAAAAGAGCTTTCCTGGAGCATTTCAGTCCCAGGTAGTACAACTGAAGTAAACAAACAAGTATAGGTGGCAAGACACTGACAAAAAATCTCCTGGATAAAGTTGTGGACAGGCTCAAGTCAAGGAGAAGGATACAAAAAAACGTCAAAGGCTTCAACAATGCACAACGAAGCACAGTGAACTCTATTAAGAAGTGGAAGGTATTTGGTACAACACAGAACCTCCCTGAATCCGGACGTTGCTCCAAACTCAATGAAAGAGCCAGGAGGAAACTGGTCAGAAAGGCTACCAAGAGGCCTACAGCAACTCTGAAGCAGTTGCAGGAATGTATGACAAAGAGTTGTCATTGTGTGCATGTGACAACAATATCACAAATTCTCCACAAATGTGGCTTGTATGGGAGGGTTGCAAGAAAAAAGCCACACATCAAGAAAGGCCACATGCAGTCATGACTGAGCTTTGCCAAACCACACCCTGCAGATTCTGAGATCACATGGAAAAAGGTGTTATGGTCACATGAGACTAAAATTGAATCATTTGGCCTCAACACCATACAATATGTCTGGCGAAAATCCAATACAGCTCACCATCCAAATAACGCCATTAGAAGGAAAAGTGGATGGGGCAAAATACCATCTGCTCCCCTCTGCCAGAAAGTTGTCAATAGGAAGAAGGTTTACCTTCCAACATGACAATGACCCAAAGCACACAGCAAAAATGACCACATCTTGGTTGAAGGAAAAAAAGGTGAATGTCCTTACATGGCTTAGTCAGAGCTCAAACTTAAATCCCATTGAAAATCTGTGGAATGACTTGAAGACTGCAGTGCACAAATGGTCACCATCAAATTTAATTGAACTTGAGCAGTTCTGCAAAGAAGAGAGGGCAAATATTGCAAAGTCTGGATGTGCAAAGTTAGTAGAGACATATCCCAACAGACTGAATGAAGGCTGTAATTAAAGCAAAAGGTGGTTTAACAAAATACTGACACAAGGGGTGATCCTTTTTCCAACCCAATGATTTAGATTTTATAAATTTTTTCTGACATGTTGGTGTTATATCTTTCACTTGGATGTTATAATTTCAGGCTACAAAGCAACAAAATGTGATTACTTTAAAGGTGGGTGATTCATTTCTATACCCATTGTAAATGGTCTCTTATAAGAGTACATGTTTGCAGTCTTCTCTTCATTAAATACAAGGTTGTGCTGTGAGCAGTTTAATTTTTAGACTTTTGTGGCTTTCCTTTCATCCCAACAGTATTCATCATGTGAGAATGTCTGTTGTGACCTAGTACTGCCCTTTCTTCATTGCTGAGCGTACATCACAATGGCTTTCCTTTTCCATAACATTAAATATAGTACTGCACATGTGGCTAAATACAGCTTTGAACAATGTTTTCAAGATGCCTCAGAAACGTTCAAACTCTCATGACTGATGAAAACCTCACAAGAACAGTAAATGTGTGTCCATTCCTGAATGTGACTGGTACAATTCCCATAGTAGTACTAATAATTCACATTCTATACTATCTTGTCCTATATAGGATTATAGCTAAGTGCCACCCACCCCCCCGTCAACTGAGAATCCCACCCCCAGCACACCTTTCTGTCTTTCCCTTATATCCTGACCACAGCAAATACTACTCAATCCCTAGTATCCATACCAGCAAATTAGATGGCCCCCCTAGTTTATGGGGCTATTATTCTTATATCTTGTATTGTAATAAAGAAAAGCACCCTGAAGGCTCCTTTGCACTCCTTTGGCTTTATACCCTCATTGGGTATATTTCCATCTTCCTATCTGTGTGGACAGTCGTTCACAGCAGAGAGACTGCATACTCAGGCACAGAGCACAGGGAAAGCACACACTAATGCCCTGTACACACAATCCGAAAATCGTACGACAGATCGTCCATTTTTTTTTTTGCATGCTAGTCGAACCTGAAGAGTTTGCTAGAGTTACGAAAATTCTCGACAGAAAAAATAAATCGGAAGTGATGACATGTGTTGTAGTGTATTTGTATTGTATTTTCAGACGATAACTGTGCTGATTGAACAAAAAACGTACAATCTGGTATCGTACGAGAATAATTTTCGTGCTTGTCCGATCGGATAATATAGGATGAACTGTCGTGATCGGCTATCGAAAGCTGTGTACTAATGATCCGATTATCATACCATCTCTTCGAAAGCGGTATTTTTCATACGTTTTTTGAATCGCGTGTACAGGCCATAAGTCACTGCACAAATTAGAGAGCATTAAGTCAGACTTCTGACACAGAGCATGTCTAGGTTCCCAACTTCAGGTGTTTTGGACCATAACGTGCAGCTGATCCATAGGAAGGAGGAAAAAAACTCATATGAAGCATGATCCAATTTACACATAACAGGGAATACATTCCTTCCTTATCTCCTAACACAATTGGAAACTTATTGGATCGACAATCCACAGTGTGGATATTAATATCTTATATTTTGTGCATTTAGAAACACATGTATCCCTTTTGAAGCAATCTAGAATTAACTAATGTAGATGACTATTCCACATTTTCACAGCTCTTACTGTAAAGTGCCCCTTCCATTTCCAGAGGTTAAGCTGAATTCAAAGCTACTCATGCAGTGGGACTACCTACACACTACAACGGTTAAATGCTCATTTTAGTCCAGGGTACCTTTAAATGCAGTTTAACTTACTCTATCCCTCGTTCCTGCAGGCTTCTTCCTCTCCTTGTGAGCGGTCCCCTGAAGCCGATTCTCTGTTGATTGCAGGAATTCTGTCAATATCACGTACAATGCGGGACCAGCGGTCCCGCATTGTATGTGAGCACAGTGAGGGCCTGTCCACAACCTAGAGCATCAGAAGAAAGAGGAGAGATCTGGCTGTGGGGGAAAGCGAAGCATGGAGTAAGTAAAGTTGCATTTTAATGTTCCCCAAGAAAAATTTAAAGTCAGCAGCTACAAATACTGTAGCTGCTGACTTTTAATATTAGGACACTTTCCTGTCCAGGGATCCCATGATGTCGGCACCCCAGCCAAAATTTTTATCTGCTCTCAGGTGCTGCCTCCACCATTCCTTGTTAGGGGAACCGGCAGTGAAGCCTTGCGGCTTCACAGCCGTTCCCTACTGCGCATGCGTGAAGCGCGCTGCGCATTCTGAATGGCCCGGCGGTGGTGCCAGAAGGAGGGGGGCCAAAAACAGGTACCCGCTCCCCCCTCCCCCGAAAGGTGCCAAATATGGCAGTGGAGGGGGGCAGAAACAAACAAGCAGAGCTTCTCTTTTGGTATAGCTCCGCTTTAATCTGGTTGAAAAAAGGCACGAGTCCATCCAGTTCAACCAACATAGAAAAAAAAATTGCACACACACAAATAGAATACAATCCTATACCCACAGTTGATTCAGAGGAAGGCAAACACCCCCCCCCCCCCCAATAAAGCATGATCCAATTTGCTCCAGCAGTGGAAAATCCTTCCTGATCCCCCAACAGGCAATCGGATATTCCCTGGATGAACTTTACCTATAAATATTAGTATCCATTTATATTATGTGCATTTAGGAAAAAATCCAGGTCTTTTTTTAAAACTATCTATTGAGCTGACCAGAACCACTGGGCATCCTTTTGATGGTGCAAATACAAATTGTCAAGTATGGTGACAGCTACTGATAATTTGGAAATGCCAGTTAATAAGAAGAATGGATCCTTAGCAAACAGATCTTAACTGCAATGTATGAGTATAATTTTAAAGCATACATTTAAAATCATTAATTTTCCACATTGAATTTCAATTGGTTCTAGCCTACTCCTATTATTCTGAACAATCTTGAATTTTGTAGACTTATTTTGTGAAGAACCCCATTCCTTTCCTTGAATTCTGTGACACGTAGTCACTATGCTCTGTTAGTAGGCACTACTGTGCCACAGAATTCACAGAGCCTGCCTTCTGAACTACAGAGGTGCTGAGAGGAGGAATTTCAGGAAGCGTAGTCAGTACAGGAATCACAGGTTGCAGGCAGCAAGGTACCATGGGATATGTAGCCCCTAGAAATTGAAAGTAATGAGCAGAGGAGAAGCCACAACACATGCAAGGAATCCAGGAAGTTGTGGAAAGAGATGGCCAGCAGACACACAGCACTCATAAGAAGAGAGGAAATTTTTCAACTAAGCTTATATCGGACTGTCAAAATTTTATTACTACTACAATGCTAATGTAATAAATGAAAGAGTGTGCTGTGACCAAAGAATACCTTTAAGGTTCTGTTAAATTATCCAGTGTAAAGTTTATTTTAAAGACAGCCAAAGGTATGCATGCTGTTATCTGTATTCGTTTATTCTTGTCTGTCTTCATGGGCAGGTGGAAGACACCCCTCTAACAGCGGTACAGACTGGGTTGCAGAAAGGTGAGTCTGTCTGAGAATGGAGCTGCTGCCTACAATATCCACTGCAGGCCAGTAACATTATACCGTAATGATCACATCTCTATATTAAATATGCTGCACTCATAGAATTGTGTCTAGAATGTCCCTATGTTATACTGCAAGCACACTAGCTGGCATGCGGTGCTCTGAATTGAAACACTTTTTAAGTTATTACCTCTAGAAGGTACAGAAATCACATAGCTTTTACATTTACCACATGTCTGCATCCACCATCATTGAAACTAATGTTACTTACCACGTGGTGTGTTAGTGAATCCTGACGCTCCTTGTTTCAAGGGGCCAGTGAGATCTCTGACGCATGCAAGCCCCTGAAGAAGAGAAGCCGTGCCTCCACCGATGTGGAGCTCGCAAATTCCTCCTACCGTGATGCTTCAGACTCTGACTCCCGTGGCCTAAATGATGCACAGGTGAGTTCCCCATCTTACTTGTAACTGCAAATTATAAATGTCTAAATTACAAAAGTAACCTACAGAAGCCTATTTTGGGTTCTTGTCTTTCCCAACCATTTGTTGAACTTTATTGGTTGGCATCACTTGTGAGATATGCTCTAGCTGCATGTAAATAGCCAAAACAGAAAACATCATGGTGCTGTTAAAATGGCAAAAACACTGCTCTTGCACCTCTTTTATCTGGGTGTTTGCCTGGGTATGCAAATCCAGGCAAACAGAGACAGTGCAGAATTGCAGGGTTAGCACTCGTTAGTGAAAATTCCTAAGTATAACACTCCATTGCTGTCCATATTCAAATTAATAGAATGAGGTCCTTAAAGTAAAAATTTTGCCAGATTATGCACGTTCAAACCCGGTTCCAGATCAATTGCTGATGTATATCTTTGGAACTGTACCCGGACCCCACATCAGCAGGGCCTTTCTGTATAGCAAAGGGTGCTATACATGTTCAGGTCTAGACTCTAAAGATCCCTTCAGGGAAAGAAAAACTTAATGCAGTTTCTCAACTGATTTACCTTACTAGATGAAATGAATATTCCCGCGCTGCCTAAACTGTAGTAGTGCTTGGTTGCGGAAGGCACCGATTGGGTCAAACACTACCCAGCAGGAAATAATAAAAAATCAATATATGGTGCTGCACTCCAAGTAATAAATAACAGATAAAGTGCTCAGTGATTCATATAAAGTGTACAAGATAATGGACTCCAAAAACTTATTCAAATTCAATTTGACACAAAGTTCAAAATAAACATTTATCTTCAGTTCACTGTAATCACTAAGCACCATTCTGAAGATAAATGTTTATTTTGAACTTGGGGAGGTTATTTACTAAAGGCAAATCCATTTTGCACTACACTTGCACTGAAAGTGCACTTGGAAGTGCAGTTGCTGTAGATCTGAAGGGGACATGCAAGGAAAGTAAAAAAAAATTGCATTTTAGCTTGTACATGATTGGATAATAAAATCAGCAGAGCTTCCCCTCATTTCAGATCTACTCCTAAGATTTACAGCGATTGCACTTCCAAGTGCAATTTCAAGTGCACTTTGCAC
This sequence comes from Aquarana catesbeiana, assembly GCF_042186555.1. NCBI lineage: Eukaryota > Metazoa > Chordata > Amphibia > Anura > Ranidae > Aquarana > Aquarana catesbeiana. The sequence goes on along the minus strand of NC_133326.1, from coordinate 621,561,420 downwards.
TTGTAGTTTGCACTCGTAGTGCAAAGTGGATTTGCCTTTTGTAAATAACCCCCTTTGTGTCACTTGCACCTTATCCTGTTTAGGTTAGCGTCGGTTTGGACGCTGTACTATTTTGGACTATTTGTACTTATTGCACATGGGAAATTCATCACCTATCCCTTTAATTATTTAGCACTTTAGATTCTGTATTTACTGTGTTTTTAGTGTATGAATTTGAATAATTCTTTGGAGTCCATTATCTTGTACACTTAACACTTTATATGAATCACTGAGCACTTTATCTGTTTTCTATTACTTGGAGCACACCATATATTGATTTTTATGATTTACCTTACTGCCCCAATTATGTGTATGTTTGTTGTTCCAGAAACAGTTCTGGTGTAAGTACTCAACGTCTGCTGGATAAATTTAATATATTGCTTTTAGGAGCAGTAAAGAAAGTGTCAGTGAGTACTGAATCCATTATCCTAGAAATTATTCTCTTTATAACGGGCCATGTTGTTTTTTGTGACTGTTACATGCAGAAGTTCTCGGTGGGCTCAGTGACCAATATTTGTTGGAGCCCTTACTTCTCATGAAATCCCTTGTGAAGCACAGATCTTGAGTATAATGAATAACAAATTTTCCAATGTTTGCGCAGCTTTATAATCCCCCAGAATACAGTTCTATATGGTAAATGTTGTCCATTTACTTGGTTGACAATCTTTACCTTTTTATACTTGTTTCTGGCATTATTTAACTTAGCTAGTAGTGTTTAAACTAAAGCATGCAAGCCAACACATTTACCAGAAATAGGAAAGTGCTCTGGTCAACGTTTTATTTTGCCATCTAATCTTGCTAATGGGCTTATGGGAATGCCTATTCTTCATTGTGAAGAAGTGAATCAGACTTTATGGGAACTTTAGATGTTGCTGGAGTAAAAAGTGTAGTTATGACCATGGCACTTTATGCTGCCTACTTACTGATAAAGTTCCAGCAGCGAGTTGCTGCACTTTCATCTGGCTCTTTGACCTGCCTTAATGAATAGGCTGGTATAATTTTAGCTTTGTAATAAAAGAGCAGCACTCCCTCTCTAGTCCAAACCATGGGGAGGTAAATACCCAACTAAAAGAGCTCTGATGGCAAAAACAGGCCTATATGAGAGAGTAGCATCCTTCTCCCCACAAATTTGGTAGCAGAACATTCGATACTATAGGATGGTGATTGCCTGATAGGGGAGATGCCAATGTTTTTTATGCACAAAAATGTAAGTAATAGAACCTTTTGTGTTGTACTAAGGTGTTTGTTCAGGATTATAGTTACATAGGGTGCATGGTTTACAAAAACTACAAAAGTAAAGACAAGTGGGGGAAAAAACTGCAACTAGTCAGATTCTTATAATTTACATGGAGCTAGAAATATAGATGCCATGGCTAACTACACCATTTACTATATAGTCAGCTTTTTATCACTGAACAAATCCCAAATACCCCTGTTGTTTGTGTGTACATTTAATGTACATGAGCTGTAAATTATGCTTTCTGTAATGCTTGGTCTTCTGAACACAGATCAGCTTTGATAAGCAGCCGGACAGCCCATCGGCCAATGCAGATGCAGATGCCTCTGATGTGCAATCTGTAGATTCCAGCGTATCTCGGCGGTCAAGCAAGAGAGACACAGTGTGCCAGGTATGTATGGAAGCTGCGCTTGGTTTATAAGAAATCACACAATCTGCGGCATTAAAGTCCTACAAGCAGCTAATTTAGTGTTTCCCAAACTGATTCTTTGAGACCACTTACAGAATATGCTTTCCTTTTTTGTCCACAGCAAGGCAGGTGAAATATTTAGTTCTTCTTTTTAAACAAAACACACATTGTTCTGGCTTTTCGTGATTTCCTGTAGAGCTCCCACTGCTGTTTAAAGTGATACTAAACTCAGTACCCTGCATTCACTATATCTGGTCTCTCACAGTACACAGTACATGGAAATTCAATTATTTTAGTAAATATAAATGGCTAAATACCTTGCACTGGTTAAAGCTTGTAGGAGGGCTGTCCTGTGAGACTGCAGGATCCCTGACCCTCTGTCTGGATAGTGCTGATTGGCCCTATGCTGATCACATGCACCCTCCCAGGAAACAAAATACCTTTCTAGCAATACACACCAAACTGAGCATGTGCAGCCTGACTCCATAGACTCTGTGGTATCAGGAAATTATTAGGGGACAGTGGAAGGAGAGGAGGATCAGAGAAAACAGGATCAGACAGCATTTTTACACAATACAGAGGATTAACCCCTTAGGTTCCACAGTGAGTATAACAAGCATGCTTTACTGCATATTCAGACTGATTGTACTGTTGTGGGTTAAGTAACACTTTAAGCAGCAGGAGCTCATGAAGCAGTGTATTACTACAAGCAATGGATTACTGCCGCTGTACAAGCAATGGATCACTATTCTAAGTGATTCATTGCTGGAAAGATGTTTCTGATTGGGTTGAATAAACCCTTCTATAAAGGAAATAAAAATAGCTTAAAGCGGAGCTCCACCCAAACGTGGAACTTCCACTCATTTGTCTCCTCCCCACCTCCAGTGCCACATTTGGCATCTTTCGGGGGGGTGGGGGGGGGTGGATACAGGTTTCCTGTCCCCACTTCCGGGAGACCGGGCCGCGGCGAATTACATCTGCAGCTTGGCTCCCTCCTCCTTCCCCCTGCCGCCGGACCAGTAGGAGAGCGCAGCGGTGCCTCGCACATGCGCAGTAGGGACCCAGCGTGAAGCCCTAATACTTCACTACCGGCTTCCCTTACCGGCAGTGGCGGTGGCGGTGCCAACTTCGCTAGACTCCAGGCTTGGTAAGAGTCCTAATATTAAAAGTCAGCAGCTGCAGTATGTGTAGCTGCTGGCTTTTAATTTTTGCAGGGGTGGGCGGACCTCCGCTTTAAGGCTCATATACACCTAAGAATATACATTGCTTGATCTATTTATGCAGGTTTTGTTGCCTGTGCACATTTGTTTTCTATGGATGTTCAACACACATACTGTGCATGCACCAAAAATATACCTAGTCCTTTTTCTCAAGGCAACTCAACACAGTGTATGTGTTTTCATCATAAACAATAGATATTACTTCTCTGGTACTCCCACACATTAACCCACTGTTCCAGCCCTGAGTGCCAAATTCTCTACTTCCTAGTACACACAATAAGAATATCGGACAAATGATTGTGTTGTTTTTTTTTTTTTTTTTTTTTGCATGCTGTTCTTATATCGAAAACCAATAGGTTACTAACGTTAGAACGGAATACAACTTCGCAAGTGATGTATTGCATTGTATTGTAATGTATTCTTTCATGGTCTTGGTTACATGATTTTCTGCGTACCAATACTATACTGATTACACAAAAATCGCCGTTATCTTTCGATGAAAATTTTCGTGCCTGTCCCTCTAGGTAATTTCGTATGAACCGTCGTGATTGGCTCTCAAAAGCTGTGTGCTAATGATCAGATTACCGGACGATCGCTCTGAAAGCAGTATTTTTCGTCCGATTTTTTCATCATGTGTACTAGGCATAAGGGCCTTGTCTTATACAACAAATCTAAGGGAGCAAAGTAGGTGAGGGCCATGCACTGATAATCTGTAAGTCTTCAAAATCTTCAGCAATATTAGAACAAGCGGAAATGATACTCCACCTGCTGGCTTCCTGTGACATGTTTTGCCCACTGATGGGGCTAAATTGTAGAGTTGAGGATTAAGCTTCACCTGAAGGGTCAAACGTCAGAGGAAGCTAGCTGGTTGCTAAAACTGTTTTGAGGATGGACAAATGATCAGTGTGCAGCCCCTATTTCTTTATTTTCTTGAATGCTTTTTCTGATGTATGCGTATAGTATATATGTGTGTGTGCGTGCGTGTGTGTGTGTAAGTGAGTTCAAAGTGAGCACATGCTGAAAAATGCATAAACAGTGGATGCCTCCTGTGAAAACCAGATGTCAAAACAATCTTTAGGTATGAGATATAACCAGCTGAAATGAATAAATAATAAGGGATAGACTGAGATACTTTTGGCAAAAATAGCTCTTCAAGGCCTCCTTTAGTGTTACTTACTTAATGAAAAGCTTGGCAGTTTAGTCATGTGGTCTGTGTTGAAATTGAGGAGCAGTGTTAGGATTGTCTGAACCTTTCTTCAGTCTTCAGCCAAAGATTTTTAAATCGCATGACCTGTCCTGGAGGAAACACAGAGCAGCCATTTTCAGGAACAACATTTCAGTCTTTGTGTCATCCTTATCCACCTCAGCACCATTTTTAGCATAGATTCAAAGTGTTACTAAACCCACAACAGTAACATCAGTTTGTATATGCAGTAAAGCATGCTTGTTATACTCAATGTGGACCCGCATTGTGTAAAAAGGGTGTTTGATCCTGTCTTTTCTGATCCTCCCCTTCTTACATGGTCTCCAATCCATCTCCTGATAAGACAGAGCCTTTGGAGTCACTATGCCCATGCTCAGTCTGGTGAGTATTGCTAGAGAGTTTTTTTCTTGGAAGAGTGCATGTGATTAGCACAGGGCTGATCAGCACTGTCCAGAGAGTCAGGGGTACTGCAGCCTCATAGAACAATCAGGGGAGAATAGAAACTCCTCCTACAAGCTTTAACCAGATACTGATAGAAGTCACAAGACTGCTATATACTACTAATGAAAAAAGATATTTAGCAGTTTATATTTACTAAAATAATTGCCTTTCCATGTTCTTTGTACTGTGGGAGACCAGATATAGTGAATGCATGGTCCTGGGTTTAGTAACACTTTAAGATTATATTTATGGATAAGTCTGCTTTAGTTCTTGTAGTCATTCATCAATTCACTAGCAGTAACTAAGTAAATTCTTAAATCCCTGGCCTCTTAAAGAGTTGCAGCAGCTGAAACCCTTTTTAGCATCTGACTCTCTCCTGGGGGAAAAAAAATTGAAAAAATGCTCACTATAAACCAAAAAGTTCATACTGTTCCTGGCCTGGCACTCGCACCGCTGATCTTTGTTTTTTTAATAGCTATAGTGACAAAAGAATCCCCAGAAGTATTAGATATCTGGTCACCCACTGCTTGCTGTGGTTCAATCTGCCAGCTGCTAAATCACTTAAGCCCCCAAGATAGAAGGAGTGGATGGTAGGACAGGTAAGTATTAAAAGAGATCTTTAGGCACTTAACAAATGCTATAAATTGTGCCCCTCCTCTCCTTTCCTTATGCAGAGTATAGTACTTATTTTATGAAAGGATGATCTAACAGGCTATTACTTCTACTCCTTGGTACTGCAGCAGTTGTCTCTCCAATTCTCTTCTCCCTCACCCCTGAATATCAGCAGAGACACATCAGTGTCATCACTACACTGCAGAACCAGCTGTGGTCTCTGACCCTGCACTGTGTGTAACGACCTGAGCAAGAGGGGCGGCGACACAACTGGTCACAGACTGGTAAAAATAGCTGACATAAATTCACATATCCTCTTCCAAAAACCTCTGTATGTAGGGATAATTCTATATCTATGCAAAGTGTTGCGCTAACAAAAAAGAATTATTAATTAAATAAAAATACAAATATATCGTAAACATATAAATGTCCAATGTGAAAAGGCAGTCCCACAGAAATAATAGTGAAAATGTGAGTGGTTCCAACAGCCATAGATCAAAGATAGTTGATATCTCTTTCCCTCCACCATATAGGCCAATCACCAACACTCAAATAAGATGTCTTCCCACCAGAGCTCAAGGACCCCCTGTAAACAGGCAGGTCAAACAGGCTTTGGGGCCTCACTCCCTATAGCACTACTCCAGCCAGAATCAAGCAGCCACGGTAATGATATCTCGGGATATATTTCAGAGCATATAACACCAACTGCCAAAAGCGTAGTACATATGTGTAAAAAAAACACACAATAGCGTAAAACCTTAAAACAAATCCTTTATTAAAAATGAGTATTGCTTACAAAGGTAAAAAGAACACGTGGATGTCGCTATCAAAACAATCCCGTTCACGTAAGATGGCATCCGTCTTCACTTCTGAGTAGTGCGATGACGTGACCTAGCCCCTCCACCCTATGCGTTTTGTCATCATAGGACTTCTATCGAGGCGATAATTCTATGCCTTGTGGAAAATAATGCTCTCTATCATTACAGATTTTTGTCATCTATCTTAAAGTGATTCTAAAACCTTGCATTAAGGTAAAAACTGTTTAGGTAGCAGTATGCCCCCCCCCCCCAACTTATACTTACCTGAGTGCTCACTGCAGCGGCTCTCTCCCTTCTCCCCACTCCCACAGGCTTGGCTGTCAGTCAACTTCTGTGATGGGGTGGGGACAAGCAGTGTTGTGTGTATCTGTAGATGCAGGCAGCGCGGCTCAGGAACGACCCCAATAGTGTACCTCCACAGCAAGCGGCTTGCTGTGTGAGCACACCAAGAAGAGGACCAGCCAGGAGTGCCGGCGGGGAACCCGAGAAGAGGAGGTTCGGAGGCCGCTCAGTGCAATTTATAAATCTAGTATTTATAATAGGTTTATATAAACCTGTTAGTTGTTTTTTGTATAATCTTTATTTGTAAAAGACAAGGCGGAACATCTCAATAAAGGTGCCAATGTATAAACAGCAAATGTCGCACAAGTAATTTTTTTTTTTTTTTAGAAAATATTAAACATAAGAAATAAATAATAATAATAATAAGGAAGGAGAGGAGGTAAATAAAAAGGGGGGGGGAGGGAGAAAACAAGAGTAGGGTTGTATGTTCAACCAGTAATGTGGAGGGCTCAGTATCCAGGTGGTGAGAAAGTGTGGGGTCTGTTTTCTCTCGTGGAGAGTGGGGGGGTTAGGCCTTTCCCCCAAGGGGTCATAGTACAAGGGTGTGCCAGCCAGGTCTCAGCCTGCCCTTAAATTTGAGTGTGTCCTGGTGATTTAGGGGTAATCTGGCCAGGTGGGACGCAGGGACAGGGGGGTTCCCAATAGCCTCCAGACCTGTCCCCGCATGTCTCCCGCGCGGAGATCACCACAAGGTAGGGCAATTGCCCCTTGTCAGTATTTATTATCGACCCTCAACTGAGTCGGGAGGTCTTAAATCAGTCTATTCTTCGTTCGGTCTAACTGGCTGGCACATCCACACTTCACGCACCACCTATTGATCTAATATCAGAGTCACCTTTGGTCAAGGGGCCTGGGCGAGTTGAAAGAGAAGTTAGGGAGAGAATACAGGGTAGGGAAATAAAGAAAGGTTATTTAGGACATACCTGGAACCTCGTGTCCAGCTCCACCTCTCACGCTTCCTCTGTGGTGCCATATTGAAGTACCATGGGCATCTGGAAGGGAAAAAACTTCTCCCCTTTGGGCTGTTAAAATAGATTAAGTCACTGTGTCCACGGTCTCTGCTCTCGATTGTGAGGTCCAAGGTCCTCTTTTAAGGGATGGATCTGCTAGTTCTAGCAGGGCCAAGTCTAAGCTGGAGGGTACTTGACCTGGTTCAGAGACATATGTTGTCTAGACTGACCAGGTGTTGGAGAAGTGGTCTCTGGTTCCCCTACAAGTGGCAATCCAGTCTACTGCATCCCTTATCTCGTTCACCTTTTGTGAGCGTTTCCAGATTATGGGGAGTAGCCGCTTAGCTGCATTCAGTAAGTGAGGTGGGATACTTTTTATATTGGGCAATTGGCATAGGAGGAATGTGCAGTAAGTAGTGTATTGGTGAAAGGGGGATGTCCAGATCCATAATGTATTAATCTGGGATTAGAAGTCCTGTTTAAAAAAAAAATTGAGTTTACAATCACTTCAAATAAAAGCATAGGTATATACTGTGCATTGAATTATGAATTGTTGTATATGTTTACTTTTGTCTATGCAGTATACCTTTTATTCTTGATGGCAGACCTAGTAGAAGTAACCTAAAAATAACCTTTCCAGATCTGTGAAAGTTTTGGGGAGTCGCTGGTGGCTTGCAATGGGGACTGCTCTCGTCTTTTCCACCTCGAGTGTCTGGGCATGGATGCATTGCCAGATGGGAAATTTATCTGCATGGAGTGCAAAACTGGTATGTCCATATCTCTGACCCTGTCTTAAAGTGATATTTTAGGCTGCTTAATATACAGTACAAAAAGACATTGTTATAGTTTACTGTTTCACTTACCACAACATTTGTATGTTGTTTTGAGCTTTTTTTATATACAATCTTTGTTTTACAAACAATTATACAGTGCAAAGAAGTCCCAGAACACTGTGGGTTATCTAAAACAAGAGCACAGCAGAAAATGTTCTGTCTGATTGAAACCTTGCCGGGAGGAAAACAAAGGGAATCACTACTTTTGTTTCTTTACTTGTGTTTGTAAATTTTAATTTGAACTATTAAAATGGTTGTAAAGGCAGAGGGTTTTTTTGCCTGGCCTGTTAGTGGGCCCTGAGGACTGGGTTTGAAGACCACTGTGTTAGAAGACATTTGGTCATTCAACCCATCAGTGTTAACCAACTGATCTATAAAAGCAAAAGTTTTAAAAGGCAGGACTTTTGAGGCAGCACAAAATTACAATTCTGTTTCCATAAAAACAATATAGCTTTAAATTTACTAAAATATACAAGAACCGTGACATAAAAAAGTTTTGAGATAGGATATAAAGAGCAATATAAAAAAAAGACCCCAAACATAATGTAACTCTATCACCCACTTGACTGGAGTACATATAAGTAAGCTGGGGGAGAAGGCCTCTTTTGTTTATTGATCTTATTTATCTCCTATAGTCCTATGTAATGTAACTCCTACGTAATTATTTACTCCTATAGTTGTTATGATAGATGATTCAGCTCATTGTGATTTCCATATTCAAGACAGTCCACTTCTTCAGGATTTAAAGAGTCAATTTGCTCTAGAGTAACCAAAATAAACATGTTAGAGATCATGTACTTACACACAGTGGGTATAGAAAAGAATCACCCCCGCTTTAAAAAATAATCACATTATGTTGCTTTGCAGCCTAAAATGAAAACAGACATAATTTTTGTTTTATCCAGCTGTATTTGCAATTTATAACATCCAAATGAAAGATATAACACCAGCATGTTAGGAAAAAATAAAAAAAATCTAAAACAGAATCAGTGAGTTGGAAAAATTACCCCCCCTCCTAAAAATGACTTGTAAACTCAATCAGGTCTAGCTAATCACCTTCTCAATGGCACAAAGCCACTTGACTTTCAACTGTGATCAGCTGTGGTCATATAGATTAGCTCAGCATGAAAAGAGCTTTCCTGGAGCATTTGAGTCCCAGTAAGAAAACTGAAGCAAACAATCAACTATGGGTGGCAAGGCATTGTCAAAAGATCTCCAGGATGAAGATGTGGACAGGCACAAGTCAAGAGATGGATACAAAAAAAAATTCTAAGCACAGTGAAGTCTATTATTAAGAAGTGGAAGTGTATATTGAAAATCATATGCACACATATTTCTTGGCATACGTTAGCTGTATGCTGCCAGGATCAATCCCTCACCTTGCATCAGTGAAAACTAGGGGTGTCATTACACCACAGAGACGCAAAGGGGGATCAATACAGAATGTGTGAGTGACCCATCACCCCAACACCAAGCACATTACATAGGGCATGCCAGACATAAGCTTTATGTCATATTTACACAGCCCTGTGACACTGCACAGCCAGCAGACCTTTTCTTTGCGTCATGTCAGCTAGGTCTTGTCCCTGCCCTAGTCTGTGATTAGACAATGAAGAAGAAGCAGCAGACTGATGAGCTCATCTCTCTGTCACTCTAAACCAGTGGTTCTCAACTCCTGTCCTCAGGGCCCACTAACAGGCCAGGTTTTATGTATTACCTTGGGGAGATGCAGACTAGAATACTGCAATCACTGAGCAGCAAATGATATCACCTGTGATGTATTTCAGTTATCTTGTAAACCTGGCCTGTTAGTGGGCCCCGAGGACTGGAGTTGAGAACCACTGCTCTAAACCCTTCTCTTCAGCATGTAGCTGGTTAGCACATTAGCATTGCAGAACAGCTGATTGGTTCCATGTGCTGTTTCTGCCTCTCCCAGCCTGAGTTCTCCTGTACTGGGGGATGCAAGAGACTGATACCAGGCCAAATACTGGTAATGATTTTTTAATGAATACTTATCTGCATGAACTGGTGTTTTTGTTTTTTTGCCTGGTGTTTGGTTTTAAATCTGTTATGCCAATCATGCAAGGTACAGCTAAGGAAATGTTTTTTTTTTCTCAGCAGAGTTAGAAATGCTTATTCTGGATGCTCTAAGTACAGCCATTAAATGTTTATTTATGTTTTGAACACAGGTCTCCACACTTGTTTCTCTTGCAAGATACCCAGTACCAGTATCAAGCGCTGTTCTGTACCTTCATGTGGAAAGTTTTTCCATGAATCCTGTGCCCGCCAGTATTCAGCAACGGTCTTCGATTCAAAGGGCTTCCGGTGCCCACACCATTGCTGCAGCTCTTGCAGTGCTGACAAGGACATGTATAGAGCCTCCAAAGGTGAATTGAGGTTTATGGAGCATGTAGAGCCCTGGTTCAAAACTTGCAGCCCTTTGCTACTTGCCAGGGAATCACTGTTCTAGAGCGTATTGCATTTCATGCATAATATAAAGATAATATATTTGCCACTAAATTACCTAGGGGTCTTTATATAGAAAACTTTGGTGGATACAGCTGTCATGGTATATTACCTAATACAGTAATTTCCCATGACTGTCAACTCCATCTAGGGGCCATATTTCCTGATTGAGGTATTTGAAGAAAAATACTGCATTATGGCCACTAGATGGAGCTGAGGATCATAGGAAATTGGTTAATTGTAATTGTAACCCTGGCCAAAAGTTTTGAGAATGATTATAATTTTCACAAAGTCTGCTGTTCATTGTTTTTAGATCTTTTTGGCAGATGTTACTATGGTATACTGAAGTATATTAACAAGTATTTCATAAGTGTCAAAGGCTTTTTATTGACAATTACATGAAGTTTATGCAAAGAGTCAATATTTGCAGTGTTGACCCTTCTTTTTCAAGACCTCTGCTATTCGCCCTGACATGCTGTCAATCGACTTCTGGGCCACATCCTGACTGATGGCAGCCCATTCTTGCATAATCAATGCTTGGAGTTTGTCAGAATATGTGCAGTTAATTTTGTTCACCTGCCTCTTGAGAATTGACCACAAGTTCTTAATGGGCTTAAGGTCTGGGGAGTTTCCTACCCATGGACCCCAAATTTTGATGTTTTGTTCCCCAAGCCACTTAGTTATCACTTTTGCCTTATGGTAAGGTGCTCCATCATGCTGGAAAAGTCATTGTTCATCACCAAACTGTTCTTGGATGGTTGGGAGAAGTTGCCCTCGGAGGATGCTTTTGTACCATTCTTTATTCATGGCTGTGTTCTTAGGCAAAATTGTGATTGAGCCCACACATGAATGGTATCAGGATGCTTTACTATTGGCATGACACAAGACTTATGGTCACTGGAAGGAAGAGAGGAAAGATCCCTGGTGCCTCACATCCACAGAGTCTTATGGTGGTATGAGAGAGACAACCTCAGCCTGGGCTCCCACCAGGCCATGCCAGGGGGCGTGGCCAACCTCAGCCTGGGCTCCCGCCAGGCCACGCCCCCTGGCTGAGGTTGTCTCTCTCATACCACCATAGGACTTTGTGGATGTGCGGCACCAGGGATCTTTCCTCTTTTCCTTCCAGTGACTACAGGAGCTGGGTCGAGCTCCATCCCTTGCTGGCACTCTTGCAGTGGTTGTAGCATCACCCACACTATTTCCCATAGTGTTTGAGCCTAAGCGGCACACTACACCACCCATGGGTCACAGAACTGATGGTAGCGCTCCCCTTTTGTTCTCTGGACAAGGTTTTTTTCTGTATGCCCCAAACAATCGGAAAAGGGATTCATCAGAGAAAATTACTTTACCCCAGTCCTCAGCAGTCCAATCCCTGTACCTTTTGCAGAATGTGGTTCTTTTTCTGGAGAGAAGTGGCTTCTTCGCTGCCCTTCTTCACACCAGACCATCCTCCAAAAGTCTTCGCCTCATTAAGCATGCAAATGTGCTCACACCTGCTTACTGCCATTACTGAACAAGCTGTGCACTGGCGGTGCCCAGATCCCGCAGCTAAATAAACTGTAGGAGATTGCCCTGGCGCTTGCTGGACTTTCTTGGCTTTCTTCAAAACAATTGAACCTCTCTCCTTGAAGTTCTTGATGATCTGATAAATGGTTGATTTAGATGCAATCCTAGTTGCAGCAATATCCTTGCCTGTGAATCTCTTTTTGTTCAAAGTAGTGATGACTGCACGTGTTTCCTTGCGTTTAACCATGGTTAACAGAAGAAGAACAATTATTTCAAGCACCACCCTCCTTTTAAAACTTCCAGTCTGTTCGTTTAACTCAATCAGCATTACAGAGAGATTTCCAGCCTTGTCCTCGTCAACACTGACACCTGTGTTAACGAAACAATCACTGACGTGATGTTAGCTGGTCCTTTTGGGGCAGGGCAGAAATGCAGTGGAAATTTTTTTTTTTGGGGGGGGGGGGGGATTAAGTTTATTTTCATGGCAAAGTGGGACTTTGCAATCAATTGCAATTCATGATCACTCTTCATAACATTCTTGAGTATATGCAAATTGCCATCATAAAAACGGAGGCAACAGACTTTGTGAAAATTGATATTTTTGTCATTCTCAAAGCTTTTGGCCAGAGCTGTATTCTTTGAAAGTTCCATTAGATATTCAAATGTGTCTATCAGAATGTAAACAGTCTTTTGGTATGTTTAAAAAAAAACTTGTTTTCATGTATAGTTTGTTAATAAATATAAACTGTATATAATATACAGAGGCTGTACTATTCAGACATCATGTATGCAGGCTGTGCTTACTGTTTTGTGATAGTGCACCAATAGCTGGGCCTAATTGCTTTGCTTTCCCAGTTCACCTTTGTCAAGTTGCTTGGAAACAGTTCACCTCCATTGTTGCTTACACTTTTTCTGTTGGAATGTTGACTTTCCGATACACATTCCAGTAGATAGAAACTTGAAAACTCTTTTAATAAAATATATTCATAAAGTGTAGAACAGAAAAAATTTAAAATGGGAAAGTTACATCAGAAATTACACAGCTGACAACCTAAAATGTGTACACATTGAAAATTCACTTCTATTTTTGCTTAAAAGCATTGTACACTTTCAATTTCGATTATTTAACTGGGCATTATTGTAGTTATATTCCCTGCGTTGTTTGTTTACCTTACTTTGTAATGATGAGCTCACCTTTTGTGGCAGCAGTTTGTACTGTCATGGCTGATCAATCCCTCTATGTCCATGCATTGCTGCAGCTAGCTTGTCCTTTTTTGTCAAAGGGATAAGACAACTTCCTGTGTCGGGTCACACAGGAAGTTACACAGCAACTGATGCACACCTAATCCCCCTCTGTGTTGCATCATAAATGTGGGAGTGCTTATGTGGTGAAACACATTGGGTTTTTTTTTTACGAAAGGCAAATCCACTTTGCACTACAAGTGCAAACTGCACTTGAAATTGCACGGAATATGCCCTTGGAAGTGCAGTCGCTGTAAATCTGAGGGGTGGATCTGAAATGAGGGGAAGCTCTGCTGATTTTATTATCCAATCATGTACAAGGCTAAAATGCTGTTTTTTACTTTCCTTGCATGCCCCCCTCGGATCTACAGCGACTGCACTTCCAAGTGCAATTTCAAAAGGACTTTGAACTTGTAGTTTGCACTTGTAGTGAAAAGTGGATTTGCGTTTAGTAAATAACGCCCATTGTCTCCTAACTGAAAGTAAACTCTCTGTGTGCCTGTGATTCAGATCTGTCTGCTTGTGTCTATCAGATCTGTCTGCTTGTGTCTATCAGATCTAACTACTGTGTAACTCTCACCTGCACTGAGAGACCCAGGGATTGTGGGATATATAGTTTCTGTGCAGTAAGTGTCAGGTCTCACACTACAGATAGAGGTTATGCATTAACCTGTGCAGAGCAATGCCTCATGTTTCAACACAAATCTAAACTGCTGACACATGAATGTGAAAATGTACTCTACTACAGGCTGCTCACACAGAGAAACAAATGACTCAGTGATCTCCTAATGGTTAATCAGTGAATCATGTGCAAAATAATCAAATGGAGCCTATTTTAAATAACATAACATCCTTCACCATAACAAAATCCTATAACTAAATATCAATGTGATAATAAATTATTGAACACAATAAAAAAGAGAAAAAAGAAAGATGAGATATATTAATGTGATAAACCACAGTGCACAAATATCTCAATAGGACAGCATACTGCTGTGAAGAAATATAACGTCTTTGGTGATTGATGAATATAGACGGGTTTCAATGAGTAATCCCCAGTGATAGATTGTTTTCTCATATATTCAGCTGGTCATTAGCATGGGCTGGCTTCTGGCTTTCAAAGAACTTCCGCAGTATGAAACAACAAGGCCATTGCGCAGGTAGTGTAATATGTAATCCCTATAAACTAAGGGTAAAGAAAAAAAGTCACGTGTCTAGTGATGAAACCAGTCGGGAGGAGCCAGTGACGAGTAGTGCTGTGTGTACACTGTTGGGGTGTGAGGAGATCCCAACTGTTAGCTGTATGCAACTGACCTTACCATATGCGATTTATTGTGCTGAAAAGTGTGAGTGAAGTTTTACCCTTAGTTTATAAGGATTACATATTACACTACCTGCGCAGTGGTCTCTTTTTTTGTTGTTTCATACTGCGGAAGTTCTTTGAAAGTCAGAAGCCAGCCCATACTAATGAGCAGCTGAATATATGAGCAAGCCAGCTATCACTGGGGATTACTCATTGAAACCTGTCTATATTCATCAATCACCAAAGACGTTATATTTCTTCACAGCAGTATGCTGTCCTATTGAGATATCTGTGCACTGTGGTTTATCACATTACTATATCTCATCTTTCTTTTTCTCTTTTATATTGTGTTCAATAATTTATTATCACATTGATATTTAGTTATAGGATTTTGTTATGGTGAAGGATGTTATGTTATTTATAATAGGCTCCATTTGATTATTTAGCATATGATTCACTGATTAACCGTTAGGAGATCACACCGTGTTATATTGGGAGGTTAATATTAGCGCATTATACATTCTGAATATATACAAAACTTTTTGTGTGATATCAGTTCACATACACAATAATTGCAGCTATATTATTTGGTCATCTTCTAGTATTTGTCACTTATTTATTTATTTACTAGTTCATATCAGCGCTTTAGTACACTTTTTACTTAAATGACTCGGTGAAACTACTTGATCAATGCACATCTTATGCAAATGAAAAACACAAGATTCAGATGAGAATGCCTTCTAGCAAACATATGCTTTGTCCATGCTTTAATTGCTCCCTGCCTAGCAGCACAAACTCCCTTTTTTTTTCCAATCTCTGCTGCTGTATTCATGGGTGTGGAGAAAATACCCAGTACTTCGAGATATAGAGAAGCATGTGACTACCTCCCTTTTTTTCAGGTGTAAGCTCTGGTGCATTGTGATCAGCACAATGTTATCACATGACACTGTAAGCTTTAACTACAGTGTCTCAGGGCTTACACAGGGCTCTCCTTCCTTGCTTTGGACAGCTAAATGGAGTGGTGGGAAAAAAAAACGAAGGGGGGTATATGTTGCTGAGGTGAGGGGCCTTAAAGCACACCTGTATGAGCAAAGTGTGTGATTGCATTAAGTAGCATATATCAGCTGTACCCTTTATAATGCAGTAAAAATATATACAGCTAAGTTTTACTTTATGAGTAGCTGTTGAAGGCATTCATATGAGGTTTTCATTGTGACTTTCTCTTTGCAGGGCGCATGTTACGCTGTGTACGGTGCCCAGTGGCGTATCACAGTGGAGACAACTGTGTGGCTGCAGGCAGCCTCATCCTCACTGGTAATCTCATCATTTGCAGCAACCATTCCAAGCGCAGTGGGCATTCTTCATGTGCTGTCAACGTGAGCTTCTGCTTCGTTTGTGCTCGAGGTAAGCAATGTGAGTTGTGTGATTTTCACTATGCAGTTTCTGGGTAATATCGGAATCACCCTTCACGTAACATGTGCAAAAGATTGGCTAAGGCATTGCAACATAGACACATGCATAACATACATCTACTAGGTGCAAAAACTGGGGCAGACATATTGCCAAACACTATTTTTACATATGTAAAGAGTAGGTCAGAGTGAATGCTAAACTAGGAATGGGAGAAAAAAGGAAAGAAAATATAAACAAAGGAAACATCCACTTCTGGGGACAAGCAAAATGCATCACTGGGGGAAGGCAGGGTGGACAATGGAGATATAGGAGTGTGACTTTCCAGGGAGGGAAATTTGGAGAGATGGTTTTAGGTTTATAAATCGTTAGAAATTAAAGAGTTATCCAGGAAAGATATAGGGGATTATTAATGTTAAAAATGTAGGAAAAAAAACATTTGTCACACAAGTTGGGTTGGTGCCCATAATTCCTTGTTTAATTTCTGGAGGGGAAAAAAATTTTGAATAGCTGAAATGGGCAAGTTATCTTTTTTTCTTTGTTTTGTTATTACACATTTATGTGTTTTAAGAATGGGTTGTTTATGCCTGATTAACGGCCCTCAGCTTAAGGTTTAACTCCTGACATTCTTTTTTTTGTGAGTTAGACAGAGTGGGGAAGGGTTGCAGCCTCTATCAGGTTATTAATTCTTTCATTGCCCCTTTTGGGGAAATCTCACTGGGGACAGAATGAGATTTACAGCAGTGACATGGATTGCAATAGAATACTGATGAGGTTCTACACTTCCCTCACTATGTTATTGTGTCGTTCCCTTGTTAGAGAGATGTCCCTTCAGGAAATGAGAAAAATCTTCCTTTTGAGGAGGTGTCATGGGGACAGGCGGCAATGTGGATACAGATAGATTTGGATTCTTCCACATTCTGTCCAAAGCTAAACAGAAAGTATTTTCAGGCATTACACTTTAACCTTGAATACTGTAAGGGCTGTGTAAAGCCTGAGTTCTTGTCTGAAATTTGCACTGAACGAGATCCATTGTTAGGGGAAATGCTGCCATGAACTACTGCCTGAACAGAATAGTTCTTTATGGCATCTAACGTCTCTATGTTGATCTTTTTTTTAAGGACATTCGTTCTAGTGTGGGGACAGACTATAAGGGTAAATAGGGAAACCATACAAACAATGCTGAGAACATTATTTTCCAAAATACTATTTACTTTCATGTTTGATTAACACAGAGTTTATTCTGTACGTAGTGCTGATGTTCTTTGGGCAAGATTCAGTAATCCATAGCTTTTAATTAAAGTTCTTTTGTTTATTTTTTAATGATGTATGATTGCTGTGGGTTTCTGAATTTTGTACATCATCTTTGCTACATACAATACTGAACAGATCTAGTCATCCTGAAGTTGCTATCTATGTAGTTTCAGGAAGCTAGCACTGCCAGGAGATTTGTAGATTCATATATGATACGCAAAGAATTGTATTCCCAGCACATTTGGATGGCCTATAACCAAGACAGGAATTATACTCCCAGCCCCCTATACTAGCTGTTCTGTGCTTTTCCTTCTACCGCAGCTGATGGGCTGGAATCACAAGATCAGATTATATAGCCACACAAGGCACACTGAGAGGTTTAAGGACACAGTCTACCAAATCTACCTCAGTATACGTAGACCAACAGCTTGAAGAGTAGGGAAAACAGTGACCCTTATTCTGTTGGCCACTGTTTGCTATGTGTATTGACACATTAAGCAGCATGAATTGTGTTTGGCTGTGTGCTGCCCCTGCTGTCTAAGGCCATGGCCTATACTGGCTATAGACATATACAGCACTTCCCATAAATAACTGGTCTAGTTACCATCTATTCATGTCAGAGTGTGATATTAATTACATGTACAGTGCATTCTACTTCTACTACTGCAATACCACGTGGATAATGGAAATCCAAAACCAAGATATAGAAAGCATCAAACACGCACAAAAACATAAATAAGACCTGTACCCCTAAAAATAATGGTACTGACCTCTAGTCTGTCTTGTCGTGTCTTTTAGGTACAGTTTAACACGCATAACAGTGCGCCTGAAATGCAAAGGTGTATATGGGCCTTACGATATATTGTTTGCTGGTGCTTGTGATCCCTTCATGCACTTTATATGTCCAAAAGTTTGTGGATACCCTTCTAAATTACTGCATTCAGGTGTTTTTAGTGAAGCGTACTGTTATCGCTACCACATACAAAGATATTTTAAACAGCTGTGTGCCATCAACCTTGTGTTTAGGAGAAAGCTATTTTCTGTTCCAGCACGACTGTGCCCTATGCACAAAGCCAGCTCCATAAAGACATGGTTTGAAAAGTTTGGTGTGAAAGAACATGAGTGGCCTTCTCAAGGCCCTGCTTCAGGGCTGAACTGGAACATTAATTGTGAGCCAGGTCTTATCATATAACATCTGTACCTGAGCTCACAATTGCTGTTTGTCTGAATTGACTAAAAATCTTAATGAAAAATCATCCTAGAAAGTGGAGCCTGATAAGCTTATATTGGTGTGATGGTCAGGTGTCCACAAACTTTGGGCCATATAGTGTAGTTGCATCATCAATTCTCTAGTGCCCGGATCACCATTATAAACAACAGGCCCCCAGGTCTGGCTAAAGCACATTCAGGTTCAGTGCTTTTTAGCATGAAGTGTTAAAAGTAGTTGGTTGTGCTGCAGTACCATCTGCCTGCGGGTGGCAATGCAATATAACTCAAAGTGAAATCATAATTTAAGAAACTGGGGTGGAGACATCCCATCTTCATTAAATAGACAGAATCACAAAAAAATTGGGGATCACCGTTTTCTAGTAGATCCTACTTAAACTAATAAACAGCACCATCAATAATATGTAATTATCAAACCCTCAGTGAAATCAAGCTATTAGCTGACCCATTTTGAATGAACTACCTTGCTATTTTTGGTAGGGGGTCACCAGGCTAGAACCCCATTCACACCTCTTTTACCAGAGCTTCCAAAGGATTCTGCCTGTATTTTATGTGGGTGGGTGTTTACAGAATTGCTGGGTGAAAGTGCCTTAAAGTGAGCCATCACCTTCACTTAGTATCCAGGTAATGTATAAAAATAAACATGGTCTAATTTTCTGCTGATGAGATCACTCCGCCACAGAGTGATATTCGATCAGTGCTGCTGGGATCTTTAGCTTTATGAATTGGGGAATATTCCAAAACTGTGTTGTATATGATATCCATTATGTTTATGGTGAAAACTGCTTGATCTAGCTTGATGATAATTTTTTGCTTACTTAGAAATACTTATATGTGTCTATTGCAAGTGTAATGGTAATAATAAGGTTTATAGAAGACCCTAGCAACAAATGTTCCAGAATGTGTTAAATTCCCTGACCAGATAAAGCCTCTAGATTATTTTGTTCTCATTTATTCATATTCCCTTCATCGTTTTTCTTTGTTTCCTCAAACTCATTACTCATAATAATGTGCTTTGCAAACAGCAAATACACATGATAAAAAACATGAATCAGAATCTAGCCCATGCATGGATCACATGAGTTAGTTACGTCAGAACATGGAATGGTTCATTAAAGGTTTACACAGATGAGAACAGAACACGAAACAGGTCAACATCAGGACACTGTATTTATTGTAGTATGTGCAAGTGAAGAGCTCTACAATAGCCACTTTCATCTATTAGCTATACTGTTATACTTCATAGAGAAATTCAACATTTTAAAAAAACATATTTGCAGTCAACTCCACCTTTTTGGAAATTAAGAATAAAAACTTTATCCAAGAATTGTAATTCCTTTTTGGTTTGGGCATGATAGGATGCAATCTCCTGGTCTATTTGTGGCAATTTACGCACAGCTTCTAGAGTATATATAAAGCCAAAACCTTTTTGTTTTGGGTATTGTGGTGCATTCTCTCTATTTGTCTTGGTGACCATTGTTCTCCAGTGGAGAAATAGATGGGAAAATCCAAGGTCTGAGTTGTCACCAGAACAGGAACAGAGGTAAAATCTTCTAGTGGGAAAGCTTGTTTGATGACATCTATCTAAAAGGGAATTCCGCTAACTTTGGAGACATTTTCCTCTCACTTGTTGCGTCTATAGGTCAGAAAGTGAAGGGAAATCTCCATAGATGGCAAGAAGAAAAAAAACCTTTAGGTTTTCCTTAGTGTATACTAAATTCAAGGAAAATGTTTTGGCTTTACATATGTTTCAATATTAGCAGCATTGTCACTAAGTCATTGATTGACCATAGGAGTTCCTCACCCTCTATTTACTCTTGGAATGCCAAGACCCACCTACTTAACAGCTCTCCTTATATATACCAGCCAGGGCTTGGCAGGGAATCTACTTTAAAACATTTCTTCCAGTGATATCTCCTTCTTTCGAAATATCTTCTAATAATCTAATCTAATATCTTCTAATAATCTCTGTGAACCAGTTTCCCTTGTGATGCAGCCAGTCTGAGTTTTTCTTGGGATAGACATTAATTGAATAATGCACACATTAGTGAGACACATGACCGTGCAGACGTGATTGAATGTTTCATATAGCTTCTGGGATTTACCTGCTTTAACTACTTAATATTTAATTTAATTCTGCATTTTACCTCCTGTATGGATAATTTCCACTTGGAGTCTCAATATTAAGCCTTTTCTTTAAAGAGGAATGTAAACATTTCAAATTACCTTATCCACTGACCAGAAAACACTGATGTCTAATTCACACATGAGCCTCAATTCAGCAAGGTAAGGATGTTTCTTTTCAAAAAGACAGTCCAATGAGAATTGGAAATTAAAGTCACATGGCTGAAAATGAATATCCTTATCCTTGTGTTTGCTTAGTGCATTGAGCCTATTATATTGTCTCTATTTCCTGGATGTAAATTGTATAATAGAGATTTCATATCAATGTTGTACTGCATAGACGCAGCCTTCCTGGTGTTATTTTTGCCTCCTTGGCTAAAAGACATTGGTAACAAAGACATCAATGTA
This sequence comes from Aquarana catesbeiana, assembly GCF_042186555.1. Classification (NCBI taxonomy): domain Eukaryota; kingdom Metazoa; phylum Chordata; class Amphibia; order Anura; family Ranidae; genus Aquarana; species Aquarana catesbeiana. The sequence goes on along the minus strand of NC_133326.1, from coordinate 621,540,375 downwards.
GCCAGGGAGGTAAGGAGGTTACTGATATCACAGGACCAGCATACCAGGAAGTTTGACCTGTCTTATCAGCTCAGCATTGGCTCAGTATTACAGTGTACCCAGAAACATGGTGGAGCCTGGCTGATTTTTTACACCAGAACATAACAGTTTACTTAACTGCGGGAGTAGTGTAGATTTTTCTGTACATGTGTGAATATTTTAGTTTTTTTGATCATTCATGGTAAACTTTAGCCCTTGGGGCTATGTTGAAGCTGGACTGTCCAGCCTTTGACTCACTCACCTTTGCAGACTATAAAAAAATGCTTTCACTTGAAATATGCAAGTAAATAATTTCAGCATGGAAAAGTTCAGAACTAATATAATGTCTGTAGCTGATGGCTCTCACATTGATTGTGCTGATGAGGCAGGCTATATTACAGGGTCTTTAGCCACACCAAAACATCATTGTCCAAAGTCATAACTTCACTCTTAAGCCAAAGTTAGACAAATGCTGATGGTTATAGAAGACTGTTAAGAAACATTAACCAATTGTAACCAGTTGTAAGTAGGTTGAAAAATATAAACTTCCAAGAGACCTCTTAAAAGCAAGATGTACCCTTTTGCTTTTAAAGTGCATGTAAAGCCAAAACATTTTTTTGTTTAGGTTTAGGTAGGTTTTAGGTAGAGTTGAGACGGGTTAAATCCTCTTTCCCTGCTATCTAAGGCCTAATTTACACTGTGCACACTATACACTATGCACACTAAACAAAACACTGCTAAATCCAGAGGCATGAATCGTCCAGCCATGATTATCGGTCCCTACCTGCAGATAATTGCTGGCTGTGTGAAAAGCTGCGAACAGTCGTGGATAGATGAGGCCCCCATCAACCTATCATTGCATTGTAAGGGCTCAGCAGTCACAACTTCTTGCCCAAACATGTCATTCCATTGCAGGAATTTTCAGATTCATGCTGATGGAATTAACACTGTGTGGTTGGAAATCTTAAATTTTACAGTCATCACCAGAACAGTTCCTGTTCCAATGACAGCTGCCTAAGAAGGGATTTTCCTCTAACTTTTATATATACTTTAATGGCCATAACAAGTGCTTCCTATGCATTAGCAGCAATTTTACATACAGTAAATAATTTTTGGTCATACATTATGGAGCAGAGGGCCAGTATTCTGGAATGTTGGGTTATGCTGTCATCTTCATGAGACTGGATAATGGCAAAGTAAAGCTTTAAGGACAGCCTCCCATTCCCACAATACCTCAGGGTTTTGGTAGTGTCCTTAGCCGATTGGACATCTTACTGCTCTGAGAGAAACAAAACCTTGTTATTTTTTATCAAGATATTTTTTCTTCTAGCAAGATTCTTCAATTGCTGCAAAGTCACTGAAGCTCATATTTGACACCCCCCAGCACATAAACGCTATCTACGTTTTGCTGTGGACATGCAACATGACCAATTTGTGTCCCTTCCTTTGGCCTTTCCACTGCACCTCGAGTCTTCACCAAGGTGCTAGCTCTGGTTATTGCTCTGTTTTGATCTCAGGGCATTCCCATTGGGGCATATTTGGATGGCTTTCTTCTGAGGAAATGATTGGCACAATCTCTGTCAGCCAAAGCTTGACAGACCCTGGAAATGTTACAGAGGTTTGGGTAAAAACCAGAAGTCTGCACTGGGACCATCTCATTGCTGGAAGTTTCTGTGCCTACTCCTGAATACGGGGCTGTCCAAGGTTTATCTTCCACAGGACAACATCTAAACTGTCTTCTCCCATGAACAAACTCTACAGTACGGGAGCTTACCAACCATTCGCTTTTGCATGAGGGTTCTGGCAATGGTGGCCTCCGATGCTGTCCCATATGCTCAATATCATTCCACACTGCTGAAACGCAACTTTCTAGCAGCATAGGACAGGCAGACTCAGTCTTTGGACTGCAGCATCCCCTTGACTCCCAAAACCAGGCTTGCTATGGCCTGGTGGATAACAAGTCCTGTGCTGGAAATTGGAACATCCTTTCTCCTGATGGCCTGGGAAGTTCTCCTGACAGATGCCAGCCTGAGTATACAATGAGTCCTTGTTACTCTCTCGGTGCTAGGGACTTGGCCTGGAGTAAGCTTGTCTCCACATGAATATTCTGGAGTTCTGAGCAATTTGGTTAGGACCTCTTGACTATAGGGACATCTGACCAGAATTCTGTCAGACAATGCCATAGGTGTGTGGCTTACATCAACCATCAGGGAGGAGTAAAAAGTCTTAAAGATAAGCAAATCTGATTCTCACTTGGATGGAAAGTGTCCAGCTCTGTCCACCTTGCATGTTTCTGACATAGATAATTGGCAAATAGACTTCCTCATTTGTCAGTGTCTGGACTCAGGAGAGAGGTCTCTTCAACCTAAGGTGTTTCTAGACCTCTGTTGAAGATGGGCATGCTGTATTTGGACCTCTTGGCTTCCAGGTTCAACAAAAAAATGGGCTGGTTTATATTCAGGTCCAGGGATCTTCTGGCTTTCACACTGAATGCTCTGGTGACCGCAGGATCAATTCAACCTAAGCTATGCTGTTCTTCCTATGATACTTTTCCTTGCCTGCTCCACAGGATCAAGATGGAGGGCATTTCAGTTATCCTCAGTGCACTGGACTGGCCCAGGCGACCATGGTACCAAGACATAGTCAAGCTCTTGGCAGACTCTGTGGGCTCTTCTGGATCATTTGAATACTCTGTCCTAGGTGCCAGTCTACAATACTGATTCTAGGTTGCTGGCTTTAACAGCCTACCTGATTCAGTTATGCCTACGATCTTGATAGCTAGAAAATTGACTTCTCGCAAAGTCTATGATCACACCTGAAAAGCATATTTTACGTGGTGCGAGGCCAGGAATTTCCATCTCAGGAAGTACTTCATGGAATAAATTCTGTCTTTTCTACAATCTGGTCTGGATCAACAGTTGGCCTTGCATACCATCATGGTTCAACTCTCATCCCTAAAGATTCTTTTTCAAAGACCACTTACTTCTCCTTCCCTTGTGGAGGTATGTTGCTCACATTATTCCCCCTATACTTTCCTAAGCGACTCAGTGGGATATCAACCTGATTCTGTTTACTCTTCAAATAATGGCCCTTTGAACCTATTAGAGATTTTGCTCTGTCTATCCTTACTCGCAGGGTCGCCTTTCTCTTCGCCATCACTTCTGCAAGGCTAGTTTCTGAGTTGCCAACCTGAACCTATAAAGAACCCTTTCTTGTGCTACACAAGGACAAGGTTGTTTTAAGGCCCAAGGCCTCCTTTCTTCCCAGTGTGTTTTTTTCCTTTCGCCTTAACCAGAACACTGTTCCCTGTATCTCCTGCATCTAAACACTCTGAAATGATTTCACTCCATTGCCTGGATGTGGTAAATACTGTTTGATCCTGTCTCTCAGCTACAACTCCCCTTTGTCAGTTTGACTCTGTTTGTTGTCCCTGAAGGCCCCTGAATGTGAAACACCTGCTTCTCTTTCCACTATCAATAGATGGATTCTTCTGCTTATTATTCATGTCCTCAGGTGCAAGGTTCCCCCTTTCCCAGTGAAAGCAATCCACTAGATCGGTTATTGCTTCATAGGCTTTTCAGTATCAGGCATCTGTTTCTCAGATTTGCAAGGCTGCCACCTGGTCTTATATTCACACATTCTTAAAGGGGTTGTAAATCTCAGGCTTGGAAAATGAATAAAGCACATGCCACAGTAGTATGTGCTAACCTAAATCTAAAGCACAGAGTCTGGTTCCTCTCTGATCTCTCCTCTCTGTGCTTTCTGCCTGACCTACTCATAATAGATTAAGCCAACACCTCAGCCTCCCGGGAGACACCTCCCCTGCCAGCACACAGCAGATGATTCATATTCTCAGGTGTATGTTTCTGTGAGCCTGTATAAAAGAGGGTGTGTCACTTTTCTCCCATCAGCTCTCAGATTACACTCAGCTCTGTGCTTTAGCTCTGCAGTGTGTGTGACATCAAATCCCCACCCCCTGTTCTCTGCTACTGAGAAAAATCATTTCATCTGTGTGTTGTAGAAGGTTGTACAGGACAAATGGCTGCAGAAAAAATTGTACAAGTTATGTTGGAGGATTTATTTAATCTCTGTGTATCATCTGAAGCTAGTCATGTCACTGGGTATATGCAATGGTTTAAAACTACTTTACGTTTTACCAGGTGGATATTCAGGCCTCAGCTGATGAAGGCTCATAAAGTCATAAAGTTCTGCAGATGGCGCTGTAGGCTTCCTTGAGCTGTCCTTGTTAACCTGTTGGCTTTTCTCTTTGTGAGGTTGTTAGTTTTTTCATTTGCTGTTGCTACACCTCTCAGTTGGACTGCTTTTGGATGTCCAAATGTTCCAGAATACTATCCTGTGTCCTGTAATTTATGACTAAGGATATAGGAGTTTTGTTTTAGTTTTAAAAACCTTTTCCTGGAGTACATTACAGGACACAGGTCCCTCCCCTATGTTCTTATGATCCACTCCTATCATTGCTTTCTGCAAAACTGAGGCATGCTAGGCGCAGGGGGAATTATACTTGGATGTCTTTACATCTTTGCTTTGCCACGTTTCAGACTTCCGAAGGTGGCAGGTGGCATATAAGACAAAACCAGAGAAAATTTGCAGCTCAACTCACCAACCAGTCTGCTTACTAAGCGAATTAACCTGTCCAACAGTATGCGTTAAAAACAGGGGTTTAGTTAGCACACATTTGCAAAGGCATGCGTAAGCTGCAAGACCCCTTCACAGCACCCTGTATTACTTGCAGTCCTAATCTTTTAAATTTGTGAGAATCTCCACCGTTGTTCTACGTGCTGGGTGTCCAGTGTGCTCCTGTGCCTTTAGGGGGATTGGGCTACTTCCAGGCCCACCTGCCCCTTATCTATCCATTAGAATGCATGTGCTACCACTGTGGAGACTCTCATAAATTTAAAAGGTTAGGACTGCAAGTAATACAGGGTGCCGTGAGGGGGCCTTGCAGCTTACGCATGCATTTGCAAATGTGTGATAACTAAACCCCTGTTTTTAACACATACTGTTGGACAGGTTAATTCGGTTGGTAAGCAGACTGGTTGGGCTGGGAATTTTCCCTGGTTTTGTCTTTCATGCATTGCCCTTCCATATGCTCCTTGCTGTGAAGGCCTGGTATAGATGGGGGCAGGAGCCATCTGTTTGTTACAGGTAGCAGTATAACCCAATGTTCCAGAATACTATCCTGTGCAAGGTTCCGCTAAAAAATCTTGCTACAGCTACTTTTAATTCGAAGATTATCTTAAAGCAAACCTGCTATAACAGAAAACGAAAGGTCACAATCTCCATGGAAGTACCAGTATATAACTTTTTTATCTGCAAAGTGGCCTATACTTTTCTGGTGTTAGTATGCAAATGCTGACTTCCTTAAAGTGAGACCTTAAACTAAACCTGCCACAAGCATGGGCATAGCTAACATAAAAACATAAACATAAAAAACTGTATAAGCTAAGTTATATATAAATTTTGTATTTGTTGCAAAAGGTAGAGGTGACCTTTACTACCAAAAAAGAGTTTGTGTTCTTTCAGTATTTCAGATGTCTACTGTATATATCTGAAACTACAGATTGTTTTGGATCATAGATTGAAAGTAACCTCATCATAAGCTTGGTCAGCATTGTCCAGGCTTATTTCAGATTTGCTGCAAAGCTGGCCATACACTAGTAGAATTTGTATGTCAATTCTCAGTATGTTCAATTAATATTTAAAAGTACTTCAACATTTTACTTTCTTTTAACAATTTTGGAACAAATGAACTTTTCTGAACGAAAACAACATACATTATTAGAAATTTGTTTATTCAAGAAAGATTTTCCATCCTGCTCCTTTGAATTTTCTCGTCACTGCGATCTAAAACGAACGTTGATTTGGCCCCAATAACAAAGGATTGAACACAGGTTTTTGATATGAAAAATTTCTAACAAAATGTTTACTAGTATATGGCCAGCTTATAAATGTTTCAATCTTATCCCACAGAGCAGTCTGTCAGTGAGCCACTGGAACCACACTGTGAGTGGTCTTCCTTTTGGAAATTCAGTATTAGAACAGTAGACATCACCTGTGAGACCTAGAAGGGCATTTTTAGGAACTAAAAATGTTTGGATTTGCATGAGATTGATGAATGGTACAGGTTATAACAGGTTTGCTTCTGAAGCATATGCATTTTATCACTGGCCCATGGAGAGAATGTTTAGAGAAGCCACACTATGGGATGCAACACAAAGTGCTTGCATATCCTTTTTTTAAACATAAAGGTTACATTTTGAAAACATAAGAAAATGTGTAGCCTTTCCAGTCAAATTCCATCAACCCTTTGAAAGGAAAGGCAACCAGGGGGCCTTTACTTGCTATTCTTGTGTTTATAGAGTGTGTCCCCCCCCCCAATGTCCCAATCATGGCAATTTCATGGGGTGCACTGAGATAAACCAATCATGATGCAGCCACGGTGACGTCAGCTGATCCAGCCATGATCTGGCATCTTACTAGGCAGGACCTAGTTAAAGTAATTGTAAACCAACTTAAAAAAAAATGTATAAGAAGCATGTTATATTTACTTGCTCTGGGCAATGATTTTACAGAGAGTAGCCCTGAGCCTCCTCTTCTCGGGTCCCCTGCAAGCATTTCTGGCTCCTCCCTCCTGCTTGCTATGGAGGCACTTGTGTGGGCTCGATCCCAAGCCATTCTCTGTGTGTCCTTTAACACACAGAGCGCGTCCGGCCTCACCCTCCGCTCTCTGCTCACTGGCTGTAATTGACAGCAGCAGCAGGGGCCATTGGCTCCTGCTGCTCCCTCTCTGTCCAGTGAGGAGGGGGAGAACCGAGAGAGCGGCTGCTATCTGGCACAGCCCTGGATTGGGATCGTGCTCAGGTAAATATAGAGGGGAGCTGCAGACAGAAGCTTTTTTTGTTCTTGTTTTTTTTTTTTTTTTACCTTAATGCAGAGCATGCCTTAAGGTATAAAACCTTTTGCCTTTAGAACCACTTTAACCTAATCAGGGCCACATATTGACACCACCCATGTCATTTTCTCATTTTAGTTGTTCTTATATCATTCTTTTCACCCATGTTTACTTTTCATTTTCTCATTGTGTCTTTTTATTTATTTGTATTGTTTTCTTCTTCCCTGAACCTCCACACCCCCTCCCCACTCTGTGTTGATCCTTGTGGAATCATGGGTGCTTTCATTGACCGCATCTCTCTGTTTGTTTTGTATAGGGCTGATAGTTCAGGATTATACCCTGGTCAGTTCTATGTCCTTTAAGTCCCACTTTCTACTGAATGACTCAAAGCGTGCAGAGTTGATGAAAATACCTATGATTCCTTCTTCCTCGCCAGCTTTCCTAAAGAAATCTGAGAAAGGTAACTAAAAATAGCTTTTCCCCCATTTAACCCACTCACATCTGCATTTAACTGTGTTTATAAAGATATAAAACCATTAAAAATCCATCCTTGCTTCGCACGCGGCTTTTCTTGCGCTGCTTTCTCGCTTTGCATGCCTTGTGAACTTGTAATGGATGCTGAGTTATTTTGGGTGTGTTGTGTCTCCTTCCTGATATCTGTGTGCTGTTATGGCTTAAAGGGCTTAAAATAATTCTACCTGTTTTTTTTTTTTTTTTTTTTACTTAAAATTTATTTTATTTTGTTGCTTTATAAAACACAAATGGCAAAAGCTAAAATGCTGTTTCAGAAAATACATTTTGTTGTCACTGTGGAATCATTATAGGAATTTATGGACCTGAAGGCCAGCTTACAGCAGTTCTCTGGTCATCATAGTCGTGGCCATTCCAATGCTTGGAAAGGAGGGGAAGAGGGATCTCCCCACTAGTGCCACTGCTAGTAGTAAAGACCCACTATAACGTTCATGAATTTTTTAGTCGTATTTTAAAGCTTATGTTAACTCAAATCCAATATTTCAGAATTTTGTTGTATTTTTAGATTTTTCACTTAGTGGCCTTTTTAATTTTTTTTCTCCTTGCTGAAATCTCATGAAACAGGACATGCTGAAAGTTCAGTTATGTAAAATAATAAGGGAATCCAGCTTCAAAAATAATGCCCTTAATAATGGCCAAGAGTGACTAGGTGTCCCGGGAACTGCGGGGGTCCAGGCTGAGACTGCCATTCACTATCATACAGTACGTCTTGACTTGATGTGCGACACCTAGTCACCCTTTACCATTGCCTGGAGCATAGACAAGCTTCCTTCCCGGCCAGCACTCACAGATGTGGGCACAGGACTTCATTCCCATACAGCCCGAGTGCCTGAGATCATTAAAACACAGTAGGTTTTTAGCATCCTTCCCCCTCAAAAACAAACAAAAAAACAGATGTGCCAGTTTTAGGAGGCCTTGACACCCAAGCTGTAAGTTGGTCATTATTATCAAGACACAGTCTAGAAATAAGATTTTAGTATAGCACCGAGGCCTAGTGTGTAAATTGAGTGACTTAATGTTATGTTTCCACCATTTTTTCTTTACCCCCAGAAGGCTACTTTGTAAAAATGTAATAAAATAGAACATACGATGCAATAGCTCTCAGTAGCTAGTCTCTTTTTTAGTGATCTGACTGCAAAAAATGTAAAGTAAGCCCGTGCTTTGTTAATGCAGTGAAAAAGTAACAGGTTCACTAAATTGTCACCCCCCTTCCCATTCCAGAATACCTCTTCAAGAATGGACTTCCACCTGATATTTTAATAATTATAAGCAGAAATATAAATATAAGCACAATATTTGTGGTTTTAACTTTACACTGAATTCTAAATTGTGAATTTTTAGAGAATTTTTTCTTTGTGTTAAGGTGGTAGTAAACTCTGAATCTTTCAAATCTGCCGATGGGCAGACTTTTTATAAAGAAGAGATCCTAGAGGTCTCTTCTGTCATACATGTCCCCCCTGCCTGTCAGCGAGTAATGTGATCCGTGATCATGGGAGTGACATCACATCGGCTTGGCCAATCAAGTGCCCGGAGATGCGAAGCCCGGAACAAAGACCGGAGGAAGATGGAAAAGCTAGGGATTGGGGAGAGCCCTGACAGCGTATCGCTGGAGGGCTCTGTTTGTAGGTAAGTTTATCATAATGTACTAGTATGCGGTGCATACTAGTACATTATGGCTTAAACCTGCAGGGGGGCACATTATTTTATATTGTCATAGGGACTTTACTTCCACTTTAATAAGAAATTGAATGTACATGAAAAGTCCCATTAAAATGGAGTTTTGTGTGTATATAGAAATATAAAAGCTATCATAGCTAAAGGTGCAAGTTCCATAACCGATTCCCTTGCTTACTTATGGCAGAAATGTGAGTACTTGCTTACCTGTAAGATTGATTCCATGCTTGGAACAAGTGTGCAGGTCTGGTAAAGATAGTAAATAACATCCATCCATTCATATAACACCCATGGAGCTTACACCTTTAAAAAAAATCAGAAATGAATGCTCCCAAATTTCTCTCCTCTCTGGTTCTGTCTCAATGTATAATTTTAAGAAATAGCAGTGAGATGGTAAATAATAATGAAGTAGAAGCAGAAGTAGAAGTGCAACAGCCAAAAATTTTATGAAAGTAAGAAAACAGATTAAAAACACGCACAACCATGTGCTAAAAGTTGGGCCTATCAGCGGAATAAAACCGCTTGGTGAGTGTCCTCCATCTGTGGCAGCAGAAGCGGTGTTGGCCACTTGGCAACTTCCGGACCAACGTGGAGTGCAAACAGGAAGTTTAGTCACACAGGAAGGGGCTTTAATGCATTTCGAAGCTTGCCCAGTTTGCTTCTTTGTTGAACCATAAGCACAGGAAGGGTCAGTAACACATTTAATCAAACAGGAAGGGGTGGTAACGCAGTTGGGGCATGCCCAGTTCGCTCCTTTGTCAAACCACCAACAGCGGTTTTCTGATTTTGCTGCTAGCCTTTTACAGGCATGTATAGCTATAAAAGCCTGATAACAAAAATTAGTGCCAGCCTTGAAGGCCAAGTTCACCTTTGTACTATGCAGTCAAGTGGTCCACTGTGCAGCTTAAAAAGAATAGGTTCTTGGTCTAAATGCAATACCTGTAGGTTAAGCTTGGCTTCCCCACAGCCTAGCTGAAACACTACCACTCAAAGTGATCTGCCTCATCCTACCCAGGATTTGGGACATATCATAAGTTAGGCGCACCAGCAGGATGACAGTAATAATCACTGTTCCTTTTTCAAGGTCCATGCATGCGCAGAGCTCAGTCGCAGAACATGAGGAATACTCACTTCTGTTATGCTGGGAAAGCACTCAATGGTCAGCATCTAAGCTTCTTTGTCAAGATGGAGTAAATCTGTCAGGATCATAGTATGTTTAAACAGGCTTTGGGAAAGCAGAGATTGGCCTTCAGGTACAGTGCCTTAAAAAAGTATTCATACCCCTTGAAATTTTCCTCATTTTGCCATGTTACAACCAAAAACATAAATGTATTTTATTAGGATTGTATGTGATACACCAACACAAAGTGACACATAATTGTGAAATGGAAGGAAAATGATAAATGGTTTTCCAAGTTTTTTACAAATAAATATCTGAAAAGTGTGGCGTGCATTTGTATTCAGCCCCCTTTACTCTGATACCCCTAACTAAAATCTAGTGGAACTAATTGCTTTCAGAAGTCACCTAATTAGTACATAGGGTCCACCTGTGTGTAATTTAATCTCAGTATAAATACAGCTGTTTTGTGAAGTCCTTAGAGGTTTGTTAGAGAACAAACAGCATCATGAAGGCCAAGGAACATACCAGACAGGTCAGGGATAACATTGTGGAGAAGTTTAAAGCAGGGTTATAAAAAAATATCCCAAGCTTTGAACATCTCACGGAGCACTGTTCAATCCATTACCTGAAAATGGAAAGCGTATGGCACAAAATCAAACCTACCAAGACATCCACCTAAACTGACAGGCCGGGCAAGGAGAGCATTAATCAGAGAAGCAGCCAAGATGCCCATGGTAACTCTTGAGCTGCAGAGATCCACAGCTCAAGTGGGAGAATCTGTCCACAGGACAACTATTAGTTGTGCACTCCACAAATCTGGCCTTTATGGAAGAGTGGCAGGAAGAAAACCATTGTTGAAAGAAAGCCAGAAGAAGTCCTGTTTGCAGTTTGCGAGAAGTCATGTGGGGGACACAGCAAACATGTGGAAGAAGGTGCTCTGGTCAGATGAGACCAAAATTGGACTTTTTGGCCTAAAAGCAAAACGCTATGTGTGGCGGAAAACTAACACTGCACATCACTCTGAACACACCATCCCCACCGTGAAACATGGTGGTGGCAGCATCATATTGTGGGGATGCTTTACTTCAGCGGGGACAGGAAAGCTAGTCAGAGTTGATGGGAAGATGGATGGAGCCAAATACAGGGCAATCTTAGAAGAAAACCTGTTAGAGTCTGCAAAAGACTTGAGGTTCACCTTCCAGCAGGACAATGACCCCAAACATACAGAGCTACAATGGAATGGTTTAGATCAAAGCATATTCATGTCTTAGAATGGCCCAGTCAAAGTCCAGACCTAAATCCAATTGAGAATCTGTAGCAAGACTTGAAAATTGCTGTTCACAGATGCTCTCCGTCCAATCTGACAGAGCTAGAGCTATTTTGCAAAGAAAAATGGGCAAAAATGTCACTCTCTAGATGTGCAAAGCTGGTAGAGACATCCCCAAAAAGACTTGCAGCTGTAATTGCGGTGAAAGGTAGTTCTACAAAGTATTGACTCAAGGGTGCTGAATACAAATGCACGCCACACTTTTCACATTTTTATTTGTAAAAAATTTTGAAAACTATTTATCATTTTTCTTCCACTTCACAATCATGTGCCACTTTGTGTTGGTCTATCTAATAAAATACATTTACGTTTTGGTTGTAACATGACAAAATGTGGAAAATTCCAAGGGGTATGAATACTTTGTCAAGGCACTGCATGTCTTGTAAACTGTTGTATTTTTTACACTACAGGGGCCTCTTTACTACATGGTATGTTTTTTTTTCTTAAAAAGGTTAACTTAAACTTTAAAGTGGAACTGAGGGGTAGTATGGGGGGGGGATGGGAATACTTGTCATAATGTGCAGATTATGTACATTATGCTGAGTTTGTCCTCCCTCCTCTCTGCTCTGCCCTCTGCCCATGGTTTCTCCACAGCTACTGCTGCCCTCTTCTTTCTTTTTGCACCCTCCTTTGTTCAGAAACTGGCAGCCAGTGAAGTGACACATACACGGTAGAACTGTATTATCACTAGGCTTCACTTTTCAACATTTTACAGATGCAGGGAGTGTATACTGCACTGCACATACACCACAAGCAGTGTACATTTTTAAAAAAATATGCTACTAAAAAAGAAAAGGATTTTTTTTACTTCAGTTCTGCTTTAATTACTGCTTATTGCAACCAGATTCTTTATTTCACTTTCCTATACTGCCCTTATGTGGCTCACAGAAAGCTTTATTTGAAAACTTTTGATGCGTTAGGGACTTGTACTATCTGTGTGAACATTCTTGTTGATAGTTGTAGATGACCACATACTTTTTTTGCTGAGTGCAGAGCTGGGAACTGGATAGATGGTGGTAGGTAGTGGTAGTTAGTAATAAAACCCAACATTATGCAGTGTGAAGTACTGTAAACCGATTTGTTTGAATTTCTATTGAAGCTCAATGAATGCTTTTAAACTAAACGCATGTAGTGAGGGTAACTAGTATACACCATCCTTTTAAGGTTATATCCTACTAATACACAGAATATCCTGACTGTATTGCCACGTACACATGGTCAGAATTTTTCCGACAACAAATGTTTGATGTGAGCCTGTTGTCGGAAAGTCCGACCGTGTGTAAGCTCCTTCGGACATTTTCTGTCGGAATTTCCGACAACAAAAATTTGAGAGCTGGATCTAAAATTTTCCAACAACAAAATCCGTTGTTGGAAATTCCGAGCGTGTGTAGACAATTCCGACGCATACAATTCCACACATGCTCGGAATCAAGCAGAAGAGCTGCACTGGCTATTGAACTTAATTTTTCTCGGCTCGTCGTACGTGTTGTACGTCACCGCGTTCTTGACGTTCGGAATTTCTGACAACGTTTGTGTGACCGTGTGTATGCAAGACAAGTTTGAGCCAACATCCGTTGGAAAAAAATCCAGGATTTTGTTGTCGGAATGTCCGATCGTGTGTATGCGGCATTAGGCATCATGCACACTGTGGCTTTTGTAAATGCTTTTCTCCTGGAAGCACCTAAACAGCGCTTTTAAAATTGTGTTTAGGCGCATCAAGTGATTGGGCATTTATTTAATTGGCCAGAAAATGTATTTATTCTGGCCATTGAAATGAATAAACGCTCAGGCACTTAGGCACTTCTTTTCTCCCGTCTCAAAAAAATTTGTCCAAGCATAGTCCATTTTCCTTAAAGCTGAACTCCAAGCAAACAGCTAAATAGAAAGCTGAACTTCATGTATATGGAAGCTGTTTTACCTGCCACAGGATTTGTATTTGTATCTGCCCACCCACTTCCTGTGTCCCATCCACCATCCCCTAGTGTCAGGCCAGGAGAATAAATTGTTGCTGCAGTTGTGTCATTACAGGTCTTGTCCCTCCTCAGCCTGTGATCAGACAGGGCAGTATAAGAATGGTTTCAGAAAAAGTACCCCAAACCATCCAGATCATATCTTGATTATGTTATACTGTAGATCTTAGATTCCTACAGATTCCGTCTGTGGCTTCATTTACATCCTGCAAGGATTTGTACCTCTGCTGTCCCAAGCATGCACAGGTATCTCTTCCAGTAAATTATGCAGTCTCCAGACTCTCTGGAGATGGCCCATTTCTCTCTATAGGAGACCCCTTGCCCATGTACAAAATGCAAGGAAAGCCATGATTCTGGACAGGACAGTCAGTTTAGAGTATGGACTTCATTTACAACAGATTTCAGATATTGCCATCTACTCTCTGCTATATACTGTAATGTTGTTCAACACCACAGCATCCAATGGAGTTCTTCCATGTAGATAAAGTCAGAAACCAGGTGAGGATAAATACAAGTTTTCATGTTCTCCCTGTGCCTGTGTGGGTTTCCTCCAGGTACTCCAGTTTCCTTCCACACTCCAAAGACATTCTAGTAGGTTAATTGGCTCTAGACTAAATTGGCTCTAGTATGTGTGTTAGAGACCTTAGATTGTAAGCTCCTTGAGGGCAGAGACTGATGTGAATGTACAATATATACTGTATATGTGAAGTGCTCTGTAAATTGACGGCACTATATAAGTAAATGCTACAGATAAGTGATCTAAAATATGTATAAAACACCAATCCACCAATGCGCCACAGAAAAAAAAAAATATGTATATATAAATATTAAACTACGGTAAATTAAGGTGTAGCTGCCACTTTATATAAAAAAATATTGAAAATCTCAAGCTATCACCTGTACAGATCACTTTAGGTAAACACTGTGCGGCTCTAAAGTGCATAATCAAATACAGAAAAAAAAAAATATATAGAAAAAAAATGTTAGTGCATGCTATAAACTTACACACTGATAAATACACAACAATAATGTAATAAGTGACACAAGCATGAAGTAATTTCTTGAAATCACCCAAGTGATCATAAACATAGAAAGTGAGAAAAAGGAAAGAATATAAAATTGTAGTATAACACTAGTCCATAGAACTACATGTCACAGCATGCCACTGTGCAATCAAAAGTTTTCAAAACTTCACACCACACTGCTTGTGCGCCAGTTGCCTCTTCCCCATAAAAAATTAACTACCAAAACCAATTGCCTCATATTCTCATGTTTGGCAATAATGCAGTTTAACCACTCCGGGTTAATGAGTCCAATATAGCAATATCCACCGCTTCAGATATTAATCAACTCACTCCTTTTCTAAGCAGCAACTATGCAGGACAGACTTCTGCAAGCATTTGGCTGCTAGGATGAGTAGTGTTGTTGATGTACGTTGGTCCTTAAAATTATTATTTTTAGCTGATATTCTCAAACAAACCTCACACTTCCCATTGGATGCTTGGTGGATCTGTGGGTGTAGGGGCACGGCTGCAATACATCAGGGTATACACGTTCACTTTTATCATGTGGGGAGTTTCACAAATCACATGCTGGGGGGGCTTGAATAGAGAGTAGCCCTCTATAATAGAGAGTAGCTACTCTCTATTCAAACCCCCCAGCATGTGATTTGGCAATTTGTTTTGGTGAGTTCATTTCTTATGGGGAAGAACTCTACATATTTGGAGGACTTTTGATTGCACAGTGGCATGCTGTGACACATAGTTCTATGGACTAGTGTTATACTACAATTTTATATTCTTTTCTTTTTTTCGCTTTTTATGTTTATGATCACTTGGGTAATTTCATGCAGTTATTTCATGCTTGTGTCACTTATCACATTATTGTTGTGTATTTATCAGTAATATCAGTGTAGGTGTTTATAGCATTATCTGACAATTTTTTGTATATTTTTTTTTTGTGTATTTCATTATGCATTTTAGCGCCGCTGTTTACCTAAATTGATCTGTATAGGAGATAGTTTGAGATTGGCACTATATAAGTACCCGTAATAAAAAATATTTCAGTGTCCATACCCTGGCCACAGAGCTACTTTATAAGATTTTGTAAATGCTTCATTTGTAATTTCCTTTAAAAAGCAGTCTATGTAGATATGCTTGTCCAGCCTCCTAATTGCTGCATTTTTAAGTATTCATCTGTATGTTTCCCACTTTCCTGAAAGAGCCTAGAAATGTTGGGCTTATTTCATATAAATCACTTGTATAGTGTATAAACTACTATAAATTTTTCCCTTTTTGTTTTTAACCCAGAACAGTGATTGCACATTTTTTTTTTTAGATAACTAGAACTTTGTTTTGATGCCTAATAATGTAATATTAGTAATAATATTAATAATACTCCCTGTGGATTTATGCTTACGATCACAATTATTTTCAGCCCTCTGCTTGCGCTGGCTGCTTTTGGCTTTGATGCTGAAGCATTACTTATAAGCTATGCCAATGTCTGCTGTGTTGCTTGAGCTTGAAATATATTTCCTTTAAAACACTGGCTATTGAACAATCTGAATAATGTAGGCATTTTTTAGAGGAAATATATCCTGCTGGGAGGTCTTTGTGGCTGTTGGGTTTTCTTTAATAGGAAAGGAAAGTGGATGCGTTCCCAAAGCAATTTGACTCTGGCTGTCATTTCTATTGTTTAGAAACGAACAGCAGCATCTGATTGGTTGCTGTGGGCCATGTCTCCATTGTCCTTCTCCATTTATGCACAAGTGTCACTGTTTGATGAATTTTGTGTCTGGTGATAAGAGGGAGTGTACTCCCATGGCCATCCATGGGCACCATAACTGGTGGGTTTGGAAACACCTGTTTTAAGGAAGAAATGCTTCTGGGCAGAACATTGTGTATGTATGTTGCCTGGTGGAAATTTGTTTGTTCCTTTTGCCAATTCAATAATGTTCACAGATTCATATGTTCAGGATTATGTCAATATGTTACTTACCATTGTGCAATTTTTGGTAATATTCACTGCTTTATATAAAGTATAATTCACCCTATTACTATCTATATGTCTTACCCTCTATAAACCCCCATTCTCTCTTTCCCAATATAATTTGTTGTATAACCCTGTAATTTATTTCTATGTAGTCATAATGTTATGGCTGATCAGTGTATGCGTGTTTATATATATATATATATATATATATATATATATATATATATACTGTCTATTGAAAATATTTATTATTATACACAAAACAATTAAAGTGTGTTTTATGAGGGTATACATTGCCTTGTTCTATATAATCCTTGCTCTAGATAACAATTCCTATATAACTTCTTCATCTTACTCTATGTCTATTTACCACCCTGATAATTCTAAATCAGGGGTCTCCAAAATTTCTAAACAAGGGCCATTTTACTGTTCATCAGACTTTAGGGGGCCAGACTGTAGTCAGTGGGAATAAAACATATCCATTAAAGCTTGCCCTATCTTTGGTGTCAGTGGAGGTATAGTGCCCCATCATTGGTGTCAATGGAAGGAATAGTGCCCCATCATTGGTGTCAGTGGGAGGAATTGTGCCCTTTTCTTGGAGTCAGTGGAAGGGATAGTGCCCCATTGTTGGTGTCAGGGGGAAGAATATTGGCCCATCCTTGGTATCAATGGAAAGAATTATGCCCCATTATTGGTGTCAGTGGAAGAAATAGTGCCTCATTGTTGGTTTCTTTGGGAGGAATAGTGGCCCATCATTGGTGTTAATGGAAGGAATGGTTCCCTATTGTTGGTGTCAATGGAAGAAATTGTTCTGCATTGTTGGTGTCAATGGAAGGTATTATGCCCCATCGTTGGTGTCCATGGAAGGAATTGTGCCCCATCGTTAGTGTCAATGGAAGGAATTATGCCCCATCGTTGGTCTCAATTAAAGGAATAGTGCCCCATCATGTCAGTGGGAGGATTTGCACCCTTTTTTTGGTGTCAGTGGAAGGAATAGTGGCCCATCGTTGGTGTCAGTGGGAGAAATAGTGGCCCATCGTTGGTATCAATGGAAGGAATTATGCCCTTTTGATGGAGTAAGTAGGAGGAATAATGACCCATTGGTAGTGTCAGCGACAGAAATTATGCCCCATTGTTGGTGTCAGTGGTGGAATAGTTTGGAGACTGCTGCTCTATATACTCATTCCCTATAACTCCACTTATTCTCTGTATATTTATCTCTTAATGTTTTTTAACATTTATGAACTATTACTATTTTATTACAGCCAGTGTTTGCAAAGTACTTGCAGATATGCATCATGATCATAAAGTTTGAGGATTTATTGCCAGTCTCCAGCTTCCAAATTAAGCATTATTTTTTCGAAAAGCAAAGATTTACTCAGTTTGGTTATATACATTACTCTTTGCTTGCTAGAGCTTTAAACTTTTATTATCGAGTTGAATGAGCAAGTGGGTGAACCTTTTGAACATGTCAGAGGTGTCTGCTGAAGCTTATGCAGTACTGGCTAAAGCTGGCCATAGATGGATAGAGGTGGATAGATGTATCCTCCCCGCTATGGCATTGTATTCTGACAGTGGAGATTCTCTGCTGTCAGTACACACTGGTTAGTGGCTCCACACCACTGGCTGCAGCCATTGATCAATAACAGGTGTAGACCATTGAACTGACTTCTGTTGAGCTGGAGACTTCTCTCTGCTGAACAGGCCGAATTTCAACCTATCTTTGGCCAATTTAACAAGCTGTGAACTCTGGATTGTCTACCCTTTACATATGGGATTAGTTGTATCTAAACCCTGTGCCAAGCTGATGAGTTCTACCATGGGGGCAGTGGATACAATTTACGCCTACCAGATGAACAGAAATTTTGAAGAGATGCATCAGTGTACCATTAAATGTAAACTATAGTCTTTGATAGCTTTTTTCAAACATGCAGGAATGTGATCCCCTAAATCAGTGGTCTGCAAATTGCAGCCCGGGGGCCAGACCAGCAATACAGCACAATTTCTTTCTAATGACACCAACAAAAGGGCACAGTTCCTCCCGATGATCCCAACGATAGGGCACAATTCCTCCCAATGACACCAACAATGGGATCCAATGATGGGGCACAATTCCTCCCGATGACACCAGTGATGGGCTATACGTTGCCTTGAAAAAGTATTTTCTACCCCTTGAAATTTTCTACATTTTGTCACGTTACAACCAAAAATGTAAATGTATTTTATTGGGATTTTGTGTGATAGACCAACACAAAGAGGCACATAATTATGAAAAAAATATGAGGAAAATGATAAATGGTTTTCAAAATTTTTTACAAATAAATTAAAAGTGTGGCTTGCATTTGTATTCAGCCCCCTTTACTCTGAAACCCCTAAATGAAATCTAATGGAACCAAATACATTCAGAAGTCACCTAAATAGCAAATTGAGTCCACCTGTCTGTAATTGGATCTCAGTGTAAATACAGCTGTTCTTTGAAACCCTCAGAGGTTTGTTAGAGAACCTTAGTGAACAAACAGCGTCATGAAGGCCAAGGAACACACCAGTCAGGTCAGGGATAAAGTTGTGGAGAAGTTTAAAGAAGGGTTAGGTTATAAAAAATATTCCAAGCTTTGAACATCTCATGGAGCACTGTTTAATCCATCATCCAAAAATGGAAGAGTATGGCACAACTGCAAACCTACCAAGAAATGGCTGTCCACCTAAACTGACAGGCCTGGTAAGGAGAGCCATAATCAGAGAAGCAGCCATGAGGCCCATGGTAACTCTGGAGGAGCTGCAGAGATCCACAGCTTGGGTGGGAGAATCTGTCCACAGAATTAGTCGTGCAATCCACAAATCTGCCCTTTATGGAAGAGTGGCCAGAAGAAAGCCATTGTTGAAAGAAAGCCATAAGAAGTCCCATTTGCAGTTTGCCAGAAGCCATGTGGGGGACACAGCAAACATGTGGAAGAAAGTGCTCTGGTCAGATGAGACCAGAATTGAACTTTTTGGCCTAAAAACAAAACGCTATGTGTGGCGGAAAACTAACACTGCACATCACTCTGAACACACCATCCCCACCGTGAAACATGGTGTTGGCAGCATCATGTTGTGGGGATGCTTTTCTTCAGCAGGGACAAGGAAGCTGGTCAGAGTTGATGGGAAGATGGATGGAGCCAAATACATGGCAATCTTAGAAGAAAACCTGTAATGCCGAGTACACACAAGCAGAATGTCTGACAGAAAAAGTCTGCCGGAATCTTTTCATCGTCTATTCCGATTGTGTGTATGCCTTATCGGACTTTTTTTTTTCCGAAAATTCTGACGGACCTAAAAATTGAATATGTTCTAAATATTTCCGACGGAACCAATTCCTATCGGGAAAACCGCTCATCTGTATGCTGTTCCGACGGACCAAAAACAACGCATGCTCTGAAGCAAGTACGAGAGGGAAGCTATTGGCTGCTGGCTATTGAACTTCCTTTTTCTAGTCCCGTCGTATGTGCTGTACGTCCGACTTTGATCGGACTTTGGTTTGACCGTGTGTAGGCAAGACCGCTTGAATGGAATTCCTTCGGTGTTCCGTCGAAGAAACCTTTGGAGTTTATTCCGAGGGCAAAACCGGTCGTGTGTACGCGGCATTAGAGTCTGCAAAAGACTTGAGACTGGGGGCAGAGGTTCACCTTCCAGCAGGACAACGACCCTAAACATACAGCCAGAGCTACAATGGAATGGTTTAGATCAAAGCATATGCATGTGTTAGAATGGCCCAGTCAAAGTTCAGACCCAAATCCAATTGAGAATCTGTGACAAGACTTGAAAATTGCTGTTCACAGACGCTTTCCATCCAATCTGACAGAGCTTAAGCTTTTTTGCAGAGAAAAATGGGCAAAAATGTCACTCTCTACATGTTAAAAAATTTTGAAAACCATTTATCATTTTCTTTCCACTTCACAATTATGTGCCACTTTTTGTTGGACTATCACATAAAATCCCAATAAAATACATTTACGTTTTTGGTTGTAACATGACAAAATGTGGAAAATTTCAAGGGGTATGCATACTTTTTCAAGACACTGTAATTCCTCCCAATGACACTAATTTCTCTTACTGACACCAAAGATGGGGCATTGTTTACTCCTACTGATGCCAGGATATTTTTTACTCCCAATGGCCATAATCCAGCCCCCCTAAAGTCTGAAGGACGGTAAACTGTCTTTGTTTAGAAAGTTTGGAAACTCCTGCTCTAAATGATCTTAAATCTTTGTTAAAACAGAAAAAAATTGTTTCTGTGTATAGTTGGTAAATAAGCATGCATATGGGGGCAGCCATATATATATAGTAAAACCTTGGATTGCAAGCATAAATAAAATACAACAAAAAATACAACATGCTTGTAATCCAAAGCACTTGTATATCAAAGCGAATTTCCCCATAAGAAATAATGGAAACAGATGATTCTTCCCACAACCATTTATTCATAAGTCAGTTTATAGTCCATATAAAAAGATTATAGCAATGTGATAGGTTGTGTAGCCATAAAATGTCCATCCACAAATGTCAGCCTCCACAAGGGGATTAGAAGCAAAATCCAGCAGGAGCCACAGAGTACAAAAGAGAAGAGAGGCACCTCTAAGTGTAGCAATATGGTTACATTTAATGAAGGTACAACATTTAGCAACTCACATGGTTGATGATTAAAAGAGGCACATCTAAGTATGCAGGCATCCGGGGTAAAGCTGTCCACATAGACCATCCTCCGCACCACCGGCTCTCACCGCTGTCAGTCTGCAATCGTGACCGGGAAGACTACCCTGCAGTAAAGCGATCTGAAAAGGGAGGCTTGAACCGATCGTGGAGTGCAGAGTGGAAGGGGTGGCGGTGAGGAGGACGGTCTATGTGGACAACTTTACCCCAGATGCCTGCATACTTAGATGTGCCTCTTTTAATCATCAACCATGTGGGTTGCTAAATGTTGTACCTTCATTAAATATAACCATATTACTACACTTAGAGGCATCTCTCTTCTCTTTTTTATTCAGTTGTGACATGACGCTACTTGTATATCAAAACATCACATGTATATCAAGTCAAAATTTATTTAAAAAATTTTGCTTGTCTTGCAGAATGCTCTCAAACCAAGCTACTCTCAAACCAAGGTTTTACTGTGTGTATATACTGTATATATATATATATATATATATATATATATATATATATATATATATATATATATATATATATATATATATATACTGCTCAAAGACTGTACTTTACTGCAAGTCAAATGGTGAGGTCTGACCTGACAAGGACAGCAGACACTCTATTAGGGACATATCTAAGTGGATGTTTAAAAGTTTTTCGTTAGCCCACCCCTTGGATTTTCTTATACTCACCTTCCTAGGGCTCCATGTTGCTCCTTTCTTTATTGCAGCTGCCACAAAATATGTATATCGCTCCTATCATGACTCCAGTATGTAACATCACACCATGATGCAGTGTGTGATCACAAGCAGCCAGTCGACTGTCCCAAGTGTTATCATGTAACATAAAGATTATACAATCAGCCCTCTGTAAGCTTCAACATGGATATTTTGCAGCAGCTGCAGCAGCTGCAACAGCGTAGGAGCGCGACATTGGTGAATGTAAGTTGGTCAGGGGGTGGGCTTTAAAGAGGCTTTTTTCACCTTGGTCTGAATAATAATAACAGGTGACCACTAGAAGGAGCATTTACAAATCTGAAATGCAAAAGTCACTTTCAGGTAAATGCTAGAGTAAACTTTATCTATACTTACCGACTGTACTCTATAAGTAATGGGTGAAATCTATATATATAATTACATCTTTATAAACCTCTCTGATTTTGTTTCCACCAGGCATCATATGTTCATCCAGATATCCTGCCAATAATGTTAAAGACTATCTGGCAGTTTAATAAGAATAAGGACTGGCTCACCCTCTTGGCTCTATGTGTGCTTCTTAGTCATGCTTTAGTTATGCCACCAGCATCCGTTGTGTTGATGGGCTGCTTCCACATGAACACAGATGATGTACAATACAGCAGCTCATGCACAGTTGTTAGTATACCCACATTATCAATCAATTAAATTGTACACATTTTTGCAGTGTTTGGCTTTTTGCAAATTATCACAAAAGGAATTGATTCTGTACATGTGCATACTACTCCCATCAAGTCAAAATACTCCTGAATGGATGATGGGGTTTGCCAGCAATGCTTAATGCAACAGTTTTTCCCATATGTATCTTAAAGTTGCATTCAGCTGTTTGGTCCCCCCTCCCCTTTAGCAGAGTGTGACATAAAAAGCCCACATGGACCATTAAAAACTACTAGTGTCACCACTAAGTATTGTGGGTGTTTCTTACAGAGTGGCATTCTCTGATTGGTCGTCCATTCTGCCCATTCAGAAGCCAGTTGGTCCGTGATAACTTAGCTTGTAACCCTTTTGTTGTTTGGGTGTCCCAAGCGATGAAAGGGTTGGTATGGCACCCTAATCAGTATTCTTAATAAGGTGTTATGTGTTCATTCGAGGAGGCGGCAAACTACTATGCTGCGATTCCTGTCCAGCCGCCTTCCACCCTTCCTGTCTCAACATAGAGATGCCACAAGGATCCTGGAGCTGCAATGACTGCAGGACGGGGAAGAAGCTGCACTACAAACAGATTGTGTGGGTCAAGCTTGGGAATTACAGGCAAGTGATGAATTCATGGTATCATTCTGTAATTTAGAGTGTTGACAAGGTACTTTGCCCTTTTAGTATGTCTGTAGCCAGTATTCCTAAGCACTTGAGGACCACCCATCATACATATACTGTGGCAGGGCGGCCTGATCACATACCTAGTTGCTGATCGCCACCATTACTAGTAAAAAATAAATAAATAAATAAAAAAAATATAAAGATATCAAATAGTTTGTAGATGCTATAACTTTTGTGCAAACTAATCAATATATGCTTATTAGGATTTTCTTGACCAAAAATATGTAGCAGAATACGTATTGGCCTAAATTGATGAAGAAATTTGATTTTTTTTTTTTGAATGTATGGGATATGTTTTATAGCAGAAAGTAAAGAATATTTTTTTTTGTTTTTTTTTTTTTCAAAATCGTCTGCCTTTTTTTGTTTATAGCCCAAAAAATAAAAACAGCAGAGGTGATCAAATACCACCAAAAGAAAGTGTTGCACGGCTGCGCAATTGTCAGTTAAAGTAACGTAGTGCCGTATTGCAAAAAAAATGGCCTCGTCATGAGGGGGTAAATCTTCCAGGGGTTAAGTTAAGGGCTAAAGATACTTTGTCTATATATCACTGCTTTCTGGCTATGTATCTAAAATAACATTTTGCTTTTTTCTTCAGGTGGTGGCCAGCTGAGATCTGCAATCCGAGGTCCGTCCCACTTAATATCCAGGGCCTGAAACATGACATAGGAGATTTCCCAGTTTTCTTCTTTGGTTCTCATGATTATTATTGGGTACACCAGGGTCGTGTGTTTCCCTATGTAGAAGGGGATAAAAGCTTTGCAGAGGGCCAGACCAGTATGAACAAAACTTTTAAGAAAGGTTAGTATGTGGAATGATGAAAGGAAATGTAACCTCAAACACTTTTTTTTTCATGATGGCTACCTCAAATTCGTGTATACTTTGCATACAAGTTTATAAGAGAGCACAGATTCAGTTTAATTTATTTTGTACTTGTTTTGGAAGGAGCAGGGAAGAGATATAATCACAGTAACGTTTTTAATTACTGTTAGTGTAAATTTATGTTTACTTTGTATTTAAATACTAGGACAGGAAGTAAGGGGGAATCTCTCCAAGGTAACATTAGAACAGGGAAGGGTTAGGGCATCTGAAAGGTTTTTTGTTGTTGCCTGTGTTTTTTTCTGTTGTGTAATGTGATGTCCTCTAAGTCCTGTAAATATCATGATTAACTATTGTGCAAATGCATACAGTATACATATTCTATGTACATTTAGTGATTCTGCCTCTGTTTTAATATCATGTGCAGCTCTGGAAGAGGCTGCTAAGAGGTTCCAGGAACTGAAGGCACAGCGGGAAAGCAAAGAAGCACTGGAAGTGGAGAGAAACTCCAGAAAACCCCCTCCATACAAGCACATCAGGGTATGAAACCATGGAAAGGCCCTCATTGGCTTTACTTTGACACTTGCATGCTAATACAATGGCTTGGTGGCCAAGTTAGTTTAGGAAACTAGAAAAACTTTGCAATTGTTTTGAGACGATTTCTCAGTAGACCTTGTACCCCATTCTTCACCAGTTCATTTTTTTATTTATCTATGTCAGGTAATGAAAAGGAAAACCCTAAAAAAACTGTACTTTTTGTGCATTTGAGCTTGCTTCCATATAGCAAATTTATGCTTTGCTGCTGCCCAGTTTTCAGAGCTGTTGCTCAGATCCTCTAAATACTGAAAAAAAACCTGAAAATTGTACTATACTTACCGTAATTTTCTTTTCCTTGCCTATCCATGGCATCATACCTACCTATTACAAGCTCCACCTTGGCTCCTCCCTCAGGATCAGTGAAGAATAGAATAATAGAGTTAGAGCACCCCCAGCATTCTCCGTAATATAGAATACCAAGGGTGGGTTTGTATGCTGCCATGGATAGGTACCAGGAAAAGAAAATTACGATAAGTATGGTACAATTTTCTGTTTTTCTGGTGCCTCCATGGCAGCATACCTATGACAAATAACTAGCTGAAAATGGGTGGGCTGATGCTTAGAAAGGAATTTTTATTTTGAACATAAGGTTACTCCTTTGAGTAAGTAAATGCTGACTTGATGGCTTGCCTACCGAATTCTACCAAAGAGAGAGCTCCCGGGTCTACTCTGTAGTGCTTCAAAAACATATGTTGAGAAGACCAGGTTGCTGCCTTGCATATGGTTTCTATCGACACATTTGCTCTCGCCACCCAGGAAGCAGAAACAGATCTGGTGGAATGAGCCTTGACCGCCGAGGGGGGTTTGAGGCCCCTTGCCCTGTATGCCTTTGAATTACCTTCACTATTCAGGAGGCTATCGTTCTAGAAGTTGCCTCCTTCCCTTATTTTTGCTCCAAGGTATAACGAACAGTCTGGAAGATTTTCTGAAGGGAGCTGTAGCCTGCAGATAGCATGTTAATATGGATGCAATATCCAAGTTATGAAGGGAGCCGGATTCTGTATCTGAAAATGTTGGTAGAGCCCAAGGTTCCAAGATACTAGCAGTGGAGGCTGTCTTGGGGATGAACCCACAAACTGTCCTAAGCTCTACCCTGTCCGGAAAATACTTGATATGATCATGGTCTGCACCCAAGGCCTGTAGCTCTGATACTCTTCTACCTGACGCCATAGGGATTAGAAAAGATAACTTCAAGGTTAAATTCCACAAAGATGTTGATTCGTTTGGAACAAATGGGTGGTTGGTTAAGGAATCAGTGAAGAATAAAAGAATAGAGTTAGAGCACCCCCAGAATTCTCCGTAATATAGAATACCAAGGGTGGGTTTGTATGCTGCCATGGATAGGTACCAGGAAAAGAAAATTACGATAAGTATGGTACAATTTTCTGTTTTTCTGGTGCCACCATGGCATCATACCTATGACAAATAACTAGCTGAAAATGGGTGGGCTGATGCTTAGAAAGGAATTCTTATTTTGAACATAAGGTTACTCCTTTGAGTAGGTAAATGCTGACTTGATGGCTTGCCTGCCGAATTCTACCGAAGAGAGAGCCCCTGGGTCTACTCTGTAGTGCTTCAAAAACGTATGTTGAGAAGACCAGGTTGCTGCCCTGCATATGGTTTCTATCGACACATTTGCTCTCGCCGCCCAGGAAGCAGAAACAGTTCTGGTGGAATGAGCCTTGACCGCCGAGGGGGGTTCGAGGCCCCTTGCGCTGTACACCTTTGAATTACCTTCACTATCCAGGAGGCTATCGTTCTAGAAGTTGTCTCTTTCCGTTATTTTTGCCCCAAGGTATAACGAACAGTCTGGAAGATTTTCTGAAGGGAGCTGTGGCCTGCAGATAGCATGTTAATATGGATGCTATATCCAAGTTATGAAGGGAGCCGGATTCTGGATCTGAAAATGTTGGTAGAGCCCAAGGTTCCAAGATACTAGCAGTGGAGGCTGTCTTGGGGACAAACCCACAAACTGTCCTAAGCTCTACCCTGTCCGGAAAATACTTGATATGATCATGGTCTGCACCCGAGGCCTGTAGCTCTGATACTCTTCTACCTGACGCCATAGCGATTAGAAAAGATAACTTCAAGGTTAAATTCCACAGAGATGTTGATTCGTTTGGAACAAACGGGTGGTTGGTTAAGGAATCCAGGACAACTGAGAGGTCCCATGTGGGTAATTTCTGTACTTTAGGTGGACGTATTTTCTTGATGACCTTGAAAAACGGAATTATCATAGAATCCTCAGCCCATCTTCTGTTGGTGGCCGCCGAGATGGCTGCTACTTGCACCTTGAGAGTGCTTAATCCTAGACCTAGGTCTAGGCCTGTCTGCAGGAAATCTAGTATCTGAAAGGGAGCGGGTAAGGTTGGACCTAAGTTTCTACCAACCGCAAAAGATTTAAACTTATTCCACACAGCCGTTTGTCTGCGTTTTTCTGGCCTTGAGCAGGGATGAGATGATGTTAGATGAGCATCTAATGCCTGGAGCCTCTCACTTTCAGCATCCAAATGTGAAGGTTTAATCTGAGTGGGTCTGGGTGGACGTAAGGACCCTGTGAACAAAGGCAAGGTAGCCATGGTATTATGATCGGAGGTTGGGTACTCAGGGACATTGCAGTCAGGAACCAAGGGCGCCCCGGCCAGTATGAAAGGACTGCTATTACTGTTGCGTCCTCTATCGTAAGCCTCCCAAGGAACCTGGAGACAAGTGGCTGGGGAGGGAATGCATAGGCCAGACTATGTGCCCATGAACTGGAGAGGGCATCCACTGTCTCCGTCAGAGGGTGTGGGAGACATGAGATAAATCTCGGTAGCTTCGTATTGCTTGCTGCGGCAAAAGACGTCCAGCTCTGGAAGACCCCAGAGGTCTACTATCCAATCGAAGGCTTTCCGATGCAGTGACCATTCGTTGGGGTCCACCAACTTTCGTGACAAGAGGTCGGCTTCCGTGTTCAGATGACCTGGGAGATAAACTGCCCTCAGATCGAACAGATTCCTCTCCGCCCACAGGATGATGGGTTCTACCTCTCTCAGGAGGAAGCTGCTATCAGTTCCCCCTTGACGATGAATGTATGACACTGCAGCCTTGTTGTCCATTCTCAGCAATATCGCTTTCCCTTTGATCTGTTGGGACAGGACAATCAGGGCGAGGTACGCTGCCAAGACTTCCAGGACGTTGGACACTACTCCTGCTGAATTGAAGGCCCATCTCCCCTGTACTGCAGTGTTGTTGCAGTGGGCCCCCCAGCCTACTGAACTGGCGTCGATGGTAAGCTTGATCCAAGAGATGTGACCCAAAGGGCACAGTTTTACCAGCATCTTCCTCTTCATCCACCAATGTAGGCCCCTGTGCATTGGGTTTGTTAAGCGTATATGTTGAGAGAGATAGGATTTATTCCATTGGTTTTGGAATCCAGATTTAAAGTGCCTCAGGTGCCAATGGAAACAAGGGACCATTGGAATACAGGATGACATCGTCCCCAGTAGGCTCAGGCAATTTGACGCCGACAGGTAGGACTGTAGTCTCACTCTCTTAATTTTCTGGGTGATGGCTGACATTTTCTGCGGAGGCAGGGATACTGTCCCTTTGGCGGTATCGAAGTAAGCGCCCAGGTAAATCATTTCTTGGGTAGGAGTGAGGTGACTTTTTGCTTAATTTACCACCCAGCCGAATTCTGCCAGGGTTGACAGAAGAAGTGTCCTGTGTTCTGTCAACTGAGCTGGATCTCCTGCTAAGAGCAGAATGTCGTCTAAGTAGTGGTACACTCTGACACCTCTTTCTTGAAGTGGGGCCAGGATGGAAATCAACACCTTCGTGAAGACTCTGGGTGATGTACAGAGACTGAAGGGGAGGCTCTGGAACTGCAGGTGAGTGTTCCCTATCGCAAATCTGATGTACTTTTGAAATTATGGAAGTATGGGGATGTGCAGATATGCATCCTGTAGGGCTACTGATATCATCCAGTCCCCTGGTTGGACTGCACGGATTATGGTCTGTAATTTTTCCATCTTGAACTTCTCCTGAAGTATGTGGAAATGTAAACATTTGAGATCTATTACAGGCCTCCAGCCTCCAGACCTTTTGGGTACTAGAAAAAGGGTGGAGTAAAAACACGAAAACTTCTGGGACGGGGGTAC
The DNA here is from genome assembly GCF_042186555.1 of Aquarana catesbeiana. Taxonomy (NCBI): domain Eukaryota; kingdom Metazoa; phylum Chordata; class Amphibia; order Anura; family Ranidae; genus Aquarana; species Aquarana catesbeiana. Next base: position 621,511,521 of record NC_133326.1, on the reverse strand, counting down.
TGCTATGACTGCTTGCTGTTCCTGTAGAGAATGAAGGAACTGATACAGGGCCTCTGCTTTTTGTAGGGCCTCCGGCACACTTAAAGGGGTGAAGAAATCTTTTGGCGGCTGGCTTGAGAATGTCCAAAAATAACTATACTGAGTTGTCAAGACCACCCAGGGATCCTGACATCCTTGATCCAGGCCTTGGAAAAGTGTTTGAGCCTGGCTGCTACTGGGATCGCCTGGGCTGACTTGGCGTCAAAAGGATTTTGTGGAATCCTGTGGGGTAGCTGTGACCCCTTGTCTGCGAGACTTCAAGAACATGGATTGTGTGCCTTTCCAGTTTTGCCTCGAGCCCCTTCCTTGCCTAGACTGTCTGAAACCTCTGTTTCTGAAATGCTGAAACAGTTCTAGTGTGCCTGGTTCTTCTATCTTGTGGGAGCAAGCCAGATTTACCTCCTGTGACACGGGAGATGGCTTTGCCTAACTTTTCTCCAAACAGAGCCTTCCCGTCAAATGGAATTTTGCACCAGTTCTGTTTGATGATGAATTGCGTCTTCTACATTTTCTGTCCAAACACGCACCGCATTGGACACGGATGTTAAAGCTATTGCTGGTTTATATGCATTTCCAGACATCAGGTAGGCTTTCTTCAGATCCATATCTATCCTTCTATCCAAAGGATACTTAAATGGAGCTGAATCGTCCATTGGGAGCATGATGTTCTTCGCTAGGCGTCCACCGCTGGTGGACCATCCAGCAGGGCGGAATCTGATTCGGCTAGGGGATACAGCTTTGTTAGCCAATTAACTGGAAATCTTTTTTCTGTTTTATTCCATTCCTCTTCGATAACACCTCTGATTTGATCCATCAAGGGAAAAACGGCCACTTGCTTTTTTAGAAAAGTAAAATAGCTTTTCGATTTTTTAGAAAGTGCGTCAGCCTCTTCCCAGCCGATAGCCAGCTTTACTGCCTGAACATAAGGCTGCACTAGTGAAAAGCTGAGCCCTGAGGTCTCTGGATCATCAGAGGACTCATCCGACTGCACATTTCCCTCTGTTTGCCTAGTATAAGCAACAGGCCCGGTATGCAAGGGTTCCGCCATAGAAGGACCAGGGAGAGAAAGGTTTTAATCTCCTTCCTGAGGTGGCGACTGCATTTGTTGTGTTGGAACCACAGATATTAATTCCGCCAGGGAGTCCTTCACCACCTTTTTCAGCAAGTCGGTCACTTGTTGGACCTCCGATTCTCTGTCAGCTGCATATTCTTTGAAGCAGCTTCTGCAGACTAGTTTGCCTGGTAGCGGTGTGGCGACACAGGCTTGATACCTTGCGGACCTTGGGCGTGGGGAATGAAAAGATGGTTTTCTCTTTGAGGATGACTTTCCCCCGCTTGGGCGGTGCCTAGACTTGGAAGATCTACCCGGGCTTGAGTCCTCAGGACGCCCTAAAGTCTTCTTAGACGTCTTCTGGGGTAAAGGGCTGAAATACATAAATGTACCAGCACAAGTGCACTCTCTCTTTTTTTTGTAACTTACTTGGCCGAAGGTCACTTAAATGTGATGTAGGGTCTTGCTCAGACGGCGCACGGCTCATTGTGGCGGCTAGTGGAAGAAGCAGCTAGAAAAGAAGGGGGCAGGCGGCGCCGGGACCTGCCCAGCTCCGAGTGTCAGAGATGCTTGTGCATGCTCAGAAGGCCATAGAGGATGCCGGTCAGGTACAGAAAAGATGGCGCGAGACGCCAGCCGCCCCCTATACACACTACCCTGAAGAGACAGGCAGGGGACAGAGCAGAACGCAATTTAAAAACAGAGAACCGAGGCACCTGCAGAGGGAAAAGGAAATAGGGAAGAGGTAGCTGCTTCCTCCATGCCCCACGAACTGAAGCCTCATCCTCATAGGCAGAACCAATGCCCCTGGTTAGGGGACCGCTGCATGTCCCAAAAGACCCTCAGAAGGGACTCCCTTGCTTTTTAGCACATTTAGCAGCCTGAGCCAAGGGACTGCATCCGGGAGAGGCTGAGACCGGACGGAAGCTGCCGAATGCAGAGATAAGGACACCCGACCAAACATTCACTGACCAAAGGTATGAGGAAAAAAAGGAGAATGCTGGGGGTGCTCTAACTCTATTCTTTTATAATATTCACTGATCCTGAGGGAGGAGGCAAGGCAGAGCTTGTCATAGGTATGCTGCCATGGAGGCACCAGGAAAAAGTTTTGTCTCATAGCAGAGTCCCTACTCCACGTGTTGCATATTTCTCGTGTTTACGGTTGCATTATCTTAGGAATCAGATGCCTATAATTCATAGACAGCTAGACCCACATGGCAATTGTTTACATCTGCACACTTCTGATGAGTTGTGGGTGTGGTGCCATTAAAAAAGTCCTGTCTGCTGCATCTTTTAATGTGATTTGCAACAGAAAGCTTGGTAAATGGATTTCAGTGGTAACTCAAGTAAAATGTGTAAATTTAATTTAAAATGTGTAAATTTAAAATCTCTCTAAACACACCTGCAGAGCCTAGCTTCAATCATACCCTCTCTGTACTCTGTTTCAACTGATGTTGAAATAAAAAAATCATTTCCTGCTAGTTCAAACCCCGTCTTTGTACCTTTTATTCCTCTTGGCAATCATTGATCAAACACATTCCCTGTGTAATAGTGCATCACACACATATCAGTTTTATTATGCAAGTCATAGGAATCATATCTACCGTGTTTCACCTGTATCACTACAGTCTCAGCACTCATGCATCCCAAGCCCTATTCCACCCACACTAAGGGGCTCTGGAACTAACTGGCATCTTCAGAAGGAAGGATAGTGGAAGCTCCTTAGTGAGAGCGGAAGAAGGTGGGAGGTTTGCAGCCCCAGTATAAGCTGGTCTGTCCAAGGTTGGTGGAAGAAACACTGGAGAAAGTCTAATAGTGACGCTCGATCAGCAGGACCACAGAAGAGTGAGGCTTGGGCGCATGAATGCCAAGACTATGCATGATGCAAGTAAAACACGGTGGATATGATTCCTGTGACTTATACAACAAAACTAGTATGTGTCATGCCTTATGTGTTTTATCAATGATTGCTAAAAGGAATAAGGTACAAAGACTGGGTTTGAACTTGCAGGAAAGAAATTTCTGATTTTGACATCAATGGAAACGTAGTACAGAAAGGATGCATTTGAAGCCTGAACCTGCGATGTCTATGGTGAGCAAGGAGCACTGTCATCTCTAAATTTATGCTAAATCTATCCAGAAGGTGATCTTGCTGGCAGCATTGTACATCCTTTTATTGCTGGACTATCATGTAAAATGCACATGCAAGTACCTAAAACCATGAAGTTGTGTACAGGTCCTTACTGTTTTCAGACACATTCATCTAACTTTTCGGCAGCCTTGTTGTATACATTACTGAGCAGGTTGAGCACATCTATTATAAAATATGACTTATGCTTCAATGCCAGCTCTCTCAAGTAGGCTGTTGTCGATAATATCTGAAATTGCAGCTCACAGGCAGTAGAGCCTGGATGCTTGTTTTCTGCATGGATAGATTCAAATCATTTTGCTCCAATGATTTTCATGGATGTGTTCTGTATATCTAGTGGGGTTGATTTACTAAAAGCAAATAGATTGCAGTTGCACTCTGCAAGTGCAGTTGTTCCTATGCTTAGTAATTGAGCAGAAGCTCGACTGACTTCCATCATTTAATCATATGCAAACATAAAAGCATACTTTCTTTTGCACGTGATTGGGTATTCTTTGCAAAGTATAGCCTTGCCTCATTTAATAAGCTCTGGAGCAACTGCACTTGCAGAGGGCAACTGCACTTCGTAAAGTGCGTAGTCTATGTGCCTTTAGTAAATCAACCCCAGTATGTTCAGTTTAAGAAACTTTTGTTTCTTTATAAAATAAATAATCATCCAGTCCCAAGGAAAATTGAATTAGTCTTTTGTTAACCATTTTCTTTTCAGATTCTTGGCGAAATCAAACTGTTTATTCAGTAGCGAAAAGAAGTCCTAAAAGTAGCACATTACAGCAAAACCCTGTAAGGAGGTGTATGACAGCCTCAGCCTGGGCTCCAACCAGGCCACGCCCCCAATGCATTTCACTCCGCCCAGGCGCTTAAGTACTTAAAAGTACTTAAAAGTACTTAATTTAGTACTTACTTTCACTACTAGATGTTTTGAGCTAGGACAAGCTCTGTCCTTGTCAGCATTCCTAGCAGTTTGTCATGCAAGAGGACCTAGTGGAGCCTTGAGCAGAACCTGTCATTTTTATTGTAAGTAAACTGTTAATGGTGTGTTTTGATTTTTTTTTCATATTTTAGAACAACAAACCTGTGGGGAAAATTCAGATCCAGGTGGCCGATATCTCAGAAATACCTCGTTGTAACTGTCGTCCCACTGACGAATCTCCGTGTGGCCTGGACTCCCAGTGCCTGAACCGTATGTTGCTTTATGAGTGTCACCCACAGGTGTGCCCTGCTGGGGAGCAATGCCAAAACCAGAGCTTTACCAAACGGCTTTACCCAGAGACTGAGCTGTTCCGCACCGAGAGGAGAGGCTGGGGCCTTCTGTGCAAGAGAGATATTCGAAAGGTAGCATTCTGATGAGTAGAAAAAACTTTGTTTTGTTTTTACTTGTACTGTAAAACTATAGGCAACACTATTTTTTTCATTTTGGATAGAGCAAGGGAGGGTTGTAAACCCTGTCAGATTTTCTTTCCCCATCTGTGTCCCATTGGGGAGATTTTCCTTCACCTCCTGTCCCATAGCCAAACAGGAGAGAGAGGAAATCCATGCAAATTAAGGGAATTCCTTGGGTCACCAAAACTAGTGTCCCTATTGGAAGATTTCCCTTCTATTACCTTTCTGGGGAGAACCCAAAATTTGGGATTTTCTTTTACTTTCAATGATATTGGTAAAAAAGACAATCAGAGAGCATGAATCTCCTTAACAGGGGGAACAGAAAGCAATAAAAACTGACAAGCACTCTAATCCCTCTTCACTCTATCCAAAGCTAAAAAAAAAGATTTGTCTTTAGTTATACATTAAAGTGATTGTAATGTCTCGTTATTTTCTCTCTAAAAATAACAAACATATTATACTTACCTGCCCTGTGCAGCAGTTTTGCGCAGAGCAGACCAGATCCTCCTCTTCTTGGGTCCCTCTTCGGTGATCCTGGCCCCTCCCTTCTGTCGAAAGCTGCTTGCTGTGGGGGCACCCGAGCCGAATCACAGCTCCTTGTGTCAATTCAGACACAGAGCCCCTGTTTACACCCCCTTTCTCTCTCCTGATTGGCTGACTTTGATTGACAGCAGCAGGAGCCAATGGGGCCATTGCTGTGTCTCAGCCAATCAGGAGGAGAGTTCAGGATGGCCGAGGAACTTGTGGACATCGCTGAAGAGAGATGGGGCTCAGGTAACTATTAGGGGTGCTGGAGGGCGGCTGCACACAGGTTTTTTTTATCTTAATGCATAGAATGCATTAAAAGAGAAGTATGGTTTTTTTTTTTTTGTTTTTTTTTTGCAGTTTTATACTTACCTAGGTGGGTGCAGCATCTGTCCCCCGGGGGCCTCTGCACTGAAAACCGAGCGATTGAACACCACCAACCGCACGGTTTTCAGAGCTCCATGAGCAGAAAGCTGTATACTGTCAGTCACAGCTCTCTGCTCATCTCCCCCTACGCTCACTGGAGTGCCAAGCTGTGAAGGGGGCGGAGCGAGCCGTCTCAGGCTCTCAGCGGCTCGCTGGGAGCCTGAGACGGGTGTCAGTCCAGGCACCTGGCAGATCCAGACTTCCATTGTCAGGATGACACGGTGCCTGGAGTGATTCCTGTGACGTCAGCAGTGAGCTGACTTCAGCCCGCTCTCTGCTGAAAACGGGTCACAGGAGTGCAAAATGAGATTTGGCTGGACTTCTCCTTTAAGACAAAAATCCTTCTGACTTTACAACCACTTTAAGGTAAATATTAAAGGTTTACATTTCCATACCTAACAATAATGAATACATTAAATATTCCACTAAAAACATACATTCCTATTATTTTGCGGATACTGCTATGATTGATCATCTCCGGTCTTCTTATTCCTGTTAAAGACTTAATTGACAAGATTTCTTCATTGCATTTTTCTTGCTGTGCAACCTGGTGCAGCTGATACAGAACCAAATGGTAGTTTGCATGTTCTGAAATGCAGAATGCCTGGAAAATTTATTCCCAAGGGGCACACATATAATGGTCAAAACAGGTGGTAGAGCTGGGAACTCAGCCTGAGATATTGAAATATAAGGCACAAAAGGGTAAGTCAGCACTCTAGAATTCACTGAAATACAGGCAGTCTCTGGGTTACAAGCAGTAGGCTGTAGGTTTTTTCTTAAAGAGGCGCTCCAGGTTCCCCCCAAAAATTAAAAATCAACTACTGTAGCTGCTGACTTTTAATATAAGGACACTTACCTGTCCAGGAATCCAGCAATGTCCTCACCTGGGTGCAGGCGCTGGCAAAGCAAGTAAAGGAAATGGTTTCCTACTGCACATGCGAGAGCCCTGCTGCTCCTTGTGAATGGTCCTGTAGTCTTCTAGGACCTGTGATGTGTCTCAGAAGGCTGCGGAGGAAGGAGGGGGACCAAACTTCCTTCTCAGATCGCCGCGGTGATGTGAGCTGGAAGTAGGAGCGGGACAGGTGCATTTTTTAAGGGCAACTCCAGCCAAAAATTATTTTTTACGTTTTTTGGATTGCATGGGAAGGGTTAACACCCCTGTAACATTTGTTTTGCTGTCTGTGCCCCTCTGTTCAGAAGATTTCGCCTCACTTTCTGTCCCTGTGACAATTGCATTTTGAAAATTTTGGGTCGCTGTGGAAACAAGGATTGGTGATAAAACTTCAGTGGAGACACCTTTTTCCCATGATAACTCTTATGCCCTGTACACACGATCGGACATTCCGACAATAAAATCCATCAGATTTTTTCCAACCGATTTTGGGCCAAACTTGTCTTGTATACACACGGTCGCACAAAGTTGTTGGAAAATCCGATCGTTCTGAACGCGGTGACGTAAAACACGTAAGTCGGGACTATAAACGGGGCAGTAGCCAATAGCTTTCGTCACTTAATTTATTCTGAGCATGCGTGGCACTTTGTGCGTCGGATTTGTGTACACACGATCGGAATTTAAACGATCGGATTTTGTTGTCGGAAAATTTTATATCCTGCTCTCAAACTTTGTGTGTCGGAAATTCCGACGGAAAAAGTCAGATGGAGCCCACACACGATCGGAATTTCCGACAACACAATCCGATCGCACATCAGAAAATCCGACCGTGTGTACAGGGCATTACAGGAGTGAATTTCCCTTCCTGGGGGTAGATTTCCTCTCACTTTTTGTTGTCTCCTTCTGTTTGTAAGTAGGAGTTGTATGTTAGTCGAATGTATGTAACTTGGGGACTGCATGTATCAGTTTTTCAGCATCAACAATGTTAGGCATTCAGTCAAACAGGAGCAAGTGTTTCTTGCTACTACTGCAATGTCCAGACTCTCCTCCATACTGTTTTTTGATTGGCTTCCTCATGTGGTAGAAATACTGATGAAGATTCGATAACATAAGATTATATCTGCTCCTTTCCCAATATTGTATTTGTTGGTTTGTTTCAGGGTGAGTTTGTGAATGAATACGTTGGGGAGCTGATCGATGAGGAAGAGTGCAGACTTCGGTTGAAACGAGCCCATGAAAACGGAGTCACCAACTTCTACTTGCTTACTGTCACCAAGGTGATAACAGACCTCTACTGTACATTATGGGGATTATTTACTAAAGGAAAATCCACTTTGCACTGCAAGTTGCACCTGAAAGTGCACTTGGAAGTAAAGTCGCTGTAGATCCGAGGGGGACATGCAAGGAAAATAAAAAACGGCATTTTAGCTTGCACATGATTGGATGATAAAATCAGAAGAGCTTCCCCTCATTTCAGATCTACCCCTTAGATTTATAGTGACTGCACTTCCAAGTGCACTTCCAAGTGCACTTTCAAGTGCACTTGCAGTGCAAAGTGGATTTGCATTTCGTAAATAACCCCCTATGTGTGCATTATTTTAATTTTCTGTCATCTAGCATATTGATTGTTCCTCTTTGTGTCCGGTGAATTTCAGGATCGTATCATAGATGCTGGCCCTAAGGGGAATTATTCCAGATTTATGAATCACAGCTGTAACCCCAACTGCGAAACCCAAAAGTGGACGGTGAATGGTGATGTGCGAGTCGGACTGTTTGCTCTTTGTGACATACCTCAAGGTACAGCAATTTACCAAATTTCTACCCTGCCATATACAGTATCTCACAAAAGTGAGTACACCCCTCAAATTTTTGTAAATATTTTATTATATTTTTTCATGTGACAACACTGAAGAAATTACACTTTGCTACAATGTAAAGTAGTGAGTGTACAGCTTGTATAGCAGTGTAAATTTGCTGTCCCCTCAAAATAACTCAACACACAGCCATTAATGTCTAAACCACTGGCAACAAAAGTGAGTACACCCCTAAGTGAAAATGTCCAAATTGGGCCCAATTAGCCATTTTCCCTCCCCAGTGGCATGTGACTCGTTAGTGTTACAAGGTCTCAGGTGTGAATGGGGAGCAGGTGTGTTAAATTTGGTGTTATAGCTCTCACTCTCTCATATTGGTCACTGGAAGTTCAACATGGCACCTCATGGCAAAGAACTCTGAGGATCTGAAAAAAAAATGTTGCTCTACATAAAGATGGCCTAAGCTGTAAGAAGATTGCCAAGACCCTGAAACTGAGCTGCAGCACTGTGGCCAAGACCATACAGTGGTTTAACAGGACAGGTTCCACTCAGGTTCCATTGCTGCAGAGGTTGAAGGGGTGGGGGTTCAGCCTGTCATTGCTCAGACCATACGCCGCACACTGCATCAAATTGATACACATGGTTGTCATCCCAGAAGGAAGCTCTTCTAAAGATGATGCACAAGAAAGCCCATAGTTTGCTGAAGACAAACAGACTAAGGATTGCTGGAACCATGTCTTGTGGTCTGATGACACCAAGATAAACTTATTTGGTTCAGATGGTGTCAAGCATGTGTGGCGGCAACCAGGTGAGGAGTACAAAGACAAGTGTATCTTGCCTACCGTCAAGCATGGTGGTGGGAGTATCATGGCCTGGGGCTGCATGAGTGCTGCCAGCTCTGGGGAGCTACAGTTCATTGAGGGAACCATGAATGATATCGACCCCAAACACTCCTCCAAGATGACCACTGCCTTGCTAAAGAAGCTGAGGGTAAAGGTGATGGACTGACCAAGCATGTCTCCAGCCCTAAACCCTATTGAGCATCTTCTGTGGGGCATCCTCAAACGGAAGGTGGAGGAGCGCAAGGTCTCTATCATCCCACCAGCTCCGTGATGTCGTCATGGAGGAGTGGAAGAGGACTCCAGTGGCAACCTGTGAAGCTCTGGTGAACTCCATGCCCAAGAGAGTTAAGGCAGTGCTGGAAAATAATGGTGGCCACACAAAATATTGACACTTTGGGCCCAATTTGGACATTTTCACTTAGGGGTGTACTCACTTTTGTTGCCAGCAGTTTAGACATTAATTGCTGTGTGTTGCGTTATTTTGGGGGGACAGCAAACTTACACTGTTATACAAGCTGTATACTCACTACTTTACATTGTAGCAAAGTGTCATTTATTCAGTGTTGTCATATGAAAAGATATAATAAAATATTTACAAAAATGTGAGGGGTGTGCTCACTTTTGTGAGATACTGTAATTTTGTCCTTTGGGGTTTATTTACTATTATCGAATGACACATCAGTTGGTGCCGGTTCACACAGGGGCAACCTGTCAGGCGAGTTAGCCACCTGACAAGTCACGCTTCTTGCATTGCAATGGAACCGTTCTAATAGGAGCGACCCAAGGTTCCTGTACTACATTGGGGCGACTTCGGAGCGGCTTGCATTGACTTATATACAGAAGTAGTTTTGCAAGCCGCGCTGAAGTCACGCTGTACGGGGCGGCTTCAGAGTCGAGTGACTTTGAAGCCGCCCCTGTGTGAACCGGCACTAAGAGGACCCTCAGATTTAATGATTTGTTGATATAATTAAAACATATCTTAAAAGTGTCTTAGTGTTCCCCTTACATGGAAAAAGGTATTTATTTTATTAGAGGCAATGTTTACCTAAAAGTTTAAAGGGATGATTCAATGGGCTTTCTAACTGAGACAGTCTTCAATGACATGACACAAAAAGATATGTTGGCATATTTAACAGGTGTAGGGGTGAAAATGCACTGGAAGACTGGTAGTGACACAGAGCTCAACTTGAATGAGTCTTAAAGTTCCCCTTTTTTCCACTAAGGCTCCGTTTACATTAGCGTGTCTCCAAATTCACACGATTTCCAGTGCGACTTTGGAGCACGACCTTGATCCAACCGTTGGTATGACTTTGATCCGACTTTACATTCTCTGGACCAAAGTTGCATCAAAAGTTACACCAAAGTAGTGCAATAACCTTTTAAAAGTCCCTGCGACTTTAGGTACTGATTTGAACATGTGGCATTGAAAAGAAAGGTCTGCGACTTTGATGTCCAAAGTCACATGATAAGTCGCACAAGTGTGAATGGAGCCTAAAGGTGTTCTTCATATGCCCCAAGGTTTCCACTGGGAGCACAACCCTTAAAAGTAAATGCTGGGATGTTTCGTACATTCGTCCTTAGTGCAGCCGCAGCAGCATTCAGCCTCTTAGGCTGGATTCACACCTATGCATTTTTAGTGCATTTTGCATTTTGCAGATTTGCACTTCAGAAAGTGTTCCATGGGAAACCATGTTAAATGGACTGTGGTGCAAATCTGCAAAATGCAAAAAGCACTAAAAATGCATAGGTGTGAATCCAGCCTTATAGAGTTTTACAGGCTGGCTGGAGAGCTGGATGGTGCACCTATGCCTTCCACCCACACAAATACACCGGATCTCATGCCCAGTGTGCATGGGCCCCTACAGCTAAAAGCTATAGCAACAGCATAGTATAACATTGTCAGTGCATAAAAAAAAGTTGCATTGCAGTTGGTTGCCGTGTATTACACAGCAACAAATGTGTCTAAATTAAATAAGTGGTTCTCAACCTTAAGCCTAGTCCACATGGGCCAAATGTCAGCGGCGACAATAATTGGTTCAATAAAAACCGTCCGACATTCAGCCCGTGTGTATGGCAGTCAGTCCGACAGAAACCGATCGTTCGGCTGGCTTCTGCCGATCGCTGAGAGCGCTGACTGAAGTGTTCTGGCGCGGGGGGGGGGTCCTCCTGTCAGAACACAATAACTCAGCTCTACAGTACTAACATCGGATTGTAAGTACAGCAGCTCCGACCGGAGCTATCAGGTTTTTTCGTTCAACCTGCTGGGTTGTATATAAAAAAAAAACGGATGGTGTGTACTAGGCTTTAGTGAAACCAGGACATTCTTCCATGCCCCAACAATAAAAAAAAGTTTGATATCATACAATAAAAGAAAGCAAAATATATATTTAAAATACTATATAATCATAAGAGTAAGGCTAGGCATCGGCACCCACAACCAAAATGCTCTGCTCTTTAACAGATTCACAGGGGTGACAATAATTCTTAACGACACCCCCACGCATTGGTAAATGTGGCAGGTTCTCGGGTCAGGGCCTTTTCCCTGTGGGAAACGCGGGAATCATAAGGGAAACCGGCAGTGAAGCCTTTCCGCTTCACAGCCGGTTCCCCACTGCACATGCATGAAGCGCGCTGCACCTTCTAACTGGCCTGGCGGTGGAGGAAGGAGGAGGGGAGCCGAGCGTCCGAGGCACAGCGCTGCGGCACTGTCTCCAGGAAGTGGGGAAGAGTACTTGTCAAAAACAGATACCCATTCCCCCCTCCCCCCTGAAAGGTGCCAAATGTGGCACCGGAGGGGGCGAGAATGCAGATGAGCAGAGGTTCACACTGGTGCGTCATACGCACCGACTTTGAGAGCACATGTTGCATGATGTGTATAAATCAGTGATTCCCTATGAGAGCCCTCTTAACTGGTCCTACTTTGGAAACGATTCACTCACTACTGTGGTCGGATTTCAACCCATTGCATATCATTGAAGTTGGATCAGCATCTTAACTAATCTGACATACGACTTGTACTCAGAGGCAATGTTAGCACTGCAAAATGTAATGAAAAAAATAATCCCAAATCCATACCATACCCAAGTTGCACTCATCTCAAGTCAGATCCTGTTCATTAAAGTCTGACCAATTTTGCAGGGCAAAGTCAGATCGGAATTCGTAGGCCTTTCATGTGGGAGCAGTGTGAACCCGGCCTTAGACAGTATCTATCAGCTTGCATATCAGCTTGCATAAACAAGCTGGAAAGCAACTGCCTGGCAGCAGGAAGGCCACAGACCAGCAATTGAGAACACTGGTCTAAAAAATCTATTGTTAAAGCGGAGCGCCGCCGAAAAAATTTTTTTTAAAAGTCAGCAGCTACAAATACTGCAGCTGCTGACTTTTAAAACATGGACACTTACCTGTCCAGGGCGCCCGCGATGTCGGCACCCGAGGCCGAAGCGTCTCTCCGTCCTCGGGTGCTGCCGCCTCCATCTTCGGTAAGGGAATCAGGAAGTGAAGCCGTGCGGCTTCACTTCCCGGTTCCCTACTGCGCATGCGCGAGTCGCGCCGCGCAATACGAATGCTCCCTGCTGCCTCTGGGACCCGTGTGTTTCCCAGCAGGCAGCGGGGAGGGAGCAGGAAGTGGCGTAAATAACCGCAGATTCTGCGGCTATCTACGCCGGAAGTGGGTACAGATACCTGTAATATACAGGTATCTGTACCCCCCTCCCCCCTGAAAGGTGCCAACTGTGTCACCGGAGGGGGGGAGGAACCTGATGAGTGGAAGTTCCACTTTTGGGTGGAACTCCACTTTAAAGGTCGCAAACATATTATTAAAATGATACCTTTATTTGGCTAATAAATAATTACTATATCGCAACCTTTCCAAGTAATTAATACTGAATAGGCCTTAGGATGGAGTTCTAGTTATCCAGTAAAAGGTATGAGTTTGACAACACTTTTGCTATTAGGTCCTAGATACATTGATTGAGCTTGCTGTATGTAAGAATGATACTCGTGTTTCCTGGGTGATGGAATCAAATATGAAGTACCATATACAGCTATGCATCTGAAATCTCCCAAACATTGTATGTTTTCAGGTACTGAGTTAACATTTAACTATAACCTTGACTGTTTGGGAAACGGTCGAACGGAGTGTCATTGTGGTGCAGAAAACTGCAGTGGTTTCTTGGGGGTACGACCAAAAGTAAGTGGGCCTCTCATCCTGTCAGTTTTACCTCTTGATGTTTTTTGTTGATTATAAAATATTGGATACTTACTATGGAATTCATGCTAAGCAGGACTTGATAAGAAACTTTCTAGAATTCCTAAGCAAGTTAAATTGAACTACATACAGTGCTATGAAAAAGTTTTCACACCCCTTGAAATTTTCCACATTTTGTCATGTTACAACCAAAAACTTAAATGTATTTTAGGGGATATTATGTGATAGACCAACACAAAGTGGCACATAATTGTGAAGTGGAAGGAAAATGATAAATGGTTTTCAAAATTTTTTACAAATAAACATGTGAAAAGTGTGGCGTGCATTTGTATTCAGCCCCTCTGAGTCAATACTTTGTAGAACCACCTTTCACTGCAGGTACAGCTGCAAGTCTTTTTTGGGTATGTCTCTACCAGCCTTGCACATCTAGAGAGTGACATTTTTGCCCATTCTTCTTTGCAAAATAGCTCCAGCTCTGTCAGATTGGATAGAGAGTGTCTGTGAACAGCAATTTTCAAGTCTTGCCACAGATTCTCAATTGGATTTAGGTCTGGACTTTGATTTGGCCATTCTAACACATGAATATGCTTTTATCTAAACCATTCCATTGTAGCTCTGTCTGTATGTTTAGGGTCATTGTCCTGCTGGAAGATGAACCTCCGCCCCAGTCTCAAGTTATTTGCAGACTCTAACAGGTTTTCTTCTAAGATTGCCCTGTCTTTGGCACCATCCATCTTCCCATCAACTCTGCCCAGCTTCCCTGTCCCTGCTGAAGAAAAGCATCCCCACAACATGATGCTGCCACTACGGTTGATGGTGGGGATGGTGTGTTCAGAGTGATGTGCAGTGTTAATTTTCCGGCACACATAGCGTTTTGCTTTTAGGCTAAAAAATTTTTCTTTGGTCTCATCTGACCAGAGCACCTTCTTCCACATGTTTGCTGTGTCCCCCACATGGCTTCTCGCAAACTGCAAACGGGACTTTTTATGGCATTCTGTCAACAAAGTCTTTCTTCTTGCCACTCTTCCATAAAGGCCAAATTTGTGGAGTGCACGACTAATAGTTGTCCTGTGGACAGATTCTCCCACCTGAGCTGTGGATCTCTGCAGCTCCTCCAGAGTTACCATGGGCCTCTTGGCTGCTTCTCTGATTAATGATCTCCTTGCCCAGCCTGTCAGTTTAGGTGGACGGCCATGTCTTGGTAAGTTTGAAGTTTTGCCATACGCTTTCCATCTTTGGATGATGAATTGAACAGTGCCCCGTGAGATGTTCAAAGTTTGGGATATTTTTTTTTATAACCTAATCGTGCTTCAAACTTCTCCACAACTTTATCCCTGACCTGTCTGCTGTCTTCCTTGGTCTTCATGATGCCGTTTGTTCACTAAGGTTCTCTAACAAACCTCTGAGGGCCATATTCAGCCATATTTATACTGAGATTAAATTACACACAGATGGACTCTATTTACTAATTAGGTGACTTCTGAAGGCAATTGGTTCAACTAGATTTTAGTTAGGGGTATCAGAGTAAAGGGGGCTGAATACAAATGCACGCCAAACTTTTCACATATTTATTTGTAAAAAAAAATTGAAAACCATTCATAATTTTCCTTCCACTTCACAATTATGTGCCACCTTGTGTTGGTCTACCACATAAAATACATGCCTATAGTAGAGTAAATCTTCACATTACTGTGTGATCTTTTTTTTTTTTTTTTTTTTTTTTTTTGTGATGAAACTTGAGATTTTTGGCATGGCTGTGCACAGGCTAATGCATGTCTGTCTGTAATGTGAGATCAGACACTACCTGTGAATAAGCTACATATCACACAATCCCTGGGTCTGTCAGTCTAGTGTGCTTGCGGGTGAGATTATGTGTTTCATCACATAAGCACACTTGTGATACAACACAGAGGATGGTGAGGCATGGATTGGATGCTGTGTGATCCAGTACAGGAAGTTGTCCTGTTCCCTTGGTGTATAAGGGACAGGCTGGCTCCAGCAATACATGAACATAGGGGAATCAATCAGCCATGACACTACAAACTGCAGCAACAACATTGGCCCATCATTGCAAGGTAAGGCAAACAACATAGGGAATATTATTACATTAACACCTAGTTAAAACAAAAATATTTGAAAGTATAAAATGCCTTTAAGCTGTTAAAAAAAGCAAAGACCTCGCAATTTTAAATCAGAATACACAGAGTAGTGCTACATCTCTGTTGTCTATGTTACATTGTTATAATCTATAAAGTGTTGTGTTTCTTCATCATGCAGACAGCTTGTGCTACAGCAACAGAAGAAAAGGCCAAAAATGCCCGCTTGAAAGCAAAGAAACGCAAAATCAAAACTGAGCAAAAACAGATGCATGAAGATTTCTGTTTCCGCTGTGGTGATGGGGGGGAGTTGGTGATGTGTGATAAGAGAGACTGTCCTAAAGCTTATCATCTCCTCTGCCTTAACCTGACACAGCCTCCCTATGGTAAGCCTTGTGAATTAGATATATGTAATATTTGTGCTTGGTAAAAACCTTTATAGGGAAAATCTTCTGTTTTTCTATATTATCAAAGTGCTTATGTATAGGTGCATAAACACAGATCAGCCATAACATTATGACCGCTGAGAGTTAAAGTGAAAAACATTGATGATCTCATTACAATGGCATCTGAAAGTAGGTGGGATATATTAGGCAGCAAGTGAATATGTTGTATTTAAAACCGATGTGTTGAAAGCATATAAAATGGGCAAGCATAAGCTTTTGAACTTTGACAAGGGCAAAATTGTAATGGATAGACAACTGGGTCAGGGCAACTTCAAAACTGCAGTTCTTGTGGGATGCTCCCTGACTGCAGTGGTCAGGACCTACAAAAAGTGGTGACTTGTGTCCACAGCCAAAATCGTCTACATTGGGCACGTGAGCATCAGAACTGGGCCATAGAGCAATGGAAGAAGGTATCTTCAAGATGTTGACTTGGCCTCCTAAATCTTCAGATCTCAGTGCAATCGAGCATCTGTGGGACATGCTGGAAAAACAAGTCCGATCCATGGAAACCCCACCTCACAATTTCCAGGACCTAAAGGATCTGCTACTGATAGCTTGGTGTGAGATCCTACAGCATACCTTCAGAGGTCTAGTGGAGTCCCCGATGAAGTCATGTGACCCATGATGTAATGCATAGGGAGGAGCAAGTAATATCATGCAGCAAACCTGGAAGTGAGCGTACCACCATTTTGTGAGAGACCAGGAATTACTTTTTTTTTTAAGGGGAAATCTGTTGTACATAGGTACACCAGATATGTGCACATTTTATTGTGAGTGTGATTTTAATTAATTTAAATAAAATTTTGGCGGGAAATGGAAAGTGCTATGATGATTTATCTCTTTTAAACCTTGGACGGAAAAAATTCCTAAAGGGGGACAAGCAAGAATGTGAATTGAACTTCCTGGGTAGTACTGAGTGGGAGACCAGTCGTGGCTATACCAACCATGGTTAAAGGGGAACACGCAGCAAGGTGAGGCCATATGTATGTCGGTGATGGGGATTGCACAATATATGGTGGTTTTGATCACAAATGTAAGTAAGGAGATCATGAGAAGCTTTTTTTTTCAGATAAGTGCAAAATAAGGACACGGACATGAGTTCTGTTGTATGGACTGTATTTTTAAGACTCACATTACTTATTATAAGTTTATTTGATGTGCAGTATTTTATTTTTAGAATTGTTTTGTATGTGGCACTGAGTAACAATGGTGTGAATGCAGCGCGGCACTGGTGTATTGTTCTAATACCTTCAGAGGTCTAGTGGAGTCCATGCATCGATGGGTCTGGGCTATTTTGGCAGTACAAAGGATCCCTTTGTTTTTGTTTTTTTTGTTTTTTTTTTGTTTTTTTGGGGGGTTTTTTTGTGTTTTTTTTGTTGGGTTTTTTTTGTTTTTTTGGGGGGTTTTTTTTTTTTGGGGTTTTTTTTTTTTTTTTTTTTTTGTGTGTTTTCTCAAAGGATCCCTTACCCAAGTTTAGGTGGGTGGTCATGTTATGATCGGTGGTCATAATGTTATAGCTGATCAGTGTATATCCTCCTGCATTTGCCAATTATTGAGTGTATGTGTTCTTATCCACTATTAGGTTGTATATGTCATGCTCTGTTTACTCTTCCTGGGCGTATTAACATGTATTTCTAACCTCTCGGTGTGTGTCTTCCTCCTGCATTGCTAAAATGCAGAACCATGGAAACATATTTTTAGTATATATATATATATATATATATATATATATATATATATATATTAAATATTTAAATTTGTTAGTGTAAACACCCCATTTGTTTCAAAAACAACAACTTTAGCTCTCTCACCTCTGTACACACCCCCTAAGGAGTAGAAAAAAATAACATTTCTGATATGGGTCTGTTTATTCGGCAATACATATGTCATTACGTAAAGGCTACTTCCACATTTTATTAACTGTATTTAGAGTGTAGTATGTTAATAAGAACCCCCCACCCCCCAAACCCAGAGCAAGAACAGTGTGCACTTACAGTGGGTATAGAAAAAATCATCCCCCCCCCTTTAAAATAATAACATTTTGTTGCTTTGCAGCCTGAAATAAAGACGGACACAGTTTTTGTTTTATCTAGCGGTATTTACAACGTATAACATCCAAGTGAAAGATATAGCACCAACATGTCAGAAATCTTTTTTTCAAAAACAGAATCACTGAGTTGTAAAAAGGATCACCCCCTCCTAATAATGACTTGTAAACTCAATCACGGTATAGCTAATCACCTTCTCAATAGCACTCAATGACTTTCAACTGTGATCAGCTGTGGTCATGCTGTGCTCAGCATGAAAAGAGCTTTCCTGGAGCATTTCAGTCCCTGGTAGTGCAACTGAAGTAAACAAATCAACTATGGGTGACAAGGCACTGTCAAATGATCTCCGCGATAAAGCTGTGGACATGCACGAGTCAGGAGATACAAAAAAATGTCAAAGGCTTTATCAATGCTTAGAGGCACAGTGAAGTCTATTATTAAAAAGTGCAAGGTATTTGTTACATCACAGACCCTCCCTGGATCAGGACGTCACTCCAAACTGGATGAAAGAGCCAGAAGGAAACTGGTCAGAAAGGCTACCAGGAGGCCTACAGCAAGTCTGAAGCAGTTGCAGGTATGGTCATTGTGTGCATGTGACAACAATATGACAAATTCTCCACAAATGTAGCTTGTATGGGAGGGTTGCACGAAAAAGCCACTCTTCAAGAAAGACCACATGCAGTCATGACTGATCTTTGCCATAATACACCTTGAAGATTCTGAGGACACATGGAAAAGGGTGTTAAGGTCAGGTGAGACTACATTTGAATTATTTGGCTTTAATACCATACGATATGTCTAGCAAGGATCTATTACAGCTCATCATCCACATAACACCATTCCTACAGTAAAACATGGAGGTGGTAATATCCTGTTATGGGGGTGTTTCTCTATAGCGGGGACTGGAGCACTCGTCAGGATAGAAAAATGGATGGAGCAAAATACCGTCAAAGTTTTGCAGAAAATCTGCTGCCCTCTGCAGAGTGGGCAAATAAGTCTAGATGTGCAAAGTTAGTAGAGACATATCCGAACAGACTTTGTAATTAAAGCAAAATACTGGAGGTGATCCTTTTTCCAACTCAGTGATTCTGTTTTTTATTTTTTTTCTGACACGTTGGTGTTAAATCTTTGACTTGGATGTTATAAGTTGCATAAAACAACTAGATAAACAAAAACTGTGTCTGTCTTCATTTCAGGATGCAAAGCAACAAAATCGTATTATTTGTGGGGGTGATTCTTTTCTATGCTCGCTGTAAATGACAGTTACCGTTCTTCCCTACCCCCTAGCTCCTGCTCAATTTTGGGCAACAATTGCTACAAAACCACACCACGTTTGAAAAATGAATGGCACTCAAACACGCATGGTGCAGTTTGACACTATTGTAGTGCGATTCGGAATAGCGGGCAGATTCGCTGCCATTCTGCCCGCAATCTCAAATTTCCATATGTGAACAGGGCCTAACTACTTGTGAATTGTTAAAAAGTTACAGTGTTGCAGTCTGGACACTACGCTAGAGAAGACTGATGGAATGCTTACTTTTTCCTGCAGCAGACTGATGACATTTCTGTTAAAGGCAAAGTCACTGAACTGGAGTTCAAGTACTACTTTATTAATAAAAGTACAGTCTTTCTGAAAAATGATACTGTTGGTATATAGGAATAGGAATTTATTCACAAAGTCTTGTGAAGTTACTGAAAAGTCTGTTTAAATGCCTGCTGTAATAAGTCGCCTCTCTTTTTTCAGGGAAATGGGACTGCCCGTGGCACCAGTGTGACAAATGCGGATCCACCTCTTCATCCTTCTGTGAATTCTGCCCTTCGTCTTTCTGCAGAGAGCATGATAAAGGAGAGTTGACAATATCATCCCTGGAAGGGAGACTGTGCTGCTCTGAGCATGACCCCAAGCGCCCAATGGCATACGGAGAGAAGAAATTTAAATTTAAAATCGAGCATGAGGATTCCTCATTCCCATCTGAGTTTTAAAAGAGATGATGCACTTCAGATTGAAACCTCTTGTTCATACAGTGTGAACTCTCCCCTTCGATACGAGGCGGGGATGCGTAATGTGCACATCGTGTTTTATTGCCAGGATTGAATTGTACATGACCTATTAGTGTCATTTCCTTGTTCTTAGAAACTCATCTTTTTTATTATTATTATTTTAATGGTGGAATTGGTCTCCCTCTTTTCCCCACCGTTGTGGTCAGCAAGTTGTATTTATTATATTTATTATATTTTTTATTTTTCATCTGGATGATGAAAAAAAAAATTGGCTTGGGCAACCAACTTCCCCAGTTTTAGGTATTTTGAAGAAAGAAACAGAAAAATGTCCTTTTTCTAATCTTGAACATGTATAAAATTATGGATCCTGGATGAATTCTAGAATGGTCTTTTAAAGAAAAAAAAAACGGTTGCAGCAGGAATTAAAGGCATATGTTTACCTGTCTCTTAAGACTACAGTATATGGAAATTCAACAGATTATAAACCCCTTTGCGTCTCCTGGTGGAATACAAGAGCAGGACATTCAGTGAACGGATGCAGTTATATGGTATATACGTAAAAACAGAACAAAGCAACAATGTCTGCCTAACGTCTTCATGAAGTGAAGAGGAAAGTACAGAGATCCCATGTTCCCTGTGACTTTAATGGATATGTTCTTGGCCTCCTATCATTCTCCATCCTTCTGAAATGACCTCTTTGTTAGTGATCAAGACCTAAGTGGAATCCTTCCGTTAGGAATTGAGGGTAAATAACTCCTCTTGCATTGAAATTGGCATCTACACATTAAATCTTTAGAGGATGCTCTTGTCACCCTTCTGGTACATTACTCATTAAGTATTAAAGAACAAAGCAAAAGCCATCAAACGGCGCGATCACTGACAGTGATTCTGACAGTGATCCTTCTGTAGGAAAAATATCTTATTACTATAAAAGGGTTCACAATAGGATGGACAGTGACATTTTCCAGTGACTTCACGTAGTCTTTTTTCTAAACTTCTGTAAAACGATATGAAGGGGATTTTAACTGTCACTTTAATATAACAGTATGGTCAGTTGTTCTGATTGTGCCTGTACATGAGTTACCAGTGCTTTAGAACCATCCAAGACTGTTCACTTTAATACTAGAAGGGAATAAGTGCTTGATTATCATTCCTCACTATGTACAGTCAAATCTAGTGGTGTTATTCCACTGTATCAAAAGCAATTACAGTTGTTGCCATCCACCAACCCACCCTATGTCACAGGTAGAGAATGGACATAGAAGGGTAGATCTTCGACACTAATGGTCTTGGGTTGTTCACATATTACAGTCCCCATTCTGTGTGATAGTCCTAAATGCACACAATTCCATTCCAAGGTTCTATTTTGTGTGGCGACCATTCGAGACCTGCGCTAGCCCTTTATGTTGTCAACACTTTTGGCATCGGTACAGTCGAATTGCACAAACTACAGTAAAATTGCACAACCTGAAATGCACATGCATGCAGATGTATGCACTTCTATATATGAGCGAGACACTCCTGGCCTGGCATTTTAATGATGTATATCCTTTTCTGGACTTGAGATTGTTATTAAGTACAAAATATGTTTATGGTGGTAGTTTCTTTTTACATGTTTTTTTCTTTTACATTCTGCTTTAGTTTATAAAGCAGCAATTGTTCTTTGTAACCTTCAGCTTGAATGCACTGTGCCGATGTTGGTGCAATGGTTTTAGCTTACAGGCTGAACTAAATGAATTGAAGACTGTGAGGTCTTTTGAGGTGCATTAGCTGTCAAAATTGGTATGATCTAATTAAATTGCATAGATCATGTACCTTTTAATGTTCGTTTATTGGAGCACAACGGTCATTTGTTTTTTTAGTACATTTTTTATATTATTATTTCTAGCCATACCTTTGCTCCAAGTATCAAATAGGAGATTTTTTGTTGTGCTCAGCTGTGATAGTGAACCATTCTCTGAATACAGTTGTTTTGTATTCAGGGAGCCACGGTGATCTGCATTACAGGCTGCTTGATAGACATGAGGGAAACGCAAATAGTTTAATCAGAAAGATGTAGCAGTGTGCTTTAGGAACAATAAACGACGACATGTACAAGATAGTAAATAATTCACCTTTCTATAAAGAGTTTTCTCAATGGAACATGCATAATGGACTTTTACTTAAACGAAATCTGTCATGAAAGAACATGTAGGTTGCCATTACTGACCTCTCCTGTTTGAAAGAGCAAGTAGGCAGATAAGGACTTGTGGCTTTCTAGATCTGTATATTTGTTCTGGATCAGCGATTTGGAAAATATGGAAGCCAGATGATCAATATAACAGCTGAAACAAGGAAGTTCAGCAATAGCATCCCAGGGTTGCTTTGATGACAGGTTTACTTTACTTCCTGGCTGGCCCTTATTTCAAAAGGACTAGGGCTTGTGAGGTTTTACAGTTGGGTTATGATGCTCTATGAGCACAATAAGAGCTTTATTTTGTGGTGTTTTTTGGTGACATTGTCACTGCTGCCCCACCGGTAAACATTTGTTTAGTAACAAACGACAGTGAGGCTGACATGACCATCAACAGATTGAGCTTGGCATTAGAGCTTTGTATTGGTCAGAATGGTTCAGTATAGATGACTGCAGGGTCAAAAGGTGCTGATTGTGCACTCCCCGCTCACTTATATTGCTGTTTGTGGGGATGAGTAACAGAGCAGAACTCAGTACAGGCTTCAGGTGAGCCTAACATGCAGCTTGTGTGTGGGCAAAACCTCATCGTAACTTGTTGCACATGTCATGGTGGAACACGTTAGCAGTAAATGACCGCGCAGTGCTGTAAATGGAACATATGCAGCAAGTGACAAAGAAAAATTCCAGTATAATGGCAAATAGTCATGATATTGGTTTAAAAAATCTCAAATCATACAAAAAAAAAACAACACTTTCCATCATGCCGACTTACTGCAAAGTTTATCTAGAAGAAAACAGAAGCAGCACCTTATGCATCCTGTATGCTAAGGTGTGATGTTCTGTGCAGGAGGAGAGGTAACATAAAAGCTGAACTCCAGCCAGATGGCTACATACCCAACTCAGATAAATATATTTGAACTAATTTATCTACCAAAAGGTTTGTAATATAATGATTTGTTCTGTTCAGCAGCCTTTTTGACTTGTATACATTTCCCACGTGTTAAAATAAAGCTGGGTGACACCACTGCTCTCTGTGGCAGCTTCCAATGTTACCTGTTTGCTCACCGGACTGAGAACTAACATCATACCTCTGAAGTCTCTTTGTACTCCTCTTAGAATGCTCTCTAAACCATTGCCCTCTGACTTCCAATGCCCCAAAACATCTTTGATTTAAAATCCCTTGGTAATACATTAGAGCATGATTGGCTTACAGCACAGACGCTCCCAGATACTTATAGTTAATTTCAAGCATTTTATTCTTTGCATTCTTTTCTCCCCCTATTCTTCTCACGCTGGCCATGTTAACTATGGGCAGGTGAATACATCTCCTTTTACTTCCTAGAACTCTGTCTAAAATTCTGGGTATGCTTTCTTTGACGTGGCACAAACTTCCCAGGATGGAGCTGTGAGGCCCTGGTTACATCATCAGTGTTTCAAGAAATCAGGAAGTAGAAAATAATTAATAAAAGCAAAAAATGTTTAATGGAATGTAAGATGAGATGTATGCTAATGTGGTTTTTAGTCAAAGTGGGGGTAGTGTTTGCTTTAATTATTTTGTAAAAAAGATTAAAGTTCACCTATGCCCAGACTATGAACATTAACATTTTACATACCCTTAACAAACAGTAAAAGAGCTTAAAAAAAGGCCATCACTGACCTCTGTAGCTGCAGGCACTGTGGAGAAATTCATCCTCAAAGATCACAAAAGAGACTCTAATGCCCTGTACACACGACCGGTTTTGCCGTCGGAATAAACTCCGAAGGTTTCTCCGACGGTCTTGCCTACACACGGTCAAACCAAAGTCCGACCGTCCAGAACGAGGTGACGTACAGCACGTACGACGGGACTAGACAAAGGACGTTCAATAGCCAGTAGCCAATAGCTTCCGTCTCGTACTTGCTTCAGTGTATGCGTCGTTTTTGGTCCGTCAGAACAGCATACAGACGATCGGTTTTCCAGATAGGAATTGGTTCCGTCGGAAATATTTAAAACGTGTTCCATTTGTAGGTCCGTCAGAATTTTCGAACAAAAGGCATATGAGGCATACACACGATCGGAATAGACGATGAAAAGCTTTCGTCTGACTTTTTCTGTCAGATATTCCGCTCGTGTGTACACAGCGTAAGGCTGGGTTCACTCATATGCGATGCGGGAACCAGCGCGATTCCAGTGCGAGTTCCCGCATTGCATGTCTCTTGCAGGCAGTTCACACTGCCCTATGCAAACCTCTGCGGGTGTCAATACAAAGTTAATGACACCCCCAGATCGGTTCGCAGATCGCAGTGCAAACTGTCAAATGGTGCAGGCATCGGATCGCATGGGTGTGAACACCCATGCGATCCAATGCCAGTGGGGACCAAAAAAAAGGGTCCTGCACCATTTTTGACCAAATGCAATGCAAATTCAGCCATACAGCTTGTATGGCTGAATTTGCATCGCACAGACATCACATGTGATCTGCACAGCAATGTGCTGTGAATCACATGCGATGTCTGACATTGCAATAGTGTGAACCCAGCCTAAAGTTAGGCTCCAGTCAGTGTTTAACAGCTTACAGCAACTGCCATTTGTTTACAATAGAGGACTGGCAGACTGCTAAGATGAATTTCTCCACAATGTCTTGCTTTACAGGTCTTTTTGCTTCCAGTTAGGAATATGCAGTTAGCCGAATGCACATAGTCTGGGCATAGGCGCACATAGTCTGGGCACAGGCACACTTTGAATAGACTAAAAGCTGTTTCTTTTATATTTGTTTTGTGTTCCGCTTTATGTGTCATTGGTTATAAAACCAGTCATGACTTATTCCTGACAGTTGTGAGAAATCACCTCTGTGTAAAAGTTCATATGTTTTAGAAAGTTGATATAGGAGGGAACTAAAACAATGGAAAGAGAGCTCAGCTGTTGCTTAAAAGAGGACCTCAGAGAGGGCTACAATTTGTGATATTACCCAAATGGATCTCATTTAAGAGTAAAATTTTAAGTTACCAATGAAAAATCCTTCAAGCTTTTTAAGAAGTGAACGATATATGAATCAACATAACCTTAATTACAGGGTCTGCCCATATTGTGCCAAACACACAAGCTTTTTTTTATTATGGGGAGAAAGTAAGAATTTTCTATTGTGTTGTCTTGGTTATTATGTGCCAACAAAATATTGTATTTACAATTTAATTGTACAGGTTTTACTGTTCAGATTGTTTGATGTTTAGCAGTGTTAAAGTCTTTTTCTTCCTGTATAGTGTCATCCATACCAGTGTCCTTTCCATGAAATCCAGTACATGCTGCTATTTTATATCGTCTACAGATTTTTTTGTGTATTTTGGCTGCAGGCTAACTAGATCATAAAGACCTACTAAAATACACTAGTATGTTTCTTTTTGTTTTCATGTGTTTTTCCACCCACTGAGACTCGCTGGTGTCTAGGTAACATGCAATTTGTGTTATACATTTTTGTTCTAAAAAAATCAAGACTGAATATTTGTACTTTTTATTACAAAATATACTCAATAGTAAGTCCCTATGTGTTTTGGTTTGTTTTCTGTAAATTGACCTAAAATTTATATTTCCATTATAAGGCGATAGTTATCCAGTAAATTTCCCATTTCTCATATCTCTTTGGGACTCCGTAGATGAGATCTGCCAGTTTATACATCTGCCTTACTTCACCCACAAATAAGTCACACTTGCCGCATTTGCAAAATTCTCAGATGAAATTTAAAAACCTTAGGATCCAAACGATGGTCCATTAATTGTCAAATTTCTCCATTAATGGCCCAGTGATAGAATATCACACGTGTAGTTGGCTCTACAGGTATGTATACAGTGCATGTCTGAGCAAATAAAAAAAAAAAATATTTAGCTTATCGCCACAATACATGGAAATTTCTCATTGTTTTGTGTCTTCAAAAACACCACAAGTACAGAAAAGTACCTGCTGACCTGCCTGAGCTCCTAACTTTCTGTAGTGATCCGGTAATGCTGCTTCTGCTGCACCCAAATCCCAATCAGTGTTCCACGCTTGAGTTCAGCTGGGCTAAACTCCCCCCATATGCTTTTGATAAACTATATATTCACTGCAAATAAACAGTAGTAGGATAAATAATAATGAAAACCTAGCAGTGAGAGAGACCACCTTATAGCATCAATGATAGGGAAGGCAGACATGGTAATTAAAGTGCAGAGATCTCACAGATGGAGTTCCAATATGTTTGAGAAACTGGTGAGTGATTCAAGCAATTGCCATTAACCCAACATTCCACATGTTCCCTTGGGTTACAGACAGAATCAATTTTGAGTGCCAGATCCTTACATGGGCTTACGTTGTCTCTTAGCCATCAATGGCCATGGTGCATGGTTGTCACAACAGCTCACTTTCTTACCGGTCTGAATGTAGCTGTTTAAACTGCCTATCAACAGTGACTATAATATGCAATACATAAAAGAAAAAGGTGCTTCTGACACACCACAGAAATATTTGTCAAGGAACAACCTGCAACTCCCTGTGCTAGCATCCCATGCATTTCTATTACATTAGGACACAGCCGCTGTGTCCGTGCAGCCACGTGTCCCAATAAAAATGAATGGGATGCTGGCATTGGGATGCGCGCAACACCCGTGCACAGACCTTCATGAGGGCCTGCAGTAAAGCACCCCATGTGAATGGACATTTAACACATATATTAAGCTTTTTAGTAAACATATACTCATATGTCTTTCTGATACTGTCTTTTTTTCCTGATGTCATCAGCATGAGCGCTTAAAATTTCTAGAAAAGTAAAGTGAGGGTATTGCCCATAGCAGCCATGCTTTACATGGAATTACATTTGTTTTTTTACACTAGTTTTCATTTTTTTTAACTGTAAGAACAAAAGACCATATTTAGCAGTAGGTTATATAGGTTAACATATCGGTAGGTTTTCCCTTGCAACATAGTTCAAGATAAATTATCTACAAAATGTTAGGAATCACTAGTTATATAAAAAGAAGAATGATCCAAATAAGGCACAGTTAGGGAGTCAAACAAGCAACAGTGTAAAGGAAAAAAATATACAAAACAAAATGATAAACTGTTGATACAGAGCACTTCACTGCCTCATTCACTCAAACAGTCCAGTGCTAATTGGTGTATAAGCAGTTTTTTCAATCAGTTAGTTTCAATATCATGACAAATGTTCCTGTACCTGAGAAGGCACCACACTTGCCCACACTATGTTTGTCAATTTCACACTGGACCTCCAGTCCTTACTGCACAATAATGTCATAAATTATTTATGCTAGATCCACAGTCTGCACACTTACTAACCTTATAAGGATTCTTCCATAAGAAAAGAGGATTTGTTTCGGTCTGACACTTCTGAGAAAAACAGCAGGGCCATTTGTGGAGATACTGATATTTACTGGTTGGAAGAACTGCGCACACTCCATTTAAGGCCCAGTTCACACTGATGCGACAAGTGCTCCAACTTTGGAGCACTTGTCGCATCAGAAGTCAGCCCCAATTCTGTGCAATGGAACCGTTCTAATCAGTGTGACTTGAGTCGCTCCAACTTAGAAAAAGGTTCCTGCACTACTTTGATATGACTTGCATTGACTTCTGTTGAAGAAGTCGCATGCAAGTCATGCCAAAGTCGCGCTGGGGTCTGACTTGAAAGTCGCGCAGAGTGTGAACCTGGGCTAACACTGGACTGTTTGAAGCAAGGGATGCAAAAGATATCAAACTACAAAACAAATGTGTAGATGGACTTTATCTAAGTTGATACAGTAGCAGACATTTCAATTACCTGCTTTAGGCCACCTATTTTCCATTTCATTTGAGCCCCAAGCAACCAAAAACAAACACTCTGTTCAAGTAAAATATATAGGTACATAGTTCAAAGCTCCTGCAGCTTTGGTTCACAGTAAGGCAAAACCAAAACCTCAGTCGCTAGTTGTGCAACACAGGAGGAAAAAGAAATCCTCCCTATCCTGAAATGCGGTCTGCTTAATTCTGGATATTATTAGTTGCAAGAAAAGAATGCACTCTTTCTTTTTATATTAAATTGTTTTCGCCAAGACAACATTGGGAAGTAAGGCATTCCATAGCTTAACTTTAATTACCCAATGGTCAAATCTTTCTTACTTACACAACTGATGTCTTCTTGTCATTTGTATTATCCCTGGTATAATATGCGCCAAATATTTATGCTGCCCTTGGGTATATCATAGCATGTTAATTAAAGTATCACTTTTTTTTTCTCCAACTGCGCATACCCAGTTGTTCTCATCTTTCACAGTGAGTACATTTTTGCATCTGTTTTATTAATGCAGCTGCTTATCATTTAATCATTTCCTTTTTACAATATAGGGCCCAAGGCTGGACCTCCATTGGAGATGTGGACTTACAAGTGATTTACACAGAGACTACTCTATAGTAGTCATCACATTTTTAGTACATCCCAAGATTTTTTTTACTTTTGTAGCTCCCATATGGCACTGAGTGGTGCTGCTTAGCCAATTGTTACTCCAAAGTCTTTCTGCAGCTGATTACTGCAATTTCTTACCGTAATGGACTCATTGGGGTTGATATACTCAAACTGGAGGGTGCAAAATCTGGTGCAGTTGTGAATGCCAGCCAATCAACTTCTAACTTCAGCTTGTTCAATTAAGCTTTGACAATAAAACTTGGTAGCTGATTGGTTTCTATGCAGAGCTGCACCAGATTTTGCATGCTCCAGTTTTAGTAAAACATCCCATTATAGCTGACCGTACACTAACTGATTTAATCATTCAGAAATAGTTATTCTTGGACAGTCATATCTTCATCTCACATCTGCTACTCAGTGCAATGCCATCCATGCCAAAGGAGCTGCCAAAATGACAGCAAGTCCACCAAACAGTACATTTTTTTAGATCCTTGTGAAATATATTATAATTATACCATGTGAGCATTAGCAGACATAAACGCTGGTGTCTGACTAAAATACAAGCATTTTGTTGGTGTATTGGATACCTTGGTATTTATTCAATAAAAGAAGGATTGTAGTCAAACGCCAGCGTTTTTGTCTACTTGAACTATACGGAGGGCTAACAGGAGCCATGCTGTATGAGACTGACGCCCCGTGTGCCACAGTGGCAGGGAGCTATACTTTTTGTGTTCTGTGGACATCCAAACATTAGCTTTATCCTGGTAATAGAAAAATAGTATTAAACAAATGTATGGAATATGTAGGAAATGCAAAGACATTTGTTAAATTTGCCTAAAGCCAAACTATCTCTGATATGTGAAAATAACAAACTAAAAAAATCACAACATAAGATATAACATGGAATTATTTGACTAAATATTATGGATTTTTTTTTCGAGATCTTCAGCATGCAATATACCTCCTTCAAGAGTTGTATATGCCAGCCTTTATCAAGAAACTACACATATCTATGAATATACTGATTGCAGACCTGATCTAAACCAGTATCACAGCATCATTATCAAATGAAAAAAACTTTTTGAGGATGTCAGCTTAAACTGGTGTAACTGATGAAGTTATCTGCCATTAGCAAGCAACTAAACTCCTTGCATTATGCTTTTAGTTAAGCAGCGGTAACAAACTGAGAATTACTTGACCTGGATTGCTAACACTTGCAAAGCAATCACAATCTGACTGATTCAATGCTATTCAGACCTCCACTGAATTCCAAGGATAGTCTTACAAAGAGCAATAAATATGCAGAGTAGAGTAGGCTGTAGGACCGCAACACGTGTTGATCCAGGTTTTATTATTATAGAGTCAGACTAATTTGCTGATTGATTACTGAAACTTAAACATTTCTCTTACCCTAAATTAGCCCATATTTACAGAACAACAATCTAATGTCTGGAAAACAACCAATGCTGAAGACTGAATGCAGGAAAAGGAACAGAAATATGCCTGTGCATGATAATATCTGGCTACAGATAGTTCTCAAATAATAATGATAGTTATGCTACTGGTAAATCTTTACTAGTATTGAAACATTCAAACAAACCTATCATGGGGAAAAACAGAGACTACCATTGCTGACCTAAAAAATGTCTTGCTGTTGACCCACTGACTTTATTACTTTGAAACACTGACTTGGAATGGGTGTTAAGAAAAATCTTAATTCCGATGTGTACATTTGTTCTTGGTCAGAAATTCAAAGTAACAATGGGATTAGCTGAGCACCTAGCATTTTTAGGAGAAGAGGTTTGCAAAGGCAGCCTGCATAGTTCTTTGATGACCCGTTTCTTGTGTTGAGTTTCTCCACCAAGCTGCAAACCTTTGTTGTCTCAAGTTGCAACCTCTTTGACAAATACAGGTTGCCTCTTGACAACTGTTTTTATACTGAAGTAACCCACCTTCCTTGGAGTCATTAACAACTAAAACAAATGTGAAGGAACTATTTGTTTCAAGAGTCCACAATGCAGTAGGTTAGGCACATTTATATGAGTGGGAAACACTTTGAAGGAAAATAAATTTCCAGTGTCCAGTGTAAGAAGTTCATTTTGCCTTTCCCCCCTGGTTTTATTTATGATTTGTTTAATTTTTTTCCAGAACTGTTTATGTTTATTTTGCTATTCTTACCACAATGGTTAGGGCTTACTTCTGACTGGATTATGATCTATATAATTATTTGTAATTGTGCTTTATCTGTAATATAGATTTTTTTTTTCAGTTCAGGGGGAGACTAGTGGAGGTGTACTGTAACAATGGTGTGTGTGTTGGGTTAAAGAGCATAAGATGACCAAAAGGCCCTGTATGCGGGCATCTTAAAGTATATTTAAGGCCATTTTTTTCCATTTTGAAAGAGTAGAGGATGATTAAAATCCTTGCCAGGCTTTTTTTTTTGTCCCGTCCTGTAGAAGACTTACCCTCTTTTCCTGACAACTCAACATTTTAGACAACTCTAAATTTTTGACAGATGAAAAATGCAAACATGCCCAGTAGGGACACATTAAAACCTAAAATAGGTTCTATCCCTCACCATATTTTTTTGTTTCTTTTACATAAACCGGTTTAGGAAATTTGTGTAGTTAATGTGAAGTTTTAAAAGTAGTTTATTTTCCACGCCATTTAAATCTGAACTAAACTCATCAATTTAGCTGTTTCCCAAAACAGTTACATTCAAATGGTAACTATCACATTTGCTTGTGCTTGTAACCAAAATTGTCAAGGCATCAAAGGGTTGGTGTCATAACTGATTACACGTGCAGTACGATGGCAATTGCAGATCAAACAGAGGATAAGATGGCAGCTTTCTTGACTGTGAAGGTTAGGAGGGTTTAGTTCCTCTTTAAAGGTGTAAGATCACCCACTGTATCATGCCCAGTTTTATTGTCAAGTACTATATCTACTCTGTGCTAAACCAGAACTAGTTCACTAGGAAGTGACATCATTGTGTCAAGTTCAAATGTTGTGACTGAAAACTTCATCTAACACATATACAGTACATTAATTGTTAATGTATTAGAAATAATCTTTATATTCTACTTGTTTTAATGGCAAGCATAACTGGGATTCAATTATGTCCTTCAATTTAGTATTAAAGTACATTTTTCTATTTCATTTTTTATTTATATATATTTTTTATTGACTTAGTTGTAATTTGAACTATGGTGTTTTATTCAAGACTTATTAATGTGTTCTCTCACTGTAGTGACAGTTAACGTCAAGAAACAAAAAAAGCCTGCTTTGTATTACCATTTCACATTTCTTTTATACCTTGTACATTTTTCATTCCACCACTCAGCCAAATAATGAAGTTGTTAGTGAACACTTTGTAATGTTATACACTGAATTGTGCATTTATTTTTATACTCTAGAAGTACTGAACTTTGAATAGTTTACACCTTGAAATGCTATCGCTATCCTGTAGACATAGGATGAGGGAATACCCAGGAGAATTCAAGTGGTTAATAGTCTGCTGGACTTGTGAATTGTACAAACTACCATTAAAATGGTGATTTAACTCTAAATAGGTGAACAGAGCCACTCAGTGGAACCAGGTGTTCTCTGTTCTTTTTTGACTTGATGTAACCATGATAAGCATCAATTATACAGTGTACAGAGTATGTGGGATTGTAATAGTATTGACTGTGTAAATCTGGATTTAAATCCTTTTAATCCCCCCCCCCCCCCCCAAAGGTCAGTCCCACGTAAGATGAATTTGTGAGACTGATGTGTTTATGGCGATACATGTTGGTGGTTAATGCAAAATTGAGTACGTGTGTCTGTAAATTTGTTTTGGAGACATTTATAAATGTTATGTATGTTATGTTTTATTTGGGTTTATTGTATATAGCTAGCTACAAGCACAATCTTGAATTTGCCCAGAAATATACCTTTTAGGAATAATGCTTGTCTCAAGAACTGGCTGCTGTGTCTATAGGACTGTGATCTGTTATATTCCAAAAGTTTCCTGTGAAACGTCTTTTTTTTTTCATTGGTTCTCCTCCTCAGGTCAGGGCAATAATGTTACTATACTGGAATAAAGAAATTAATTTGCCATTTTAGTTTGATCTCATTACTGAGAGTTTAAAAGGCACTTTATTCCATGTAGTAATACATAGGATGTTGGATATGTTTCATTAGCCTCGATGGAGACTGCACTTTAGTACCTGTGACCCCACCACCACCACTACCCCACCCCTGTCTTCTGTATGATCCCGATAGCTAAAGTACCTAAAAGTTTCTGTGTCACATAACCAAGCAAATAAAATCATATAAGTGCTTTAAATGAATGGCATTAATAACTGAAGTTTACTTTTTAAACCCATCAGTTAATAGTAACCTTTGGTCTTAGGTGGGACTGATCAATTTATACTGTGTATATATAGAGCGATACAAATATTACACTAGTCATTTTAGGAATACCTGTACCACTTTACTTAATCACTGAATGTCCAGTCTGTGCATATCAATTTTTTGTACAGTAAACGACATATGCCTATACCATTGTTATTTTCTTTTTCTTTTTCTTTTTATGGAGAAATGTTTTTCTTTGGTTTTTAAATGTGTGTTTTAGCTGTTCGAATATTAAAGAAAAAAAAAGAAAAAAGTTTTTTTTATGACATTCCACTGATTTCAAAGTTTGCTTGTTGACTTCAATAAAAATTGTTCTGAATGTCTCAACCTCATAGAGTCTGGTTTTATTGTAATAATATGCAGGAAGCAATAGATTTTGAGATTTACCATGAAACTGAATGTTAATCTGATTATTATCTTAATCGTACAGTACAAGACACATGCTGGATATTTCTAGACTCTGGGTTATAGGCTGCTACCTTCAGGTGATTGGACACTGGCAAAGCTTTTGGACACACTCCCTGGGCATACCCCTATACCTTTAAAAAAGGCCTAGATTCTTTCATAAATGTACATAATATAACAGGAGACTAACATTTATAGGTCAAGTTGATCCAGGGAATATCTGATTGCCTCTAAGGGGATCAGAAAGAAATTTTTTCCCCTGCTGGAGCAAATTGGATTATGCTCTGCTGGGGTTTTCTCTGGATCAACTGTTGGTATAGGATTGTGTATATGGGATTGTGTGATTCCTCCCTCCTCCCATTTTATTGGTTGAACTAGATGAACTTGTGTCTTTTTTCAACCTGACTAACTATGTAACTTTACCCTACTCTGTGGGACCTCAGTTTGATGGACCTCTTCTCCCTTATGAAGAAGTTTTAACTAGTTTCTTTAGAATTCTTAAAAAAACAATTTTAATCCACTCTTCATTGCCTTGGGAACTGTACCCTGATCCCACAATATGGGGACAGGCTGCAATGTTGCTTTGGGCACAGGATCCTGCTTAGGCACTCACCTTGGCATTGAGTGCAGCGTGTATAGTTAGCCACAGGGTGCTATAAAGCTCCATGGCTGTGGTCTATTCCTATGCTTCCCAGATCCCGAAGACCCCTATCAAGGCTATGCCCACCGTGATGAATGAAGCCTGGACAGCTATAGGTACCAGTGACATGGAAAGGTAAGAAAGGTTGTCCTATTGTCTGACCGATAATGTAGTCCTTACAGCAAGTATAAGATTTAATATCTAAATTACTTACTTACATTATGTATTTAGACTTACTTAAGTGTCCCCTGAATAGTATTTGCCTTGTGCACAAACTATGAGGAACTGGGAATGTGTTTGAGTTTATTCAACTTTCAAACGTAATGGTAAAAATTCCTCCATTCAAGTCTTATCCCCAGTACACACGGTCGGACATTGATCGGACATTCCGACAACAAAATCCAAATTTTTTCCGACGGATGTTGGCTCAAACTTGTCTTGCATACACACGATCACACAAAGTCCGATCGTTCTGAACGCGGTTACGTAAAACACATGCGTCGGGACTATAAATGGGGCAGTAGCCAATAACTTTCGTCTCTTAATTTATTCTGAGCATGCGTGGCACTTTGTGCATTGGATTTGTGTACACACGATCGGAATTGTCAGAAAATTTTATAGCAAGTTCTCAAACTTTGTGTCGGAAATTCCGATGGAAAATGTGTGATGGGGCCCCCACACGGTCGGAATTTCCGACAACAAGGTCCTATCACACATTTTCCGTCGGAAAATCCTTCCGTGTGTACAGGGCATAAGTCTAAGGTGGATGACTAGGTGTTACATCACACTACAGGTCGCATGTTTACCAGCAATTCTACCCAGAGCCCTTACAAGGTATTCAGACACTTCCTCCTGCCCTTTTGCCACAAGGACTACACTACAGGGCGTTGGACATCTGGGTTGCTGTGCATCCTTCTTCGGACACACTTGCCTTATTTCTGCACCCTACTTCTTGTGTACTTCATAAGGGAATACCCTTACTGATAGCAATGGTTCATGGTTAGGGATTGAGGCAAGCTCAGGCATGTGCGGGTTGTCCCAGAGGGGTGTGTGGGAATGAGGGGAGGGTGCCTCTCCGAGGAGCATGGCAAGCTGCCAGACCCTACAGTGATGAAATAACATGTGTTTTTTGTCCCCGGTTTGGGGTGAACCGCAGGGGGCACAGAACAAAATCTGGAATGGATGGGTCAGTGGGCCTAGGGCCTGCGAGCAGACCAGGGTGGAATAGCGTTAACTGTCAGTGTTATTAAAGTGAAAAAAGTGGGAAAGCTGGGATGCTAAATAATAAAGGGAAAGGTCAGGAAGTGCGGCCCCACCCAATTCGGTCGGGCATTTCAGGGCTCGCCACGACAGTTTATGGCGCGAAGAGCCCCAAACAAAGGTGTTGAGGATAGATTCCATGGACTTAAATATACGTGTGGGGAGGTACAATGGGGCGTGCCAGAAGACATATAAAAGTTTGGGAAGAAGGATCATTTTGACCAGGTTTATTCGGCCTATAACCCCCAGGGGGAGACGGGATCACACTTGCGTTTTGGTTTTCAGGACCGCGTACAGAGGCTCGATGTTAAGAGTAATATAATCAAGCAGGGAGCTAGAGATGTGTATGCCCAAGTACTTGATGTTACTGGCTCTGATCAAGGGGAGTGCAGCCTGATCAGCGGTGTGGGCACTCAGGTCTATTGGGAGGATTTGAGATTTGGACCAGTTTATTTGTAGCCCTGAAAAAGACCCAAAGTTTGTGATGACTTGGAGAGCTGTTTGGAGGGAGGGACCAGCATCAGCCAAGTAGAGGAGCATGTCATCCGCATATAGGCTGATAACTTCTGTCAGTTGGTTGCAGCGAAGGCCCCTAATGTCTGGGTGCTCTCTGAGGGCCGTTGCCAAAGGTTCAACAGCCAGGGCGTATAACAGGGGTGAAATAGGGCAGCCCTGACGCATACCACGGGACAACGGGAACGGTGTGGAAATTCTACCATTAACCTGAATGCGTGCCGTGGGGGCTTGATAGAATAGCTGTAACCATTTAATGTACTTTGGGCCGAATCCAAATCTATGAAGACATTCCCACAGGTACCTCCACTCCACAGAATCGAATGCCTTAGCAGCGTCCAAACTGACCACCACCCTGGAGCCTACATCTGTGTGCTGGGATTGGATATTCATGTGAAGTCGTCTGAGGTTAAAGGCAATATTTTTCCCTGGCATGAATCCGGTTTGGTCGGGGTGTATTAAACTGGAGATTACTTTGTTGAGGCGCAGGGCTAGTATTTTAGCTAGTATTTTGACGTCCAGTTGGAGGAGAGAGATGGGCCTATAGGATTCCGGGAACAGAGGATCTTTGCCTGGTTGGGTATGAGGGCTTCATTTATAGATGGCGGGAGTGTGTTTGTGTCGAAAATGTGAGCGTAGAGTTTGTTGAGTTTAGAGATGAGGGTCTCGCCGAATTGCTTGTAGAACTCGAGCGGGAGCCCATCCAAGCCGGGTTCCTTGGATGTAGGGAGGTGTGCCATGGCCTCCGCTATACAGTCGGTGGTTATGGGCGCTTCGAGTTGGTCAACCTGCGATGGAGTGAGAGTGGGGAGGGTGATATTTTGTAGGAATGACGACAATTCTTCTTGGGAGTAATTGGTGGCAGAGGAGTACAGGTCGGAGTAAAAGGCCCTGAACTCCCCGGCCACCAGGTCAGGGTCTGTAATTACATTTCCTGATGTTGTTTGGAGAGAGACCACTACTGGAAGTTTGTGGTCCCCTGATGTTGTTTGGAGAGAGACCACTACTGGAGGTTTGTGGTCCGT
Organism: Aquarana catesbeiana; assembly: GCF_042186555.1. Lineage (NCBI taxonomy): Eukaryota > Metazoa > Chordata > Amphibia > Anura > Ranidae > Aquarana > Aquarana catesbeiana. The sequence continues at coordinate 621,474,792 of NC_133326.1, read as the reverse complement.
TTGTGGCTTTCTTTAAAAGGGTATTTGACATTCTCGCAAGCTCCACTTCTGCTGCCAAGAGCCTTATGTCCATCAATCCGAGTACGAGAACTGTTGCTGATTACGCCATTGAATTACATACTCTGGCAGCAGAGGTTGCTTTGAACAATGGGGCCTTTGTGGCTGCTTTTTCTCATGGTCTCTCAGATAACATCAAAGATGAGATAGCAGCCCGAGACATACCCACTGGAGAAGTTGATCACGTTTGCTATTCTCATTGACTCCAGACTCCTAGAGAGACCTTCCTTTGAGGAGCGCTTGCGGAATCCTCCTGTACGTTTGGCTCCAAGCTTTGTAGTCCCATCCGTGCCTCCCTCAACTCCCATACCTCCGGGTACCGAGTTTGCCAGTAGAACCCATGCAGTTGGGCTTCACACATCTCTCTGCAGATAAGAGGGCTTTTAGGAGGAGGGAGAGATTGTGCCTTTATTGTGGCCAGGCAGGTCAGTATTTGTTTTTTTTTATTTTTTTATTTTTCTTTCTTTTTTTTTTTTTTTTTTAAACAAGGACAAAAAAACTTAAATGAACAATCTTTCCATAGCTTAACATTCCATTCCTGTGTATAGCACAAAATACAATGAATCAATACATTCGATTCCCTTTATACCTGATCTTTCCTATAATGATATCCAATGAAGCTAAAAAACACTAAGTAGGAGTGGGAGGAAAAAAAAAACACAAGAAAACAAAACAGAACAGGAGATTAAATGGGGAAATTTTCCCCTCTAAAATCCACCTCCAGTGCTGTTATTTTATGCCCGGTCCTGGGACAACACTGTACCAAGATCTGGCCGGTATGTGGCTACTACCTTCTAGTATTTCAACTTCAACCATTATTTGTAGTTCATTTTCATTCCTCTCCTTGCTTCCCCCTCCCAAAAAAGAAAACCCCAAGTTCCCATTTTCATCTCTTCCTCACCCCCCCCCCCCCTCTCTAAGTTGTATCAATTTTCTTTTTACCTTCCTCTGAAGAAATATAGCAATTACATGGTGTCCAGATTTCCAAATATATTTCTCTTTTTTTCCTGGCTGTCCATACTAGGTCTTCCATCCTGTTCACCTCCTCCACTTTCCTAAGCCACATACTCACAGTAGGTGGTTGTGTCTGTTTCCACCTAAGGGGTATGCATGCCTTGGCTGCATCCACTAAATGACACAGGATGGAATTCCTATATGTTTTCCTCGGGATCTCTGACAGATGCAGAAGAAATAACGCTGGGTCTTCGAGTATCTCTACTTCACTAAATTTTTGAATGATCTCCCGTACTTCCTTCCAGAATTTCTCAACTCTTGGGCAGGACCAAAACACATGTAACAGGGTTCCCTGTTCCCTCTGACATCTCCAGCATTCACTTGATGTGTTCGGGAAACACTTTTGAAGTATTTCTGGGGTTCTATACCATTGTGAGATAATTTTATAATTTGTTTCCTGTAACTTTGTACATGCACGTGCAGGTCAGTATTTGAAGTCTTGTCCTACCCACCTGGGGAAATGCTTGCACCTGAGACAGACCTTAGGTGGCGTTGTTACGTCCCCAGTTATCCAGAAGGATAATCCCCTGGTTCCGGTTACCCTTTCTTGGTCTGAGTCATCCATCGAGATACAAGCTCTAATTGACTCTGGGGCTGCAGGCCTGTTTATAGATGGTGCCTTTGTGTCTAAGTACTCAATTCCGCGTGCCACTCCACTTGCTATTGCGGCTATTGATGGGAGACCTCTACAGCCTGCCCATGTGACTCATGAGACTGCTCCATTGACCATGGCCGCAGGGGCTCTTCACCATGAGACAATCCAATTCCAAGTAATTTCCTCTCCTCATTTTACGGTGTTTATTGGTTATCCTTGGTTACAGAAGCACAACCCCTCTTTTGATTGGCTTCGTGCTGAGGTTCTTTCCTGGTCGCCACAATGCAGTAAGACATGTTTTCAGAAAGTGGCTAAAGTCTTGTGCACTTCTTCACTCTCTTCCCTGCCGGAGGAGTACCGCGATTTTAGCGATGTCTTTGACAAAGGTTAAGCCGAAAGTTTGCCTCCACATCGGTTGTATGATTGCGCAATTTACCTTCAACCTGGTGCCATACCCCCTTGTGGCCTGGTTTACCCTTTGTCTGTCTCGGAGGACAAAGCCATGGAGGAGTATGTTGCAGACGCACTTTCTCGAGGATTCATCCGCAAATCCTTGTCTCCTGCTGGTGCTGGCTTCTTCTTTTTGAAGAGAAAGATTGGTGAACTGAGACCTTGTATTGAATATAGGGGTCTCAATCGTCATGATTAAGAATGCTTATCCGATTCCATTGATTACGGAGTTATTTGACAGCCTCAATGGAGCAACGGTTTTCATGGAGCTTGGTTTGAGAGGGGCATACAATCTCGTGAGGATCAAGGAGGGCGACGAATGAAAAACTGCGTTTAACACCAGAACAGGTCATTATGAGTACCTCGTAATGCCATTTGGCCTTTGCAACGCTCCAGCAGTTTTTCAGGAATTTATCAACAATGTCCTCCGAGATTTGTTGCAGCTATTTCTGGTGGTATATCTCGACAATATCCTCATATTTTCCAATTCCCTAGAGAGCCACCACACAGATGTCTGTCGTGTGCTTCAGATGCTGGGAGAAAATAACCTGTATTGTAAATTGGAGAAGTGCGAGTTCCATCGTGAACAGGTTAAATTCCTGGGTTATGTCATTTCTACTGCTGTTTGTTCGATGGACCCATAAAAACTTTCTGCGGTCCTACAGTGGCCCCGACCCATAGGTTTATGTCCGCTGCAACGTTTTCTTGGCTTTGCCAATTATTATCGTATTCGTAACTTCTCCTCTCTGGTCAAACCCCTGACAGATATGACCAGAAAGGACGGTAACCCACAGAATTGGTCTTCAGATTCCATTAATGCCTTAATGCCTGAGAGTTTCAAGTCTGCCTTTGTTTCTGCTCCTGTGTTGGCACATCCCGATCCTACGTTACCCTTTATCCTTGAGCTTGATGCATCTGAGACTGGAGTTGGCGCTCTTCTGTCTCAACGTCCTACCTCTGAGAACGCTATGCATCCTTGTGGCTACTTTTCCAAGAAATTGTCACCTCTGGAATGCAATTATGAGACTGGGGAAAGAGAATTGTTAGCGATCATTTCAGCCCATAAAGAATAGAGGCATCTCCTCGAAGGTACCACTGTCGGTTCTCATTCTGACTGACCATAATCTCACATTCTTATCTGAGGCTAAACGCCTCTCTCCCAAAAGGGCGCGATGAACTCTTTTCTTGTCAAGATTCAACTGGTCTCATTCTTACCCGTTACTAAGAATGTAAGGGCTGTTGCATTGTCGCAACAGTTTTCCTGCGCTTCCAAGATGGAGTCTGTTCCTGTGATACCTCCCGATCTTATTCTGGCTACGGTTCGTACCAGTCTTACTTCACCTTTGGATGACAAAATTCTTGCCGCTCAGATTCATTCTCCTCCTGAGAAACCTTGTGACCACTGTTTTGTCCCTGAGAGTCTTCGCACCGCTGTGCTCCAGACTTACCATTCTCCCAAGGCTGCTGGCCACCCTGGGAAGAATCAACTGATTTGGGCTATTTCCCAACAATTCTGGTGGCCTAGTCTCTGTGCTGATGTAGCCGCCTTCATAGCTGCCTGTTCTGTGTGTGCTATGAGTAAAACAACATGAAACCTTCCAGTGGGCCTCCTACAACCAATACCCAATGGAGAGAGGCCTTGGAACCACCTGTCTATGGATTTTATTGTGGAGTTACCCAACTCCCAGGGCAACACAGTTATCCTTATGGTGGTTGACCAGTTCTCGAAAATGTCACATTGCATTCCACTTAAGAAGTTGCCTACATCCAAAGAACTGGCATCCATTTTTGCTTGGGAGGACTGTGATGGGGGCATGACTGCAGGGAGGACTGTGATGGGGGTCCATAACTGAAGGGAGGACTGTATGGGGGGGCCAGGACTGTGATGGGGGGCCATGACTGGAGGACTGTGATGGGGGGCATGACTGCAGGGAGGACTGTGATAGGGGGGCATGACTGACGGAAGGGCTGTGATGGGGGGCATGACTGATGGGAGGACTGTGATGGGGGCATGACTGAAGGGTGGACTGTGATGGGGGCCATGACTGCAGAGAGGACTGTGATGGGGGACCATGACTGCAGGGAGGATTGTGATGGGGGACCATGCATGAAGGGAGGACTGTGATAGGGGGCATGACTGAAGGGAGAACTGTGATGGGGGGCATGACTGCATGACTGAAGGGAGGACTGTGATGGGGGGCATGACTGCAGGGAGGACTGTGATGGGGTCCATGACTGCCAGGAGGACTGTGATGGCCTCCATGACTGAAGGGAGGACTATGATGGGGGGCCAGGACTGTGTTGGGGGGCCTTGACTGAAGAGAGGACTGTGATGGGGGCATGGCTGAAGGGAGGACTGTGATGGGGGCATGACTGAAGAGAGCACTGTGATGGGGGCATGACTGAAGAGAGAACTGTGATGGGGACATGACTAAAGGGAGGACTGTGATGGGGTACATGACTGAAGGGAGGACTGTGTTTGGGGGACATGACTGAAGGGAGGACTGTGATTGGGGGCATGACTGAAGGGAGGACTGTAATGGGGGGCATGACTGCAGGGAGGACTGTGATGGGTGGCATGGCTAAATGGAGGACTGTGATGGGGGCATGACTGAAGGGAGGACTGTGATGGGGTGGCCATGACTGCAGGGAGGGCTGTGATGGAGGGCCATGACTGAAGGGAGGACAGTGATGGGGGGCCATGACAGCAGGGAGGACTGTGATGGGGGGGCCATGACTGAAGGGAGGACTGTGATGGGGACTATGACTGAAGGGAGGACTGTGATGGGGGGCATGACTGAAGGGAGGACTGTGATGGGGGCATGACTGAAGGGAGGACTGTGATGGGGGCATGACTGCAGTGAGGACTGTGTTGGGGAGCCATGACTGCAGGTAAGACTATGATGGGGGGCAATGACTGCAAAGGGGCACTGTGATATAAAGGTGACTGTAATCCTTACAGTGCAGTCCCCTTTATATTACAGTGCTCCTTTACAGTGCAGGGGGGTTGCGAGACTCCATGAACCGCCCGCCTTCCCCATATGTCGTCACCCACCCGTCCCCCCCGGGCCCTGAAAAAAGTGGCTACACCAAAAGCGGTCCCTGGTGCCAAAAAGGGTTTCATGGGGAAAAAAATGAGCAAATAAAAAAATAATAATAATATAACGTATACAAATGCGACACAAGTTGTATTGTAATTGAATGTTATTAAAAATTACCTTTACTTTTTAATCTGCAAAGCTGTAATTTTCTGTAAAATACAATGCAATATGGCTACCGGGATATTTTCTGTACACAGATGGTGTACACAATGCCCCACAAATATGTAATTTCCTGCTTGAGTGATTGGCTCACTGATTTTCCCAGAAGTCTGCACTAAGATACATTCAGATTTTTGGCATTAGCTGCAACAAAAATTTAATTTTTGGTGAGATGCTCCCAAAGGGAAATCTCATCTAAAGGGATGCAGGCCTCAGTAGAGCCCTGCAGGTGCAGCAGCTGATTGAGATTTATAAAGCCACTCCCATTAGATTCACTTTCCACATGGACACAAACAACTATTTCTTCAGAATGACACAAGGTTGGAATCTGAAGCAAAGTTTGGTAAAATCTTCGCAATGTACATTGATCACCCAGAGGGGAATGTTTTTTTTCTCAACAAAAGTGGAATTCCTCTTTAAACCAGTCTTTTTCAACCAGGGTGCCTTGAAGATTCTTCAGGGGTGCCTTGGCTCCGCTCACACAACAATGCATACACCGGCCGTGTAGCGCTGGAGTAGAAGCCCATGTGGTATGGCTCTGCCTGGACGGCACAGCCGGTGTATGCATTGTTGTGTGAGTGGAGCGCCCGATCCCAGTGAGACAGCTGATAATCCCCGCACGGACCGATAAGTCACTGTCTGGAACCCCTCATATGGGCTTCATCTCCAGTGCTGTGCGGCCGGTGTCTCTCCTGTTTGTGAGCTGGATGATTTACCTTTGGTGTTACCGCTGACCATCCCTGCAGGGACTAGCAAGTGTTTTATATTTGACTGTGTCTGGACATACTTAGCTGGAATTCCCATAAGAATATTTGTTTGCGGGATGACTATACACCAATTACCCTGACATCTGGCATTGTTTGCATTAACTGGATATTAAAGCAAGCTCACATTGATACCTATATACACGGGCCTGGGTAAGATCAGGGAATTTACCCCCCATTTTCTTCACAAAAGAGCTCATCCACTCAATAGTATTGCGGTATTATCCTTCACATCAGGGGACTTTTTCAACACCATCGCTGCAGCCTTTTGTACACAATTCATGCTTTCTGCTCCCTCCTGGGCTAATTTATCAGGGCAGGTCTTGCATCAATTGTTATATTTATTTATACTGTTTTTTATGAACTGAGGAATTTTCTAATTAATTCACGATATGAATTCTATATATACCCACTGTTTGTTTAATCTCCTCAGTTTGTAATATTTATTGACAATAGTAGGTGAATGTTTTGACTGATTGAGGGGTGTTGTTCGTAGTGATCACCTGTTTTATGATAACGTTATCATTATTTTATATTTAGGGTGGAGGTATTTTGGTAACTTATATTTACTGTGGGAGGATTTTTTTGTTTTTTTCTAAATAAAGAATCCTGTTTAATATACTTTATGGGTGTTCCTCCTTGAAGAATCCTTGTTTCCAGCCGTTTGGGGTTCCTTTCCCGCTTTCTTCCCGTCCCTGGTTTTTGTTTATTACATTAGTCTGATTCAGAGGAACTTGCCTTATTAGCCTTATTGGTATTTATTTATTTGGGCTATAGGCTATAGGCAATTGCCCCTAGGTGAGTGTAGTGTTTACATTGATTATTTTGGTCAGGAAATTTTACACTCCACTCACAGGGGACTGCTTCTACAGACGGTATTTTCCTGACCAATTTCTCGTTTTTTTCTACATTTCAATCTTTTTCTGGCTGGAATTTGGCCAGCAAAAGTCCGATGGAGCATACACACGGTCGCATTTTCCAACGAAAAACTCTCATCTGTCTTTTGTGGGCTGAAATGCCGATCGTGTGTACGCGGCATAGGAAGTGGAAAGGCATCTGTTGCAGTCTTCATCCATTTGGGTCACAGACATCCAAGATCTATGGGTTCAATCGGTGGCTTCAAAAAGGTACAAAATAGTTGCAAACTCTACCCCCTCACCACTTTCTGCCAAAAGAAAGTCAGATTTTCAGACTGCCCTGGATCATCTCTAGAAGACCAAAGGATTCTATTCAAACCTGTTACTGATACCCAAACCTAATGAGGGTATCCGTCCTATTCTGGACCTAACATTCCTAAAATAAGCAAGTACCTGCATGTTCCAAAGCATTGCATGAAATCAGCAGTCAGTAACTGTCAGTAACTGCCTCTATGAGACAAGGGTAATGCTGTATCTTGCATCAGTAGACATTTAAGATGCCTACCTGCATACTACCATTGATCCACTTCGCAGTGGGAGGCAACCATTTTCAATTTGTTGCACTGCTTTTCACTGGCCTATCCTCAGCCACCAGAGTATTTAGAAAGGTTCTTGCACCCCTACTATCCCTCCTAAGACCTCAGGGCATTCAGGTGATAGGATATCTATATGACCTTCTTCTGAAGGATCCACCCCCATCAAATCTATCCACAAATGTCCAAATGACTATCCAGATGCTTCAGACTTTTGGCTGGGTAATTAACCTTCAAAAGTCTGCTCTCCAGCCTTTCCTTGTTTAGAAAACTTAGGCTTTATTCTAGACATGAACCAGACAAAGATTCTCCTTCTGGTAAACAAACTTGCCTCTCTGAGATCCCATGCTCAGACCTAAAGATAAAAAAAACATCCATCCATCTGTGAGATTTTCCATGATGGTCTTATGGTAGCCTCATTTCAAGCTGTTCCTTTTGCTCAGTTCCACTTAAGGCCTATGTTAATGAATTTCCACCCCAGCCTTGGAAATGGGGAAGTTTATTTTATGCTCATGGAAGGTAAAACAACAGTGGCCAGTCTCACAAGCTGAGGAAAAGTGTTCCAATTTCTCACAGTTCAAGGAGCCTGGCCCCCAAGGGAAGCACTGTACCCAAGGGAGGCAAAGCTCTTTATCAACATCCTGGAGTTTAAAGCAAAAAAAAAAACTCTGCATCACTGGACACCTCTTTTTCAGAAACATTCAGTCAGGGTGGCATCATCAGACAATGCTATAGCAGTGTCCTATATCAATTATCTGGGGCTACCAAGAGTCATGCAACCTTGAAGGAAGGAAATATAATTCTCTATTGAGCAGAGAACCACTGTCCAGCAATCTCTGCTGTTCACATTCTGAGAGTGAACAATTGCTACAAAATCATGTGTATATAATATTGAAATAAATCAACATAAACAAACACCAAAAATTGTGTTGAAATCCATATAATAAATCTGTGAATAGTTGAATGTTTATAAAAAAGAGATGAACCAGATCAAAGGAAGAAAAAACATGTTCCTCGTGACATCAATGTTAAGTGAATATGTGATACGACCACCTCCGTAATTGTGAGAAGGCTTACCGAAGTGAGTGGACTCAAATGGGCATATGCTCAATGAGTCAACAAAGCTGATGGTGTGAGCACCAATAATGGAACATCCAAGCTTGTACTTCTGACCAGAATGGGGGATGATCCCTCTGTTTAGTGGATGGTTCAGATGGACACTTCGTAGATGTTACCAACGAGATGAGCAGGGTCTTTCTCATGTAGTCAGCCAATGTGACCAAAAAAGAGACAAATACTCCACATAGTGTGAACCCATAAAACAAATGAATTTAATAAAAATTTGGGAATACTCACATTTTAATGGATGAACAAGCGCTTGTAATAACAATCCAGGCAATGCAAAAGCATCAGAAGGGCTCATCCATCGTGCCATTGCCTAGATTTTTATTACAAGCGCCTGTTCATCCATTCAAATGTGAGTGTTCCCAAATTTTTAAATTATTAAATTAACTTATTTTATAAATATACATAGATCTTAACCACATCACATGCATTTCAACTGGGAGAATGTCTTCAAACATAATCCCTAGCAATGCTATTTTTGGGTCGGGCTGAACCTGTGTAGAACATATGGTATTTAAAGTATCAAATACACATTCCCAGTAGCGATGCAATTTGGGACATCACCACATTATATGTATAAGTGTACCCGTATTATTAGTTCACCTTGGGCAATTTGATGTAGTTGCTTCACCCCAAGAATGTAACTTTAAGGGAGTGTAGTGGGATCTATGAACAATGAATAACTGGGTCATAACTGGGTCCTCACACTGTGAGGAGGACAAGGATACTCTAAATAAGTTCTTCAAAGCTTGCTCCTACCCCTCGTCAGTCTCCAAGTCACTACGCCAACATCCAATACTGCCATGTTGTATATTAGCTCTACCTGTCCTTTGTAGGGAAGAATATATATCCCCAATAAGTCCTTGTTTGGAGCATCTTATAGTTACCGCCATAGTTAGGATTAAAGATGGGTTATATTTTAGTAGAAAAGTCATAGCCTGACTCTGAAGCATGCTGTAACTATAGATATTGAAAGAATAATTTATTAGACAGATGATATTTCTCTGCCAATTTATCAAATGGTTGTAAAACCTTGTTATCAAAAAGTTGATGAAGTAACAAAATACCGGCCCTTTTCCATGAGTCAAAGTTTTCAAGTTTTGCTACCTCAGGTAGTTGCAAATATTTCCATATGGGCATATATTGGGTACAGTATATCCTTCATGACAGTAGTCCAAATTTTATGAATTCAATGAAAAACAATGTTTACTATAGAAGTGATAAGCTACTATTAACGGTATTGGTGTATTCACTGGAAGTTGGGAAAATATAACTTGATGTATGGGGTCCTCAAGATCTATAACATTCCAACCATTTAATTGCTGAAGTTGTGGTGCCAAATAATACAGTCGGCCATTGTGAACAGCTAACCTTCCTTCATCCTTAGGCAACTGCAAAGTCCCCAGTCTAATCCTGGGATGAAGAATGGAGCCAAATACAGGGCAATCTTAGAAGAAAACCTGTTATGCCCTGTACACACGATCGGACATTGATCGGACATTCCGACAACAAAATCCATGGATTTTTTCAGACGGATGTTGGCTCAAACTTGTTTTGCATACACACGGTCGCACAAAGTTGTCGGAATTTCCGAACGCCAAGAACGCGGTGACGTACACCACGTATGACGAGACCATAAAAGGGCAGTTCAGTACCAAGCGCGGCACCCTTTGGGCTCCTTTTGCTAATCTCGTGTTAGTAAAAGTTTGGTGAGAGACGATTCGCGCTTTTTCAGACTCGTGGTTTTCAGATCGTATTACTGCTGTTCAGTTTGTGCTTGTGGGTTTGTATCTGGTCTTCAGTGCCTGCAGCGAGTTCCCATTGATTTGTCATTGTGTTCTTGTCCGTTCGTTACTGATTTTCAGGTCGCTCTTCACAGGCCTTGCTGTTCTTCAGTGCGTTCTGTTACTTCATTCTGACCAGCCAACCGTTTTCTAGCTATGTTGCGTGTACGTACTCATCGTAGAGTTTGTGCTGTGCGGGGGCTTGGTGTTGGGGTCTATACTTTGACACAAGCCCTGTCCATGAACAGGGTGAGGGGGAGTTCATGGACTAAGAATTGGTTGCTCCAGCGTGATTAATTCTCTCACATGCCTTTGCTCCGTGAGATCTGTGAGATTAATCCTGATGATTTCAGGAACTTTCTCTGGATGACGGACACCGTTTTTCACCGTTTGTTGGCATTGCTGACCCCTTATATCAGCAGGCAGGATACCTGCATGAGGCAAGCCATCACTCCGGAGCAGAGGCTAGTTGCCACCCTGCGGTACTTGGCGACGGGGAGAAGCCTGCAGGACCTCAAGTTCTCGACAGGCATCTCCCCCCAGGCTCTGGGGATCATTATCCCGGAGACCTGTTCTGCCATCATCCAGGTCCTGCAGAAGGAGTATATTAAGGTAAGATTTTTATCCTTTAACATCACATTTTATTGTATTTAATGTTTGGTAATGTATTGTATTTCTTTCCTTATTCCCTAATTACCATGATTGCAATATGCTGTGAATGTCCCCTTTGTCCTCATGCATCCTGGATTTTTTTTAAATTTTTTTTGTCCTTAATACATATTTGCCTTCACTAATCTTCCCAGCATGCTCTCCTGGGCCTATATCCACCTCGTCTTAACAATGTATTTTGCCAGCTCCATAGTAGTGCTTTACCCTAAAAACCCCCTAAAATGTGTAAAATTGTGATGTGTGCTTTAAATTCTGGCAGAGTGCCAGCATTTTTTTTTGGGGTCCCAAAATCATTTGGAACCCTCCCTCCCCTCAACTGCTAACTCAGCTGATACTAATCCTCTATCTATCCTCAATCCTCTATCTGCTGACTTTGCCAAACCCATACACACTATACTCACCTCTTTTGTGGTCATACTTATGGATGAATTCCCCAAAGCATGTAGTGAAAGGGCCTGCCTGAATACTTTCAAATGGTATTGTTTAAAGTTTTTGTATCCTATTATTATCTTGATAGGTAATTGCAGAATGTAAAAATGTGCTAAAATTTGTACAGTGTGTATTTATATCTTTGTATTCTGACACTTCTTACCTGTCCAGTGGGCTGCCAATAGTGTAAGTAAGGAGGGGCTGGCCAAAGTAATACACGTTATTTAGGCATTCATCTCTCAATGAAGTGGAGAGGGTTACCTGGCCAAAAGATCCCCCCCCTAGAATTTTTAAAATGGCCCATGAGAGGGGGGGAGGAATCTGATAGGTGGACCTTATACCTTTGTCTTTAAATACTCCCTAAAATAAATGTTATACTGATGTTGGCCAAGAATGTTTGTGTCTAATCTGCTTCCCATGTTTATGTGCAAAATGATTAATTTATTTTTCTTGTTTGACTCCACAGTTTCTTTCCAACCCACAGGAATGGCAGACTGTGGCCTCCCACTTTGCCCAGCGGTGGGACTTTCCTAACTGCTTTGGGGCAATTGATGGGAAACAGGTCCACATCATCCCACCACCCAACTCGGGGTCATACTATTACAACTACAAGGGGTTTAATAGTATTGTGATGTTGGTCGGTGGTGTCGGCTACTTATGAGTTCCTGTATGTGGACATGGGGAAGAAAGGCCGGATGTCAGATGGTGGAGTCATCGCCCACACGGAGTTCTACAGGCGTTTTCAGAATGGCAGCTTGGGCTTGACATCTCCAGAAGACAATGCGGAAGGACTCCCATTCGTCTTCGTTGTGGATGAAGCGTTTGCTCTGGGGGACCATCTTATGCGGCCATTCCCTATGAGGACCCTCACCCCAGACCAGAGGGTTTTTAATTACCGGCTGGCCAGAGCCAGATGAGTGGTGGAGAACACGTTTGGAATAATGGCCAGCCGGTTCGGCCTATTTCTTACACCGATACACATGGCGGAATATAAACTGAATCACATCATCCTGTGTTGCTGTGTTCTCCACAACTTTTTAAGGAGAAATTCTTGGAACTATGCTGGCTCATTTGGGCATGAAGCCGGAATTAATATGAATGAACCAAACCTGATGGCGCTTGAAGTTAGCCGTCCTGGCTTGCCCCCCCAGAGTGCCCACGAGGTCCGTCTAAGATACATGGAATACTTTGCGGGTTGGGGGGCCATCGATATGCCAGATAATGTCTGAGACATTTTTTAAATAAAAATATATTTTAAACTGAACAAATATTTGCTTAGATTTACTGCTTGGCTTTCTTTTAGCTGACCATGACTGAAATTTGGGTAGTCCTGAAAATGGCGTGATTGTGTCAAATTATAAAGCACTGTTGGGTGTTATTTACTAAAGGAAAATACACTTTGCACTACAAGTGCACTTGAGACTGCACTGAAACTGCACTTGTAGTGCAAAATGGATCTGCCTTTAGTAAATAACCCCCATTGTCACTGAAAACACAAACTTTACAACAAAAAATGCTTTTGAGCATTGAAAGAAGAAGCCACACATTGTTGATTCTCAATCTTTTTAATCCAAGCACAATCACATGTGCATTTTTAAAAGGTTTTTTAAAACAAACCAACATGTTTGTTATATAACAATTTTTTAGGTCACATTAAAAAAGTAGAAATTGCCTTTTAAGGTAAAACAGGTATCTTTAAAATCAAAAAGAAATACACAACTCTGGAACTTACAAAGTTCAACTTTTATAGAAAGTGAAGGCAATATCAGACATGAGTATTTATAAACTGTGTTTGATATTGCGTTCAGCAGATGGGATGAAGTCACCCCTGGAAAAGCCAAATTTTGAAGATGCACACAAATTGCTGAATGTCAACATGTGCTAGCTGCCATCATGGGGGATTAAAGGATGTGTTTTGTGGGTGCAACCCCTTCCTCTCAGCTACTTTATTATTGAGGAAGGGGTTGCACCCACAAAACGCGTACATTGATCTCCCGTGATGGCAGATAGCACATGTTGACACACTGGGGTTGATTTACTAAAGGGAAAAAGACTGTGCACTTGCAGTTGCCCTCTGCAAGAGCAGTTGCTCCAGGACTTAGTAAACGAGCAGAAGCTCTGCTGACTTCCATCATCCAATCATGTGCAATCAAATATGCTGTTTTTTTAATTTTCCTTGCACAGGATTGGGTACTATTTGCAAAGTCAAGCCTTACCTCATTTACTAAGCTCTGGAGCAATTGCACTTGCAGAGGGCAACTGCACTCTGCAAAGTGCACAGTCTATTTGCCTTTAGTAAATCAACCCCACTGTGTGCATCTTCAAAATTTGGCTTTTCTATAATATGTCACAAAATTTTCACAAAATTCTCAGAAAAACAAAAACACAAAGCAGAAATAAGTTAGGGATTTCTAGGGGTTTTAAATTCTCTCTAAACATCAGTGATGTTCTTCATTTTGTTTTGAACATCATTGATGTTTTGCTTGATGTTTTCCAAGTCCCTATTACACCCCATTATCTCCCCGATGAGGATCTGGGCACTTTCACTGGTGAAATGACCTTCTTCCACAACATCACGATCACCTAAAAATATATAAAAAACAAAAACACACCATGTATTATAAATATGCCAGCATCCATCTCTTACCTGAGCCTGTGGTCGCAAACACTCACCTGTTGTGGTGACAATTTCCACCACGTCTCCCTCCTCCTCCTCCTCTGGCTGGGTTTGGGGGATTTCCACTTCTTCATGAGGTGGGGGGTCTGTTTTCTCCTTGATGAGTGGTATCCTCCGAGTCTTTTATCCCCTATGTAAAAAAAAATAGGTATACTTAGCACACAAATATTTGATGGCAGAAATAGGAATATGAAACTTTGCTTGTAAGTGGGGTACAATTGTCTGTTTTGGCAAGATGAAGAGCTGAGTTGCAAGATGAAGAAATATTTTTGTCCTTTGTCAAGCTTGAATACTTACCTGTTTTGTACAAGCTTCACAGATGGAGACACTCCTATGGTATCCACTGGAGCACCTGTGTGGGCCCCATGATAAAAAGCGTCTTCTTTTGTCCCACACTAGTGCTCCAGCGTCCAGATGTGTAAACAGCTGCTCAGAGTCCTCTCCTTACACAGAATCTAGTTTGCATTTCATTCTAGTTACAAACCCATCTAGACAACAAACTTATTTTAAGAGAAGTAGGGCAGAAAAAATGTATTGAAATGCATCTGGACAAAACATGGTGTTTTATTGGCTGAACAAACAATGTTTCCTATGAACAAATAATGTGTCCATGAACATGAAATTTGCCATTTTAAACTGTACAACAGTAAAGAAAAGCACATGGAGCAGCACGAACGTTCTAAAAATAACGAATAGGAACACAGCACAACTACTTACTTTTTTGCAGCACTCTCCTGATTCTTCTATACTGATCGTGCTCCCTTAATTTGAGGTCCGACCACCACTTCCTCAGTTGGTCCTTGGATCGCCGTACCCCAAAATTACAGTGCAGACTCTTCACAACTTTCACCATGATCTTGGCCTTTCTGACATTGGGGTTGGGGTAAGGTCCATACTTCCCGTCATAGTTGGCCCTCTTCAGTATGTCGACCATCTCCACAAAGGACATATTTGATGCCTTAAATCGTCTCCTCCTGGATCATGACGTTTCTGGCTCCGGCCTTTCCTCCTCCTCCTCCTCGTTGCTGTAATTAGCACGCACCTGCTATGTCTCCGCCATGTGCTCTTCCCCACTGCGCCGAACGAGAAGGGGCGGGGAATAGACTAGAAAGAATGTCAGGGGCGGGCAGAGTTTCACGCATGCGCAGTGTATAGAAAGCGTAACACGCATGCGTCGTATGTACAATCCGTGAGCGGAGGAAGGAGTATAGGAAGCGCCGATCATGATAACGAAGGTAACATTTAAACTTGGGCCTATACTGCTTAGAGATTGAGGCCTATATTGGGACAAGATTAGGAGACTTTAGCCTGACATTAGGGTTTGTCTTGTGTTGTGTCTTGCAGAGAAAATGGATATATTGAATGATCAGGACTTTATCCCCATATTCATTGATATGTTCAGGGAGCTGCCCTGTCTGTGGTAGGTAAACCACCCACATTATAAGAATCAAACAAAGAGGCAGCGCTGGATAAATTTCTTGAATTTGTGAAGCCGGTGATCCCAAAGGCAGACATCACCTATTTGAATGCCCTAATTGGTGGCATGAGGAGCACTTATCTAAGGGAGCGCAAGAAGATCCAGGATTCCCAGAGATCAGGAGCTGCAGAAGATTACATTTATGTCCCCAGGCTGTGGTACTATGACAGACTTCATTTTCTGGCAGGTCAGACTGAACCCAGGCCAGCACTCTCCAGTCTTCCTTCAATGCTTCCTTCCCCCCCAGCTGAGGGTTCCGACGCCCAACCTGGGCCTTCCAGGCAGCAACATGTGGAGGAGCCCAGCTTCAGCCAGGTATAGCATTCTTCTAAATATTTCTCTTGGTCAAATGAATGATGTTAAATCTATGTTAGTTTGGATTCCTAATTTCTGATTGTGATTGATGAACCAAAAATTAAAACGATGTCCCTTTTTCATACACAGGAAAGTCTCAGCCAGGAGAAGGCGGGGCCTAGTAGCCTGCCCGATACCCAGGTACCTCCCCTCCGCCTTCAACCAAAAAGTGGCAGGAAGAGGAGTACCATGAAGGAGGCAGCAATTGGCCTATTTTGGAAGGCTACTGCGGCCCTCAGAACCCCCCACAGTGTTCAAGAGAACTTTGCATACATAACAGCCTGCAAAATGCTGGAAAAGGAGGAGGGTCAACGCCTAATATGTGAGTATCTCATCTTCCAAGCACTAAATAAGGGGTTGAGGGGCCTACTCACAAGCCAAAGCCACATTTGTGAGCTCAACCATGGTCCTCCTCCTCCAGGTCCTCCTCCTCCTCCTGCCACACCTCCAACACCAGAGCCACAGCCTGGAAGGAAGCGTCTAAGGAAGACAAGAGTGATGACCTGGGTTCAGTCTGGTCTGACAAAAGATGCAGGCTCTTGTATGACCACAGCCTGGGGACATAGATGTCATCTGCTGCTGTTCATGATCTCTTGGACTTCTGGACCAGATTGTACTCCCTTATATATGGACTCCTCAGGCCATCAATTTTGCATTAAAATAATTGATGTGTGCCCTGGGGTACAAATGGCTTCGCTAATTTATGCAGTTTATCCAGCGTTGTCTCCCTCTTTGTTTGGTTAGGACCCCTTAATAAAGGTATTTTTTTTCTATTATACTCGCCTATGTGTGTTTTCATTCAAAAAGGACAGTTTGTTTGTGAGGAGGCAGGTACATTTCAAAAATAGAATGTCAAATTAACAAGAGACACCAACACCAAGCAACCTCCTTGAGATAAAATAATACAAGATAATAATGCTGTTGTGGTAACTTGACACACAAAACACACCCAAAAATATTCTGGAGTAAAAAAAAAAAAATGACAAAAAACAACAGGAGATCAGCATTTAAAAAAAAAATAAAAATAAAAATAAAAACATCCAAAAATGTAATTATTTTCGGGAGATGTGACTAATCAAAATATTATAGTCATGAAATCACGATAAATAAATAATAAAGAAGTTTGTGAGAAGTCTGTGTGAATATGAGCAGCAAAACAACTTAATTCTTTTAGCATTATAAAGAAGAAGAGAGTGTGCTGCATTAAACTATTGAAAACATTGCAGCGTGACGAAAGTGCTATATCCATTATGAACGCTAATTTTACCAAACCGAGCTGTTCCATCTCGAAATTTATTCTGAGCATGCGTGGCACTTTGTGCGTCGGAATTGTCCACACACGGTCTGAATTGACGTAGACGGATTTTGTTGTCGGAAAATTTTATAGCCTGCTCTCAAACTTTGTGTGTCAGAAATTCCGATGGAAAAAGTCAGATGGAGCCCACACACGGTTGGAATTTCCAACAACAAGCTCCGATCGCGCATTTTCCGTCGGAAAATCCGACCGTGTGTACAGGGCATTAGAGTCTGCAAAAGACTTCAGACTGGGGTGGAGGTTCAGCTGTAAGTGGGACATCGACCCTAAACATACAGCAGGACCTACAATGGAATGGTTTAGATTAAAGCATATTTATGAGTTAGAATGGCCCAGTCAAAGTCCAGACCTAAATCCAATTAAGAATCTGTCGCAAGACTTGAAAATTGCTGTTCACAGATCCTCTCCATCCAATCTGATAGAGCTTGAGCTATTTTGCAAAGAATGGGCAAAAATGTCACTCTCTAGAAGTGCAAAGCTGGTATAGACATACCCAAAAAGACTTGCAGCTGTAATTGCAGCGAAAGGTTGTTCTACAAAGTATTGACTGGGGGGACTGAATACAAATGCACGCCCCAAACTTTTCACATATTTATTTGTAAAAAAATTTGAAAACCACTTATCATTTTCCTTTTACTTCACAAGTATGTGCCACTTTGTGTTGGTCTATCAGATATAATCCCAATAAAATACATTTACGTTTTTGGTTGTAACATGACAAAATGTGGAAAATTTGAAGGGGTATGAATACTTTTTCAAGGCACTGTATGCACTCACTTGTGGTGTGACTTGGACGCCTAGATATTTAAATGTAGAGACTACAGTTATCTGGGATGCAGATGATGGCAGATTAGTCACTAGAGGGTCTACAGGTAAAATAATTGACCTATTATTGTAAAATACAGTGAAATCAGAGTGAGCGATTGTAGTACAGGAAAGGAGCTTGTGCAACTGTGCAAGACTGAAGGTAAGGCTGGAATTCAGATTAAAGGACTCATGCACACTTGAGTTAAAAAATGCTGCTTTTACAGGCATTTAGAGGCAGGAGCTTTTAGAGGCAGAAAAACCCCACCAAAGTCACATTCAGGAGAGGGGCTTTTAAGCATAGAAAATGCTCACAGGTGCTTAAATGCACGTTAACGCTAGTTCATGCGTTAATACATTTTAATGGCCTAGAGTAAATTAACATTCTGACCAATAGAATGCATTAATGGCAGGCACATTACCGTGCATACAAAAATGCTGCTTTTTACCTTTCTGTTTAAAATCAATTTATAGACTTGGGAGGGGCTACATTCCTCCCTGGATTGTTATGCCGACAGTCTTGTCGGGATCCATCTCCTTTCCTTCTGCTCTGTTGGGTTGATATTGGCTCTGGCCTGTCTGCTCCCCCTCTCCCACCTCCTCTCACACAGCACACAGTTCAGATCAATTCTCTTACAGACAGCCTCTATCTGCACACTGTGTAACTGCTATGCTGCATTTCTGTCCTGTGAAATTCCCAGATAAAAACGGCTGTGCAGCATAGCATAGCAGATAGAGGCTGTCTGTAAGAAAATCCATCTGAGCTGTGTGAGAGGAGGAGGGAGGGGAAGGGGAGCCGTTCTGCCTGGATCCAGACTGTGTGCCGCACGGGGATGTGGGAAGGAGCCCAACGAGCACAGCTTCCATGGGTGCACAGCCCCAGATCCAGCCATGTCTATACCACTTATGTATTTTCCACTATGCACAGAAATGGCACAGTGCCTGAACTTGTTTACTGTTCAGGTGTGTGCCTGTTTAGTAAGCACTGCCACATTTCCCAGTAGAGGAGGGGTAGAAAGAGGGGGTGGATTGTTGAAGTTGTAACCGCCCCCTATAAACTTTCAAACAGCAAATCAAATTAATCAACAAATCAATGACAGATGAAGTGCCCCTGCTGGAAAAACAAAAGGAGGGAGGAAAGAAATAACAGAAGGTTTATGATTGTGATAATATTTAATCATTGACCTATCCCATACGTCTCCTTTTAAGTCAATGAAAAACCCTAACTTAGTTACCTTTGCATACGTTTGCTAAACCAATTTGTTTATTTACTTTTACCTTTTTAAATCCTTTTATATGTGTCAGTCTGCTGCTTACAGACTGTTTGCAACCATGTCCCACCTACATGCACTGACTCCAAACAGCTTTGCATGTAGCTGTTTTGCTGGTGACAACTGTAGAACCAGTGGTGACCTGTCCATTAGGGGTGCCCGGTCCTGCCCCCTCTTTCCACACCACCCCCCCTATATGCAATGGATAGATTCATGCATAGCATGAATCTATCTTTAGCCGCCACGGCCACCCCCTATTCATTCATCCGCCCCCTTTCAGGACACTGGGCGCATGAATTACAGCAGCCAGGGGTTTCTTTTGAAGCAGAGCCAGAGCCAGAGGCTATAATAGGCTTCAAAATACAACAGGAAATTAATATTCGCTGTTGAAACACTGATCCTTAATCGGGCCAATCAGAAGCGGGTGGGAGACCTGTTTTCGGATTGGCCAAAAAGACTTCCAATTGGTTGCCAAGGAGGAGGGAGGAAACGGAAGTCGCCGTCGTGATGACCTGTGGAGAGCAGGAGAATGGGAGGCTGCCGCCGAGCAGGGGAAGCCACCGGTGATAGGGTAAGTGCTACCGACTGACCTGTGGGTGTGGCATACTGTTTGCCACCCCTCCCCAAAAGTAATTTCCACCGACCGCCACTGCGTAGAATGTGCCTGTGCAATGTGCATTGCCACGACTAATTGTAGTCTCTATTGGGTGAGGTTGTGACAACGTCAAAGCTGAGAAAGAATTGGGAGACTGCAACAGAGTTCTGTCACCCCATAACAGGAAGTACATGAACAAGGACCTTCCCTAGAAGGGAGAGGGCGCTTTAATGTCAGGTAACTTGAACACTGTGTGTTCATTTTGTGGGCTTCAGTGCCTCTGTATAACCATAAGGTCTCATACACATGGATGCCCACCAGCTCCTATGTGCCAAGGCATACAATCTGTGGCACTTTCCGACACCCAGAGAGCCGCACGTGGCACGTACAGCTGAATACAAGTGAATAACCGTATTCAGCCATGCTCAGGTAAACAGCAATGGCTTCAAACATGTCATACTTCCATCTGTACCAACTGTTCTGCTGGCGGTCGAGAACGATTTTATGATTCATTGCTCTAGCTCATCTATTTTGGATGTAAGTGCATTTTTATTAAAAAAAAAAACATTTTTAATACAGTAATGCACTATGAGCCTCTTCCATTGATTTACATATTGCCTGATGTGACATGCGGAAGCAAGGAGCTATCCAAGTCTATTTCCATGCTTTGAAGCTAGCTGTCCATGAACCTACAGGGAGGATCCACACAGGTTCATGCGATCTCTTGGTCTTTCCATAAGGAGCTACTCAAGCCTGATTCTATGGTTTAAAATCTGTGTGACCGTTCACCTACAGGCAGAGGCGGCTCTAGGCTTTGTGAGGCCTTAGGCAAAATTTAGACATGAGGCCCCATTCACGCCCATAATGGGAAAAATAATTAAAGCGATAAAAAATTAACTGTATATATCACCTATATTAAGAGACTTAAATCCTATGAACTATGAATTCACAGTTTCTAAAATGTTCTCTAACCAATTATTCTTTAATCAAATATCATTAAACATAGGGTATATGTACATATATACATATATATATATATATATATATATATATATATATATATATATATATTATTTTTTATTACACCCACACAAATATAGATACAATTTGTGCAGCTGCTACTAACAATGTGTTTAGGTTATAACAAAATTCAAAAAACATATTTCTCCATTTACATGAAGGTCAGGGTAATATAACCCAACACAGAGTTCCCTCTTACATCAGAGTCTGCAGGATTCCCCCTTATAGCGCAAGGGGAAATTTTATGCAAAGGGGAATGCTGCAGATTATGATGTAAGAGGAAATGCTGCAGACTGGTGTAAAGGGGAACTCTGATGCAAGGGGGGCTCTGGTGACCAGAGATCACCTTATATCAGAGTGCACAGCATTCCCCTTTACATCAAAGTTCCCCTTTACATCAGGGTCCGCAGAGTTCCAAATTGCATCTAAAACAGGAACTCTGATATGGAGGGGACTATGGATGCACTAAGGTAAGGGGGGGGTTACTGATATCAGGAGGAACTTTTAAATCAGTGCCCCTTTACCTTACTGAATTCACTCCCCCTTATATCAGTGATACCCCTCAGACTGGCCTTGCAGCGCTGTCACTGACCTCCTCTCAGGTGCACCTTGCACAGCTCAGTCAGATGGTCCTCTCTAGGCTCCAGCTTGGTGGCTCTGGTTTCATCCTATATTATCCTCTCCACATTCTGCACACATCTGACTCCTCACGTGACCCCCGTCCTGGCAGCGCTCCTCCTCTTGACTCCTCTGTAGACCCCCCCAGAGACTGCAGACATGATACAAGAGATGGTCAGAGACTCTGCGGACATGATACAAGAAATGGTCAGAGACTGTGCGGACATTATACAGGAGATGGTCAGAGAATGTGCGGACATGATACAGGAGACGGTCAGAGACTGTGCAGACATGATACAGGAGATGGTCAGAGACTGTGCAGACATGATACAGGAGATGGTGAGAGACTGCAGATATGATACAGGAGATGGTCAGAGAATGTGCGTACATAATACAGGAGACAGTCAGAGACTGTGTGGACATGATACAGGAGATGGTCAGAGACTGTGCGGACATGATACAGGAGATGGTCAGAGACTGTGCAGACATGATACAGGAGATGGTGAGAAACTGTAGATATGATACAGGAGATGGTCAGAGACTCTGTGGACATGATACAGGAGATGGTCAGAGACTGTGCGGACATAATACAGGAGATGGTCAGAGACTGTGCAGACATGATACAGGAGATGGTGAGAGACTGTGCAGACATAATACAGGAGATGGTGAAAGACTGCAGATATGATACAGGAGATGGTCAGAGACTGTGTGGACATGATACAGGAGATGGTCAGAGGCTGTGCGGACATAATACAGGAGACAGTCAGAGACTGTGCGGACATGATACAGGAGATAGTCAGAGACTGTGCAGACATGATACATTAGATGGTCAGAGACTGTGAAGACATGCTACAGAAGATGGTCAGAGACTGCAAACATGCTGCAGAAGATGGTCAGAGACTATCCGGTTATGATACAGGAGATGGTCTTAGACTGTGCAGACAGGCACCAAACACTGGAGCCATAGCCACAGATGATACCGCCACAGACAGGGTGCAGAGCAGACAGATGATCCCTCTATACACTCCTTGGTTCCTACTACAAGCAGTGAAGCAGGAGAAGCCGACACATTCGCTTTGAGCACCATTCTGGTAGATGTAGTCTCTGCAGAGTGCAGACACCAGTGGGTCAAGTCTAGTGTGTGGTGTGGAGAACTACAACTCCCGCCATGTAATGTGGTGCCGGGACAAGGTCATCCAGTACCCAGGGCAAAGGTGTTAAACTGCACCCCACTCCCCAGGTGGAGTAGGGGCTGGGGTGCAGTTTGCAGCAACATGCAGTTTGCAGTACGCATTTTATCCTGCAGTAAAGCTTTGGGCCAACAGTAATGTAGAAAAAATTTATCAGTGTGAGGAAAAATGCCTGTGTGTGTTGTGTCACTAGAAGGAATAGATGCCCCTGCTTTTGTGGTGTGAGTCTAAAGCGAAAAAGCGAAGTAGGCACGGGTATGTTTGTTTTTTTTTTGTGTAGCTGGTGTGCGGAAGAAAAGCATGGCCATTCGACAGAAATTGATCTACTGATTGATTTCTGTTGAACAGAAAGGGGAAAGGCCACACACAGACTGCAATTTGTCTTGTCCCTAGTGAAGAAGAAGGAGCAGTGCAATCAGAGAGGGCAACTCTGGTGCTAAATTTTGTGTTCTATTGTCAGCCTAAAATTCAGATTATTTGTTATAGATTAGCTGCTACACACTGATATCCCAAAATGATTGATACTGAGTCACTGCAGAGAGGTTTTTTTACAATTATAACTGCATATGTCACTGATATCAGGCTTGGGGCTTAATTCTAGTAGACCCTCACCTCCTTTGCAAGCAAAAAACATAGCCTTTAGTAAATGTCCAGTAAAGTTTTCTGAGCCTGAGAAGTAGTGAAGTTTTCCTGGTCTGTGATCTCATCAGAGTTGCAGGATACTGATAATTTAACAGTAATCTGCAAGCACTGATTGCAGACTGACACAGCCAGGATGTTTTATAAACCTGGCATTGCTGACACCAGTAATCCAGCAAATACATTAGCACTTCACCTTACTAGCAGCTTCCATGGATTGAATGAAGATCTTGTGCGCTGGTCTGGGGAGAGCTCTGGTGACTGCTGGGCTGGAAGGTGATCAGTGCTGCAGAGTATACAGTGTGATGAACTTTTTTAGCTTGCTCCGCCCACCTCTCCTGCTGCTCAGACTGTGCAAGCTCCGATCCAGCCAGGCAAACCCAGGAGGATCGTCCATCTCCTGTATGGGCACTGGTATGGCTGCAGCTACAGAGAGGAGGCACTCAGTGTGCACAGTGTACACTACCTCAGCTCAGGCAATTTTTCCTGCACTGAATGAGCATAGTGCAGCTCGCAATCCAGGCCCCCCTCCTTCCAGCTCTGGTGTCAGCTTTCTGAGAAGGCTAGGAGGCAGAGTAGAGATCATGAGCTGTTCTCCGTGTGAGGGGGATGTTAAAGCCGACACGGGTGGAACCTGCATGACTTTACCCACTGACCAGGGACATTCCCCTCTCACACATGTTCGGCGAAGTAGGCGGGTCGTGCGAGGCCCCTGTGAGTGCAAGGCCTTAGGCCACCGCTACTTTGCCTAATTAGAGACCCGCCTCTGCCGACAGGGAGGATTCATACAAGCTCTTATGATTGCTTGGTGTGATCATTCTTTCTGGTAAGCAGTTCACCTTATATATTCAGCACAGTGTTATAATAATTAAAAAAAAAAGACTTTACAACCTTTTTAATACAGCTAAACTAAAAGTAGTTTTTTTTTTTTTTAGTTTACTTTCTTCTTCTTTTTTTTTTTTTTTTTTTATTACGTAAAAGTCCTGCCTATGTACAGATATAAATGCTCATTGTTACCTTTAGTAGTCAGAAGAACATATTTTTGCCTCTCTCTTATATAGTTAAATGTTGTTACTGGAGCCTGGCTTTCCCTGACTTTTTGACTAAATGACATCAACTGCCTTTCCATTGTCCCTCCAGGCCTTTGAGTTGGTATATGGGCTGAAAATGGACAATATTTATTATTGATAGTCTATATATCCTCATCAAAACTATGTGGAGTGCTTTAGGAAATTGCTTTTGGAACAGAATTGTTAAGTCATTCTAATTAAATTTCTTATTCCATTCTCTTTCCTCTCTTCTGTAATCAATGGAATTATTTTCATTGACCAGTGTACATTTGCAGGTTATTTGAACAGATTTTCCTCTCAATCAATGAATTTCTTTCCTGTTAAAAGCAGCCAGCCTGGAGTCTGTCAGTACATTGCATATTGGGAATATTGTGCCTCCTGTTATATATACTGTATTTTAGAAGCCATAAGCTGGTCTGTAATTATGTAGCGATCTTGCCCACCAAAAATGTAATTTCAACCAGAGGTTGATATGACTGCCTTTTTTTATAATGAAGGTGACAAACCCAACTCGTCTATTTTGTGTAATGTAATATAAGTCTGATTTTGACCTGTAATTAGATGGATAAAAAATGGACTTCAGTGTAACCCAAGAGGCACCCATAGATATATATTGTGTACATCCAGGTCTATTCAGGTTCATGAAACCGAACACAAGATGCTTGCAGCCAGGTCTGCTTTTCCAGACCTGACCAGATGTGGGTGGGTATAGGTGGATGCATGTATGGCTGCCCATAAGGATTAAATGAGTCTGTTTGTAGACAGGTGGAGTTGGGTTAGTCCCCCTTTAAGAGACGCTCTCCCTACTCTGTAGGTATTTCAGGAGCCCCTAGAAAAGGTGGGTGGAGTTGAGACTCAGTGTGCATTGCTGCCTGGAAGACATGAGGAGAGGGAAGGGCTACTGAGGTTTTCCCTGCTGTCCCCCTAAGGAGGGAGGACCTGCAGAGGGGTCCCCCACAGTGGATGGTCAGGAAGGTATGGGGGTACAAACTGAGGGAAGAAGAGTACAGTACAGCCATGGATGGTTACTGTGCCTAGGAAAAGTCAACTTGATCACTACAAAGGTACAAATGCCTCAAACATGAAGACCCTTTATTAACTATCTGATCTATCAACTGGGAACTGTAATCAGCCAAGTTAGTTAAAGTGATATTAAAGGCTGAGTTTTTTTTCTTTAAATATAAAAAACATGTCATACTTACCTGCTCTGTGCAGCCCTGATCCTCCTCTTCTGTAGTCCCCTGATGGTGCTTCTGGCCCCTCCCTCCTGCCATGTGCCCCCACAGAAAGCAGCTTGCCAAGGAGGCACCCGAGCAGGCTTGCGTCCGAGCCACTGCTCTGTCTGTCCATTCAAACACAGAACCCGGCTTGGCCCTGCCTCCACTCTCTCCTCATTGGCTTACTGGCTGTGATTGACAGTAGTGGGAGCCAATGGCTCCAGCTGCTGTCTCAGCCAATGAGGAGGCAGAGACCCCAGAGAGCTGCTGCTTTCGTGCACATCGCTGGACTGAGATGGGGATAAGGTGAGTATTGGGCAAAAAACCTTGAGCCTTTACAATCATTTTAAGTAGTGGACAATGTCACCAAAGGGCCCCTGCCCTATTACAGTGTTGGACCCCCTCTTTAACCACTTGAGGTCCGGGCCATAGCCGAATGACGGCTACAGCGCGGACCTCAATCTCCGGGAGGAAGTCATATGACGTCCTCCCCTATGCACGCGCACCGCGTGCACCCTGCAGGGCGCGCGGTGTGCGCGCTGTGATCACCGAGTCACGGAGACTCGGGTGATCACAGATCCGAGTAAGGGGCTGGTCCCGGCCCCTTACCATGTGATCAGCTGTCAGCCAATGACAGCTGGTCACATGATGTAAACAAAAGCTCGGTGATCGGTTTCGTTTTCTCCTCACGCTGACAGCGTGAGGAGGAAAAAAAAGCCGATCACCGGCTCATGTCAAAGGGACATCGGTCCCGAAGAGGAAGGAGGCACAGATGCCTCATCTGTGCCTCCAAGTGCCATCTGCCAGTGCCCACAGTGCCCACAAGTGCCACCTATTAAAGCCCACAAGTGCCACCTTTTAAAGCCCACAAGTGCCACCTATTAAAGCCCACAAGTGCCACCTATCAATGCCCACAAGTGCCACCTATCAATGCCCACAAGTGCCACTTATTAGTGCCACCTAGCAGTGCTGCCATCAGTCAGTGCCCAATCAGTGCCCAACACTGCCACCCATCAGTGCCCATAACTGCCACCCATCAGTGCCCATCACTGCCACCTATCGGTGCCCATCAGTGCCGCCTCATCGGCGTACATAAACGAAGGAGAAAAATTAACTGTTTGCAAAAATTGATAACAAAATATAAAAAAAATATAATTTTTTAAAAAAAATTCTGTCTTTTTAAATTTTTTTTAACAAAAAATAAAAACCGTAGAGGTGATCAAATACCATCAAAAGAAAGCTCTATTTGTGGGAAAAAAATGATAAAAATTTCATTTGGGTACCGTGTTGTATGACCGCGCAATTGTCATTCAAAGTGCGACAGCACTAAAAGCTGAAAATTGGTCTGGACAGGAGGGGGGTTTAAGTGCCCAGTAAGCAAGTGGTTAACTAATGCTCAACTACATCCACTTATTCACTGTGGATAGATAGATAGATAGATAGATAGATAGATAGATAGATAGATAGATAGATAGATAGATAGATAGATAGATAGATAGATAGATAGATAGTAACAATAATTCATTATTAATATTATTGTTATTATTATACAGGATTTATATAGCGCCAACTGTTTGCACAGAGCTTTACAATATAAAGGGAGACAGTACAGTTACAATAAATTAAAATAAAATACAAGAGGGTTATGCTCATAAGAGCTTGCAATCTAATAGATAGTTTTGCCACATGCCCCACCTTTTGAAAGACCGACTTGATTGTTCATATAAATGTGTAAGTAACGTAAATAGTCCCAAATGGTGCAAATAACACTGAAGGAGACTTCACTGTAGAGAAAAGACATTGCTGGAAGTGGCAGCGGAGGAGGATCCCACTATGTTTGTCCATGGATGTCATACACATGATTTTGCAGCAGAATCCAGTTGAGCCTTTCAATCCTGCGTAGATGACCAGCTTAACATACAAATGCATTTGACTCTTTCCTGTATAAAGAGTCCATTTGCTCTGGTAAGAGTCTTATTGTATCATAGGTGGCGGAGCACTTGAGGCGTTGATGCTTTTACATAGTTACATAGTTAGTCAGGTTGAAAAAAGACACAAGTCCATCTAGTTCTTCCAAAAAAAAAATCAAACAATCCCATATACACAATCCTTCACCCACAGTTGATCCAGAGGAAGGTGAAAAACCCCAGCAGAGCATGCTCCAATTTGCTACAGCAGGGGAAAAAATTCCTTCCTGATCCCCCGAGAGGCAATCAGATTTTCCCTTGATCAACTTTACCTATAAATGTTAGTACCCAGTTATATTATATACATTTAGGAAAGAATCCAGGCCTTTTTTTAAAAGTAATTTACTGAGCTTGCCAGAACCACCTCTGGAGGGAGTCTATTCCACATTTTCACAGCTCTTACTGTGAAGGAACCTTTCCATATTTGGAGATGAAATCTTTTTTCCTCTAGACGTAAAGAGTGCCCTCTTGTCCTCTGTGATGACCTTAAAGTGAATAACTCAACACCAAGTTCACTATATGGACCACTTTTATATTTGTACATGTTGATCATATCCCCCTTAATCTCCTCATCTCAAGAGAGAATAAATTCAGTTCCTCTAATCATTCCTCATAGCTGAGCTCCTCCATTCCTCTTTGGTTTCTTTTTGAGAACTGGTGGCCAAAACTGAATTGCATTTTCCAGATGAGGTCTTACTAATGATTCGTATAGGGGCATAATGATATCTCTCTCTCTCTCTGGAGTCCATACCTATCTTAATACAAGAAAGGGTTTTGCTCACTTTGGAAACCACAGTTTGGCATTGCATGCTATTATTAAGCTTATGATCAACCAAAACCCCCAGATCCTTCTCCACTATGGATTCCTCCAGTTGTTCCCCCCCAGTATGTATGATGCATGCATATTCTTAGCCCCCAAGTGCATAACTACATTTATCAACATTAAACCTCATTTGCCACTTAGTTGCCCAATTAGACAGTGCATTGAGGTCGGCTTGTAGGTTGGAGACATCCTGTAAGGACGTTATTCCACTGCATAGCTTGGTGTCATCTGCAAAGACAGAAATACTTTTAATCCCAGACCCTATATAATTTATAAGGATATTAAAAAGTAAGGATGCCAACACTGAGACAGCAGCAAGTGCTATTGGCTCATGCTGCTGTCATCAAAGTCAGTAAGCCAATGAGGAGAAAGAGCAGTGGGGCTGAGCCACGGCACCATGTCTGAATGGACACACAGAGCATCGGCTCGGGTGCCCCCATAGCAAGCTGCTTGCTGTGGGGGCATTTGGCGGGAGGGAGGGACCAGAAGCGCTGGCGAGGGACCATAGAAGAGGAGGATCTGGGTTGCTCTGTGCAAAACTACTGCACAGAGCAGGTAAGTATAACATGTTTGTTATTTTTTAAACAAAAAAAAATAAAACTTTAAAGTGTTACTAGACTCAGGACCCTGTATTCACTATATCTGGTCTCCCACAGTACACAGGAGATCCAATTAATTTAGTAAATATGAACTGCTAAATATTTTCTCATCAGCAGTTAGAGAAGTTTTGTTTCTGGTTAAAGCTTGTAGGAGGGGTTTTCATTCTGCACTAACTGTCCTATGAGGCCGCAACCCTTGACCCTCTGGACAGTGCTAATTGGCCCTATGCTGATCACATGCACTCTCCAAAGAAAAAATACTCTCTAGCAATACACACAAAACTGAGCATGTGCAGCCTGTCCCCTGGCTCTGTATTATCAGGAAATCTATTTGGGACAGTGGAAGGAGGAGAGGATCAGAGGAGACAGGATCAAACAGCCTTTTTACACAATGCAGAGGATTAACCCCTTAGGTTCCACAGTGAGTATAATAAGCATGCTTTACTGCATATACAGACTGATTTTACTGTTGTGGGTTTAGTAACACTTTAATATCCTTTTAAGTCCACAGAAGAAAAGACAGTTGGAGCAGCAATGCAATGCGAGCTATTAATATATATACTGTATATCAGGAAAACTTAGCTACTGCATTTACTTAATTGCCAACAGTCCCTAATTTTCTGGGACAGTCCCGAAAATCCAACCGATGCCCTGTTTTTTATTGTCCTGACAGTACTCCCGAAAATTGGCTTTTGTCTCCCCAGGGCCACTCTGTCATCCGCTTCCCACCTCCTCCAGGAAGTACTGTGCATTGGTCAGTGGGGGGCATGGCCAGCCGAGATGATCCGCCCATTAGCATAGAGCCGCAGGATGACACACACACACAACAAGCCACTGCCGTGGGACAGGCAGCAGGCCACTGTGCTATGTATGTATATGTCTATTCCCCAGCAAGGAAGAAGCGGGTGGGGCCGTGAGCTCCACTGCTGCTCTGATCCCGCCCTATGCCATGCTGCCTGTATCGCAGGGTAGGAGCTGCTGGGAGCAGTAGAAGGCTGCATTCAGAGCCCGCAGATGGTGAGCGGAACTCAGCTGGCCAGCGGGACTGGGTATGTGCTGCCTTCTCCCTATAGACTGTTCCTAAACCCTGACTTGACTGTGGTTTTGCTCTATAAATAAAGAGCAAGGGCCACAGTGGCACTGGCACACATGTCAACACTGCTGATGTACAACCTGCTGACCTCTGTACACTGCCCTGCAACCTGCTGACCTCCGTACACTGCCCTGCAACCTGCTGACCTCCGTACACTGCCCTGCAACCTGCTGACCTCCTTACACTGCCCTGCAACCTGCTGACCTCCGTATACTGCCCTGCAACCTGCTGACCTCCGTATACTGCCCTGCAACCTGCTGACCTCTGTACACTGCCCTGCAACCTGCTGATCTCCAGACCGGCCGACAAGGGTGGGGGCATCATTATTTTAGATAGAAAGGATTATTTGGCTGAGATGCATAGGATCCTTGACGATCGGGACACCTACACTCCCCCTAGGTCAGATCCTAAAGCCCAGTATAAAAAGGAGTTGGAAGTACTGATTCAGAGTGGTTTTGAACAGGGAATTCTAACTAATAAGGAGAAATGACATTTAGTACCCAAAGCCCCATGTACTCCGGTGATTTATTATTTACTGAAGATACATAAACACCCTACCTGCCCCCCCGGGACGCCCTATAGTAAGTGGCATTGATTCCATCACATCCCAGGTGGGCAGGTATATAGATTTTTATTTACAACCATTGGTTGGAAAGATGCCCTCATATATCAAAGACTCACGTCACGTTATCAGCCTTCTTGTTGATTATACTCCTAGTTTGGGGTGGTGGTTGGTAACGGCTGACGTTACATCATTGTACACAATAACACCGCATAACTTGGGGCTATTTGCAGTTGAATATTTTTTAAGGCAAGATTCTGGTTTATTTGATGAGCAAATTTGTTTTATCATGCAGTTGCTCCACTTTGCGGCCACTCGAAACTACTTCTGGTTTGGGGGCCAGTTTTATAGGCAAGATAGGGGGGTTGCCATGGGGGCTAAGTATGACCCCAGTTTGGCAAACCTCTTTATGGCCCTATGGGAGGAGGATGTCATCTATGCCCACCGGAAACCCCAGTTGGTGCTGTGGGCTAGATACATAGATGACATCCTCCTCCTATGGGTTGGTGGCCGAGATGACTTGGACTCTTTTATGAGCGAGTTAAATACCAATGATCGGGGCATCATTCTCAGTTATGAGGCAAGTCAAATTGAGATTAGCTTTCTAGACTGGAAGATTGGTATTAAAGATGGCCGGTTCACCACGGCTACCTTTTTTAATTGTACAGATCGTAACTCTTATATACCTACTGATAGTTGCTATCATGAGGCCTGGCTAAGATTGGTACCAAAAAGCCAACTGTTATGTCTGAGGCGTAACTGTTCTGAACATGGTGAGTTTCTATCTGAGGCGAATATTCTGATTAAGCGGTTTCTTGAAAAGGGTTATTCTGAGGTTTCCCTTATGAATACCCTTGAAGAAGTGTCAGTGCTGGATAGGAATGAGTTACTGAAGGTTAAAACATCCAACCAGGACAGGATACCTTCTATCCCTTTTATAACCACCTATTCTATACAACACAGAAATGTGGCTAAGTTCATTAGGAAACATTGGCATAATCTTACAAATGATCAAGTATTGGGGGGTGTTCTTCCAGCTAAACCACAAGTGATTTATAAAGGGGCTCCCTCCCTTAGAAGTAGAGTGGCCCCTAATGTTCTTGACCCTCCCCCAATTAAGAGGGGATTTTTTGAAAGTCTGACTGGCTTCTATCAATGTAGAAGGTGTAGGGTGTGTTCTATCAGTGGATGTACACATAGAAGAACCCACAGATTCGTTTCTACCAGTACTTTGGAAGAATTTGAGATCAAACGTTTCATCATATGTATGACTGAACGGGTTGTTTTTCTCCTTCAATTCCCTTGTGGGTTACAATATGTTGGGAGGACTAAGCGCCCTCTTTCGGTTAAGTTGAACGAACATGTGACAAACATTTTCACCGGTTTTCCCAAACATCCTGTCTCCAGACACTATCTTGAGGTCCACAATCACAATCCTGCTAAGACGATTTTCTTGGGGATTGTTAGATACACCCCCCACTGGAGGGGTGGGTCTTTAATACGTGGTATTTCAAAATTAGAAATGGCATGGATATATAGGATTAAATGTTACACTCCTTTTGGGCTTAATGTGGAGGTAGATCTTAATGCCTTTATAGACAATTCTTAATTATTTTTTAATTCGTGAACTTGATGTGAACTCTGTGTGGCCTACCTTACCTATCAATTTTCCTTCTATATGGGTTTTTTTTTCATATTTGAATATTTTTCAGTTTTTTGACCTGCACTGTTTGTTTTGTGTTTGCTTACTTTCATTGCTGGCCAGTTGTTTAGTGATTGTTGTGTACCCCCTTTTAAGTGGGGTATCTGGGCAACCACTATCTATGCTCAATTTACTGTTGTCAATTCATATATATTTCACTTTAGTTGCAATAAATAAAAAGTTTTTATTTTTATTTTATATTTATATTTCCATTTTAATTCAATTTTATTTCTATACGCAATGCGATTAATTTCCTATTGCGTTTTCTTCATTGTTATATATATTATTTTATTTTATTTTGATTCATTTCATTTTTTATTTTTTGTTTTTGTTTTTTTATTTTTATTTTTTTTTTATTTTTTATATTTTTTTCCATTTTTTATTTTTTTCATTTTTTCAATTTTTCATTATTATTATCATCTGGTATTAAAGAATTCATTTTATGTGTCATGTCTAGTTTTATGTTTCCAATAGATGGTGGCACCACGTGACCCTTGTATTTTCAAGAATTTTTTAGGGTTGTTATATTTGGACTGTGTCTTTTATTGATGCAATGTCCCAATTGGCCTATATATATTGTCGCTTCTTAATTACTTAATTCTAAGTTTTTGCTTTATCAGCCTTCTAGTGTTTCCTGGTTATTTTTTATTTCATTTTAGATATTCGGTGTTGCCACACATGATTCACAGCGAGGCGTGGTTTCCATGTATATTTAAAGAGATGAGTCAGAGCGTCGCCTGTTCCCTAGATGATGTCTTTCTTAGACGAAACGTACATCGGAAGGTTGACGCACTGATGTTATCGCTGTGTGCTTCATCCCGAACGGGTGTTCGCTGGCCGGCCGGTTTAATAAATTGTTTATACTCACTGATTTGCGCTATGGAGAGCCGTGTTTTCATTCTTTTTGGGTCCTCCCTGCTGCCTGTACACTGATCCTTTGGACGGAGCTACCCTGATCTGCCTGGTCTGCTTGGCTATCGTGGTCATCCTCCCCCCGTATTGTCAAACCTAATAGGACGTTAATACGATTGTGTGCCTGGTCTAATTATAAGCTGTTTCACAGCTTGCCGTTGGTAAGCATTCAATTTGCCTGGTGGTGGATTTTTTTCACGTGGTGTCACTGGAAGGATTTACTAACTTCATTGCACTCTATTGGATATTTTTTGAATTCACATTTGGACTTTATTATTTTAATGATGTGTTATTTTCTATTGTCTTATTTTCACATGCATATGTTTGTTGTTTTTTTCTAATTTTTTATGTGATCCCTTAGAGATCCATTTTTAATTCACTTGTTTGTAGTGCGGTTCCCATTTACCCACTATGCTGACCTCCATACACTGCCCTGCAACCTGCTGACCTCCATACACTGCCCTGCAACCTGCTGACCTCCATACACTGCCCTGCAACCTGCTGACCTCCGTACACTGCCCTGCAACTTTCTGACCTCCGTACACTGCCCTGCAACCTGCTGACCTTCGTACACTGCCCTGCAACCTGCTGACCTCCGTACACTGCCCTGCAACCTGCTGAACTCCGTACACTGCCCTGCAACTTTCTGACCTCTGTACACTGCCCTGCAACTTGCTGACCTCCGTACACTGCCCTACAACCTGCTGACCTCCGTATACTGCCCTGCAACCTGCTGACCTCCGTACACTGCCCTACAACCTTCTGACCTCTGTACACTGCCCTGCAACCTGCTGACCTCCGTACACTGACCTGCAACCTTCTGACCTCTGTACATTGCCCTGCAATCTGCTAAACTTTGTATACTGCCCTACAACCTTCTGACCTCCGTACACTGACCTGCAACCTTCTGACCTATGTAGACTGCCCTGCAACCTGCTGGCCTCCATACACTGCCCTGCAATCTGCTGACCTTTGTACACTGCCCTACAACCTTCGGACCTCCGTACAGTGCATAATTGCCAACTGTCAGAATTTGGCCTCCCTCTCTTTCTTTCTTTCTTTCTTTCTTTCTTTCTTTCTTTCTTTCTTTCTTTCTTTCTTTCTTTCTTTCTTTCTTTCTTTCTTTCCTTCTTTCTCTCCTTCTCTCCTTTCTTTCCTTCCTTCTCTCCTTTCTTTCCTTCCTTCTCTCCTTCCCTCTCTATCTCTTTCTTTCTCTCTCCCTCCCTCTTTCATCTCAGACTCTAACCACATCCCCTTTAAGCCACACCCAATATTTAGTTTAAACCACGCCCTACCTGGAATAACAGTTTATTGTGTATGTGCGTTTCTGCGTTTCCGCGTTGGGTGTGCCACATTTTTCCTGCCCACCTATGTCACGCCTACAAATGAATGCTGCGCTTCTAATTAAAATGAGACTTGGCTTACAGACAAAATAGTGGCCCTATTAATTTTTTTAGAATGTTGGCAACTATGCCTTTAAGCTTTTCTTGCATTCATTATGATTACGTATATGTCTGTGAAAAACACGTCAAGACATTACCCTTTTTTTATTCCCAATGTGGCTGTGCTTTATAGAGTTTACAGTGAATATTAATACACCTCCATGCATGCATTGCATGCCTAGATTTGGGCATTCTCATAATCCTATAAACTGTTATTCCAGGTAGACATCTCTGTAGGCAGCACTGGAAGTTATCCCTGCCTGACACATGGGAATTACAAAGCAGAACCATCACTTGCTTTTTACTTGCCCTAAAATGAACACTGTCTAAAACCTCGTACACACAATTGGATTTTCCACAGACATAACCTTGGACTTTTGTCCAAAGGCGTGTGCCTGGATTTTGTCTTGCATACAAACGGTACAAAATTGTCGGCCAACAAACACGAACATAATGACGCACTAGATGTACTACGAGCCGAAAAAGAGGAAGTTCAATTGTCAAGCGCCACCCTTTGTGCTCCGTTTGCTAATTTCGTGTTAGTAGAAGTTTGGGGAGTGTTGATTCACCCTTTTCATTTCGCACTTTTCATTTCACCCTTTTCATTTCGCACTTTTCATTTCACACTTTTCATTTCCCACTTTTCATTTCACACTTTTCAGTTTGTTTCTGAATGGCCGTTCGTCAACCAGCCATGTTGCGGAATCGGAGGAGATAACGTGTTATTTATTATTGGCCTTGGAGTTATTGCTTTGACCCAAGTCCAGTCCAGGAACAGGAGAAGGAGGATTTCTTGGACCAAAAATTGGTTGCTTTATTAATCATGAACAATTATGTCATATGCCTTTGCTGCGGGAGCTCCAGGAGAATAATCCAGATGATTTTCGGAATTATCTCCGGATGACAGACCCCTGCTTTTGCTAACGCTTGGCATTGTTGACCCCCTATATTAAGAAACAGGACACATGCATGAGGCTTTTTTTTTTTTTTTTTTGGTTGAATAATGATTTGATTTGGTATATTTTCTATTTTCTCTTTGGATGCATAGAATGCACTTTTTGGTTAAGTTCTATTGGCAGATATCATGTCTAATTTTATTTGTTTTCTTTTTTTAATGCACAATAAAAAAATTGTGCAGAATAATACTTGGCTATGTGTTTTACTTCAAATGACAGTTTGGGAGTAGGCGGAGTAGGGGAGTAGGGAGACCAACATATTCACCTGTAATACGCCTGTCACCTTTATATTTTCTTTTAAGCTGCACAGCAACTATGGGTTACATCTTACACTGGTGAGATATACTGTAATAGTCTTAAACAGCTGTATTCACTTTTGGTGTATGGCTCTATTTTTGGAAACCAGAGAATCATAGTGTTTTCAGGCACAGGCTTCACTTACTAGTGAGGCTGGGTTCACACTGATGTGAATTTCCCTGCTTCAAATTTGCATGACAGGAGAGTGAGACCGTCTCGCAATAGAGCCAGTTCACACAGCTCCGGGGCGGTCGCAGTCTGGATTGCAGAAGGATCCTGTGTGTCTTTGGCTCCAGTTCAGGGGCGAATACAGGCAAAAATTCTGACCTGATTCGCACCTGAATCGATGGACAGACACACACCGGACCCCCTGCTGTGACCGGCGGCTGCATCAGTGTGAACCCAGCCTAAAAGTTCAGTTTCTACAGTGCTTTGCAGATATCAATTCATGTCACTATTTTTATTTGGACGGTTTAAAGTCCCTACACGAGGAGAACATACTCATGTCAATGTTAACCTATTATTAATGCAACATTTCATATTTAGCTTGGATACAAATAACAATCTTGTATATTTCCTAATGGCCGAAGTTCATATTAAAGGCATTCTGTTACGTTAGGTGTTGTAACCCTGTTGCCCCACCAGATGGCATAATCGTACCAAAGACCACTGGCTATGTGTAGGTGAGGAATGTTTACTTCTGAGCGCCAAGTCTAGAGCTGGAACATGAGAAAGGTATCATTTATGAACAGACAGCAGACACGTTACCTGCCTGCAATTGCTAAACAAGAATGTCTTTGTCCTTAAAAATCTCATTCCCCTATTCCTAAGAAGATTCTGCCATTTGTGGAGCAATTTCAAAGCCTTATGCTACAGCTTGTCTCAGGCCACAGTTTGAATGTAATGAATGTAAATGGCCTTTGAAATGCAATAATTTTTAGATGAAGCATTATTGTGGCTGGATCACTTGTCTTCCCCACTCTCCTTTCCCTGGTTCATGGCAGGTCTCAGCGTTAAAACATAGAGCTATACAAAGCCAATTGTGGTGGATGCTTCTGGTCCACAGTTTGCACTCCCTCTTTTGCCTGCTAGATTTCACAATAGTGAGAATGTTTTCTGAGTGAGAGTTTGCTATGACAACAGGTACCAAATGCTAAAGCAAGAATGAGACAGACTGTGGCTTGGAGGTGAACATATTCTGGTGGAAATTGAAGTAGTGTCAGGATCAGAGACTAGATCTCTGAAAAGACACATCTGCAGGATGATAGAGATCTTCAGCAAACATTTGAGGAGTAGAGATTGAATAGGGTTAAGTATCAGCCATAGGTGTGCACACAGGGTGTGCCAGGTGTGCCTGGGCACACCCTAATTATCCCATGCAGCGCATATTCCCCCTACTGCCCTGGCACCCCCCGCAGTGCTGCCAGCTTCCTTACTCTTCTCTCCCACCTCCTGCTGCTGTGGGCACGCACAGGGGGATGTTTAAGAATGAGTCAGGTAAGTGGCCTGTAAATCTGTAACTTACCAGCACCTTCCCTTTCTGAATGAACACAGTGAGTTATCAGTACCTTGTGTTTGAGCTTTGGCGTTCACACCCTAATGCAATCGACTGCGCACACCTATGGTATTAGTGTCAACATATACATCGAAAATTGTTAATTTAGGCTGCAAAGGCTCTGCTTTAAAATGTAAATGGATTGGTGTCAGGTAACATTCAGACATGAAAAACATAAAGCTCAAGACCATTACAATTTGGGAATACTGCCTTAGACTATTAAACTAGCCACTCTCACTGTTACATACAATCACTATAGATTTTGGAGTCTGTATTCTAAAGGGTTTTAAAAACATAACAGCACTGAACCTATTAAATTCTGACTCGAATTACTTTAACTACTTAATAGTCTGTAATTATTAGCTGAGTATTGAAATCATGCACTAAAAGCTTCTTGGATGCACAAAATACTTTACTGTCATGGAGAAATATCAGGACATGTCTTTATCATCATGGAACAGGAACACAGGAATCAGAAGTATACAAGTACACTGAGCATAAACAGAACTTACACTTCCTCTCATTACATTACCATAGAATACACATAACACTGCAGTGCCACCTGCTGGATAGAAAGGTACAATGCATATACATATATAGTTCAGTTTATATAAGCAACTTTGTGTTGTTCTTCCAACACCCCTTCTCAACAGCATGTGCTTACATTCAGCTTCTTCTAGAAATAACTAGAATGTTCCTTCAAGAAAGGCTTGGTGAGTGCATTAGCAGTCATCTCCTCTGATGGGCAGTATTGAATGTCAATAGCACCTTACTCTTGATTTTCCCTCAGCAGGTGATACTTGACGTCGATGTGCTTGGTCCTAGGATTGACCCTTTCTGATTGCGTAAGCTTTATACATCCCTGGTTGTCTTCAAAAATGGGAATTTGTTTTTGACATGTCTATCCCAATGTCCACAAAAAGTTGACGAATCCATATCGCTTCTTGACACTCGTATGCTGCTGCAATGTACTCTGCTTCAGTTGAAGATAGAGCGACAGTAGCTTGCTTTCGACTAGACCAACTTATGGTTCCTTCCCCATAGTGGAAGATGAATCCACTTGTGGATTTGTGGTCTGTGCAGTCTCCGGCCCAATCAGCATCCGCATATCCGATCAGTTTTGGATTAGAAAATTTTCTGCTTCATTGCTCTT
Organism: Aquarana catesbeiana; assembly: GCF_042186555.1. Classification (NCBI taxonomy): domain Eukaryota; kingdom Metazoa; phylum Chordata; class Amphibia; order Anura; family Ranidae; genus Aquarana; species Aquarana catesbeiana. Next base: position 621,435,887 of record NC_133326.1, on the reverse strand, counting down.
TTGATAGGGTGGGTTCCATAGGAGTTTTCACTTCCTTTGCATCTTGCATATGGAACTGTTCCAAGATTTCAGAGATTTTCTGAGATTGGTTGAGAAGATAACTTCCATCTTTTTCTCTCTTCATTTGGATTCCCAGATAGTAGCTAATGTTCCCTAGCTCTTTGATTTCAAAATTTTCTTTCAGCTTATGAACTATCTGTTTGTAATCCACTTCTTGTTCAAAACAAGTTATAATGTCATCAACATAGATAAGGATGTATAACCATCTGTCTTCTTGATTCCTGGAGTAAAGACAGGGGTCTGCTTTACTTCTTGAGAATCCTTCCCTGGTCAGTTTCTCATTGCACATCATTGCAGACTGTTTAACCACTTGCCGACCACCGCATGTACATATACGTCGGCAGAATGGCACGGACAGGCAAATGGGCGTACAGGTACGTCCCTTTAAATTCGTTGCCGTGTGGTCGCGTGCGCGCCACCGGAGGCACGCGTGCGACCCTGCCATGAGCTCTGTGAGTGCGATCACGGGTCCCGCGGACCCCATGTCCACGGGGATACCCGCGATCCTCTAACGGAGAGGAAGAACGGGGAAATTCTGATGTAAACAAGCATTTCCCCGTTCTGCCTAGTGACACTGACACTGATCACAGCTCCCTGTAATCGAGAGCTGTGATCAGTGTCGTGTCACACGTAGCCCATTCCGCCAACAGTTAGAACACATCCCTAGGACACACTAGGAACCCCTGCACCGCTGCCTTCTGGTTAACACCTTCACTGCCAGTCACATTTACACAGTAAGCAATGCATTTTTAATCACACTGATCTCTGTATAAATGTGAATGGTCACAAAATAGTGCCAAAAGTGTCCGATCTGTCCACCATAATGTCGCAGCCATGATGAAAATCTCTGATCGCCGCCATTACTAGTAAAACAAAAATATTAATAAAAATGCTATAAAACTATCCTCCATTTTGTAGACGCTATAACTTTTGCGCAAACCAATCAATAAACGCTTATTGCGTTTTTTTTACCAAAAATATGTAGAAGAATACGTATCAGCCTAAACTGAGGAAAAAATGTTTTTTTAATATATTATTTTGGGATATTTAAGCAAAAAGTAAAAAATAATGTTTTTTTTCAAAATTGTCACTCTTTTTTTGTTTATAGCACAAAAAATTAAAACCGCAGAGGTGATCAAATACCACCAAAAGAAAGCACTATTTGTAGGGAAAAAAGGACGTCAACTTTGTTTGGGAGCCACGTTGTACGACCGCGCAATTGTCACTTAAGGCGATGCAGTCCTGAATCGCAAAAAGTGCTCTGGTCTTTGGCCAGCCAAATGGTCTGGGGCCACCAGGCTTAAGGGGAGAACGTCTATGGAAATCATGGAGGAGGACAGGGGCATGTACTTTCCGAGGATGAGACCCAAGAGCGTTCCTCCGGACCGTACCCTTTCCAATGCACCAGGTACTGTATGCACCCACGGAACTGACGGTAGTCAACAATGGACTGTACTTCATACTCCCCATGGTTCTCAACCTGTACAGGGTGAGGACGTGGCACCGAGGTGGTAAAGCGGTTGCAGACCAAAGGTTTTAATAAGGAGATATGAAATACATTTGAAATACGCATGTTAGAAGGAAGGTCTAATGCATAAGCCACTGGGTTAATTCTATGAAGAATACGGAAAGGCCCAATAAACCGAGGTGCAAACTTCAGTGAGGGAACACAAAGTCGGAGGTTGCGAGATGACTGCCAGACCCTGTCCCCAACCTGGTAGGAAGGCGCAGGCAGGCATCTGCGGTCAGCATGGAGTCTGTACCTATCATTACCATGACGTAAAGCCTCCTGGACTTGTGCCCAAGTGGAACGAAGACCACGGAGATGCTTCTCTAACGCAGGAATACTCCGTAGAACAAACGAGTCAGGCAACATGGAAGGTTGGAAACCATGATTCGCCATAAACGGGGACAATCTGGAAGCAGAATTCAAGCCACTGTCGTAAGCAAACTCTTCCCACAGTAATAGGTCTGACCAGTTGTTATGATGGTCAGAAATATAGCAATGTAGGAATTGCTCCAAGGACTGATTGGCTCGTTCTGCGGCCCCATCTTTGAGAACCGGTCAACCACCATAAGGATAACAGTGTTTCCTTGGGAGTTGGATAACTCCACAATGAAATCCATAGACAGGTAGGTCCAGGACCTCTCACCATTGGGTATGGGTTGTAGGAGGCCCACTGGAAGGTGTCATGGAGTCTTACTCTGAGCATACACGGAACAGGCAGCTACGAAGGCGGTTAGATCAGTACACAGACTAGGCCACCAGAATTGTTGGGAAATGGCCCAAACGAGTTGATTGTTCCCAGGGTGGCCAGCTGCCTTGAGAGAATGGTAAGTCTGGAGCACGGCAGTACGGAGACTCTCTGGGACAAAGCAGCGGTCACAAGGTTTCTCAGGAGCATGAATTTTGTCACCCAAAGGAGAAGTGAGACTGGTGCGAACCGTAGCCAGAATATGATCAGAAGGAATCACAGGAACTGGAGCCGCCCCCAACTTGGAAGTGGAGGAAAATTGTCGTGACAAGGCGTCAGCCCTTACATTTTTAATACCAGGTAAGAATGAGACAATGTAATTAAAACTTGACAAGGAAAGAGCCCATCGCGCCCTTCTGGGAGAGAGGCGTTTAGCCTCAGACAAGAATGTGAGATTCTTATGGCCAGTAAGAATGAGAACCGGCACAGTGGTACCCTCGAGAAGATGTCTTCATTCTTTCAGGGCTAAACTGATCGCTAACAGCTCTCTGTCACCAATCTTGTAATTGCACTCTGCAGGTGACAATTTCTTGGAAAAGTAGCCACAAGGATGCATAGCGCTCTCAGAGGTAGGACATTGAGACAGAAGGGCGCCAACACCAGTCTCAGAAGCATCAACCTCAAGGATAAAAGGTAACATAGGATTAGGATGTGCCAACACAGGAGCAGAGAAAAAGGCAGCCTTGAGACTCTAAAAGGCCTTAATGGACTCCAGAGACCAACTCTGTGGTTACCGTCCTTTCTGGTCATATCAGTCAGGGGCTTTACCAGAGACGAGAAGTTACGAATAAACTTCCGATAATAGTTGGCAAAGCCCAGGAAACGCTGTAGAGGACATAAACCCACGGGTCGGGGCCACTGTAGGAATGCCGAAAGTTTCTCTGGGTCCAACGAAAAACCAGCAGTGGAAATGACACTGTTCACGATGGAACTCGCACTTCTCCAGTTTACAATAGAGATTGTTCTCTCTTAGTTTCTGAAGCACACGACAGACATCTAACTACAACAAATCTCGGAGAACATCGTTAATAAATTCCTGGAAAACTGCCGGGGTGTTACAAAGGCCAAAAGGCATTACAATGTACTCATAATGGCCTGTTCTTGTATTAAATGCAGTTTTCCACTCGTCACCCTCCTTAATCCTCACGAGATTGTATGCCCCTCTCAAATCAAGCTTTGTGAAAACCGTTGCTCCCTTGAGGCGGTCAAATAACTCCGTAATCAACGGAATCGGATAGGCATTCTTGATCGTGAAACGATTGAGACCCCTATTATCAATGCAAGGTCTCAGTTCACCACTTCACCACTCTTCTTCTTCACAAAAAAGAAACCAGCACCAGCAGGAGAGGAGGATTTGCGGATAAAACCTCAAGAAAGTGCGTCTGCAACATACTCCTCCGTGGCCTTATCTTCCAAGACTGACAAAGGGTAAACCCGGCCACGAGGGGGTATGGCACCAGGTTAAAGGTCAATTGCGCAATCGTACGGCCAGTGTGGGGGCAAGCTACCGGCTTGACCTTTGTCAAAGACATCGCTAAAAACGCGGTACTCCTTCCGCAGGGAGGAGAGTGAAGAGGTGCACAGGATCTTGGCTACCTTCTGAAAGCATGTCTCACTGCATTGTGGTGACCAAGAGAGAACCTCAGCATGGAGCCAATTAAAAGAGGAGTTGTGCTTCTGTAGCCAAGGATAACCAATAACCAGTGGAAACGTAGGTGAGGAAATAACTTGAAATTGGATTATCTCATGGTGAAGAGCCCCTACGGCCATGGACAATGGAACTGTCTCATGAGTCACATGGGCAGGCTATAGAGGTCTCCCGTCAAGAGCCTCAATGGCAAGTGGAGTGTCACGCAGCTGGGGCGGAATCGAGTGCTTCGATACAAAGGCAGCATCAATGAACAGGCCTGCAGCCCCAGAGTCGATTGGAGCCTGTATCTCGACAGACGACTCAGCCCAAGAAAGGGTGACCGAAACCAGGGGCTTATCCTTCTGGATAACTGGGGATGAACGCCACCTAAGGTCTGTCTGGCATGGAAGGTGAGGGAGGCAGGGGTGGGATTGCAAAGCTCGGAGACAAACGTACAGGAGCTTCCGCAAGCGCTCCTTAAAAGAGAGTCTTTCTCTGAGTCTGGAGTCAATGAGGATGGCAAACATGATCAAAAACTCCAGCTCAGTGGGTATATCTCGGGCTGCTATCTCATCCTTGATGGTATCCAAGAGACCATGAGAAAAAGCAGCTACGAGGGCCCCATTGTTCCACGCAACCTCTGCTGCCAAAGTACGGAATTCAATGGCGTAGATGGCAACAGTTCTCGTACTCTGTTTGATAGACATGAGGCACTTTGCAGCAGAAGCAGAGCATGTGGGAACGTCAAATACTCTTTTAAACGAAGCCACAAACTCAGGGTAACTCAAGACAACAGGTTTTTGTGTCTGCCATAGAGGGTTTGCCCAGGCCAAGGCTCTCTCAGAAAGCAAAGATATCACAAAACCTACTTTGCTTCTGTCCATGGCAAACGCCTGGGGCAGCATCTCAAAGTATATCTCAACCTGGTTGAGAAACCCTCTGCATTGGACTGGATTGCCCCCAAATCACTGGGGAAGCTGAGCGGAACCAGACATACCTCTAATAGAGGTAATACTCGAGGCGGGTGCCTGCACAGAGACTGGAGCAGCAGCAGGGTCAGCCTGCAACATAGGTTGTATTGGGACGGCCACAGTGGGAGATTCCAGATGAGCTGTGTGACTTAGGAGCGTTTGTAATGCCATGGCGAACTGATCCATGCAGTGATCCAGTTCATCCAACTTGGAAAAAATATTACCAACAAGTGGATTGACTGCATCTTCTGAATTCAAGGCCTTCGCCTACTGTCAGAAACCATGAAATCAGACCGAGACTGAAGTACATTTAAATCACACTTATTTGATAATAAAAGTAAAAAGAACAAATGTAGTCAAAACATAGCCAAAGTTCAGTAACCGTAACGGATAGTCTGCCAAGCCAGAAGTCAGGGATCAAGGTAGTGGAACAGCAAGCAGGATCTGGAGCCAGAAGGGATGTCAGCAAAGCCAGTCTTTAAACAGGAACACAGGAGATAGTTTCTTGTGACGTGACCAAGGCGAAGGCAGAGCTCCTCTGGACTGGACAGCTTAAGTAGGTAGGACTGACGAGCAGGATCATCAACAGCTGAGTAACTGTGGAGAGAGATGGGAGCTGGCAATTAGCCAACAGCTGAGCGGCCAGCTCAGAGAAGGAAGGGCTGAGCCCAGCCCTGACATACACAAACCTTTATTTTTAATTATATTACTCAATAGCCACAACAGATGCACATCTAATTTCTCTACACCAAATACCTTGGGGGCGGATACAAGACCAGTCACTGGGCACAAGGAAAGACAGCAGCAGTCACTGGTGACTGGTCTTTACTACAGAAAACTCCTGCACAGAGGCAAAGTGTATGAATTGATTCATGCTGGATTACCACACAAATCTAGGGGTAATCCACAAAGAATACCAAGATTAAATAAGGAAACTATAAGGCTTTTAAATCAGGATAATCTTTGTTTTGTCCAGGTTTCAGCCTTAAAGAAGAACAGTTTTGTTTAAAAAAAATCATATAAAATATATACTTTCTGCACAAGCCATTCTAATTTGACTGGTCTGAAGACACAATAATGTACAGGTTCAAAGCCCAGTTGGGCATTACCAAGCATATCAGGCATACTACATCCCTTTATTTGTGGTTTCCTGTGAAATATCTGTAGTATTCATTGGTTCTGCCAGATCAAACATTTTGGTGAAGGCTGATAAAACTGCATATTTTTAAACAGCTGCCTTGGCATACAAGCATCTCCAACATCCTTCTGTGCCTACTCACAGTAACCTACAGAGATAGGAAAGGAGAAAGCATATCTAGAGTTACGCCAGAATGCTTTCTTTTAGACCTGTAAACTGTCTGCATCTCCTCCCTTTCCTTTAGGATAGTCACTTAAATTGTTTCTAAATCATCACTGTATAGCCAAAAAAAGAGCATAGGTTTGAGCCTTTTATTTTTTTTGGCTAACTGGCATAAACTTTGTTTTTGTAATCCAGCCAGGGTAAGGTTGATTCAAATATACAGTAGCAGTGTACAAAGTTACTTACCAATCTGTAAAAGCATTTTAGCATCAGTGTGAGAGGAAGGCCAAATGCATAATGTGTATTCCAAAGGAGGAATTTGTTAGACCTCCTCACTGAACAGTCGATGCGTCTACATCCCAAGTTCTCCCAGAGGTGTGAAGGTCTCACTTATTCTTTTAAATCAAGGTGTGTATTCCAATTCTCAAAAAAAAAAAAAAAAAAAAGGTAACATCTCATAATTCCCCTCCCAAGCAGTGTGCAATCATAGAATCATCTGTATAAGTGAAGTGACACAAAGACTAGCTGTTTGACTTTAAACATGCTAGTTTTATAATATATGAAGGAGTTATTGATATCTGGGTCCTTGAATGGTACTTCCAGTTCTGTTAGATGTAGCGTGCTGGAGTGTGGACTCTCCATACAACAAAACAACAGCTGAACCATTACTCTCACTTTCAGATCTATAACTCGTAACAGGAAACAGTTATGAAGATTTGAATATTAATACAAAAATGATACCTGAACTAATTAGGTAATTATTCAACAGCCAGCCCTTTCCCTCCAGCTTGGTAGTGTGAATGGGGGGCAACTCCTCTTTGATCTATATGGTAGATAAAAAGGGAGATCTGCCACAAAATCTGGGTCAACCTGAGGGGCTGGTTTTTGGGAGATATGGTCCACAAATTGTATCCAAACTTGTATGTAAGTTTATCCCTTTTTTGGCATTGCCTTGTGTCTGTGCCCATGGACAGATCTATTTGCCAGACAGGGATCTGTGTGTTTGGTGAGTGGGGGTGTGTGTAGGCAGTGGGAAAAGTACTAATGCAAGGATTCTAGCTTGCAGCCAGATACATTTAAGTAAGTCCCTTCCAGTGGCAGCAAGCGGGATGGGAGGAGTGTGTGTTTGTAATATTTCTAGTAGTATTGCCTGGTTTAGCTAACTTCTGATTGCTAGTGAAAGCAATGTGTGTTGATGCTGAAGCCTGTATGCCAGTCAACTTGAACGCAGAGTGTAATGACTAAGGCCCCATACACACTGTTAGATTTTCTGCAGATTTTTGTCTTCCGATTTACCAAAACCATGTAGTGCAAGGGCCTACCTGATTGCATACAAATTGAAACTCTTAAGGTTTGACCTCATATTATATGGTTTTGGTAAATCTGAAGACAAAAAATCTGCAGAAAATCTAATAGTGTGTATGGGGTCATAGGCTGGCCATGCATGTTCAATTTTCTTGTACAATTTTCTTTTAGATTTACCATAAACCATATAATATGAGGCCAAAACGAAATAACTTTCAATCGTTACCAATAAGGCACTATGCACTACATAGTTTAAGGTAAATCTAAATGAAAATTGCAGAAGAAAATTGAACATGTATGGCCAGCCTAAGTGTCAGGGCTGGGCTCAACCCTTCCTTCTCAGAGCTCTGCGCTCAGCTGCCAGTTAATTGTCAGTACCCTTCATTCCACATTGACTCACCTGGTCTTCATTTCCTGCTCGTCAGCTAGCCCTGCTGGCTATTTAAACTGCCTGGATCAGATCTCCTGTGCCTTTGCATGGTCAACATATCCGGATACTCTCTGCTGTGTTTTCCTGTTAAAGACTTTTGCCTCGCTGACTTCCCTTCTGGTTCCTGATCCTGTTTCCTACCTCTACTATGCTGATCTCTAGATTCCTGTTTCACTGGCTTGTTCTGACTACCCACTCTGGTTACCAAACCCTGGCTATGTTTTGACTACGTTTGCTCTGTTTGTACCATTTTACCATTTTATTAAAAAGTGTGATTTTTACAGCACTTCTGTCTCAGTCTGATTCATGGTTCCTGACACTAAGGTCTTGTTTACACCGGAAAAGGGGGCAGTAAAAACAGACAGGTGAGGAGCAAATTAACTTGGCCGGCGTAGCAGCAGAAGTTATACAACAGGTTGCATTCGACAGACAGTACCACCTCCAAATATGACCCATTCAGGTGAATGCAGTAATTATGTGTAATGCACACAGTTTTTTGGGCTTTTAATGATTAACACAGGTGGAGGAGGTGACAAATCACCTCTGAGCTTTCTGTCAAATTATTCACGTCGAATCACTTTTCAGATGGACAGCAATCATGGGCGAACATGTAAAAGGCCCCTAAATGGTAACTCATAAACCTATCATTTGTGGGTGGTGACGGTTAGAAATTTGTGTGTATTATTATTTACAATTTTTGACTCTGTCTGGATTGGGGGTCTTGTGATAAATAGCGGGTGTCTTGGCTCATTTCTCAAGACGAACAATGGGCAACCATATCTTACATATTGATTGGCCTCTCACGTTCCAATTGCATTTTTTAGAAGTGTTTAATGGTATTTTTGTTTAGTTGGTAGCCACCTATCTTTCCAGGGCAATTTCAGACTAGAAACGATGATTTCGGGCTACAATTCACTGCAATTTTCTATGCATGTAATTTGGACCTTGGAACTCAGAATTTGGAATCCAGAATTCAGAAATTAGAACTCGGAATTCAGGATTTGGAACCTGGAACTCTGAATTTGTAACTAGGAATTAGGAATTTGGAATTTGGAACTCAGAATTTGGAATTCAGAACTGGATATTTTGAATTTGAGGTATGGAACTCAGAATTTGGAACTGGAAGATTTGAACCCAGAATTTGGATTCAGAACTTGGTATTCAGAATTTTGAAGTAGGAATTTGAAATGTAGAACTCGGAATTGGGACCCAGAATTCAGGACTCAAAGCTATGAATTTGGAACTCGAAATTTCGAACCCAGAATTTGGAACTTGGAATGGATAACTTGGAAATAGGAATTTGAATTTAGGATTTGGAATGTGGAACTCAGAATTTGAACCCAGAATTTAGAATTCATAACTAAATTTGAAATTCAGGATTTAGAACTCAGAATTTGGAACTAGTAATTTTGGAACCCAGAATTTGGAATTTGGAACTCAGAATTCAGAACTCAAATTAGGAAATTGGAATTTAGAACTTGGAATCCAGAACTTAAAATTCAGAATTCGTAACTAGGAATTCAGAATTTGAAACCTAACATTTGTATTTTGGAAATCAGAATTTGGAACTAGGAATTTGGGATTTAGAACCCAGAATCTGGAACCCAAAATTTGGAATTCAAAAATAAGAATTTAAAATTCCAGATTTGGAAATCAGAATTTGGAACATGGAACTGGGAACTTGAGACTCATTGGGATCTCATAATTTGGAACCCAGAATTTCAAATTCAGAACTAGGAATTTGGAATTTGAAACTCAGAATTTAAAACTAGCTATTTGGAACTCAGGATTTGCAACTCAGAATTCCATACTTGGAATTCAGAACTTAGACTTTGGAATTAGTAATTCAGGATTTTGAACTCAGAATTAAGTGCTCTGAATTACATTTTTTGGGATTTGGAACCCAGAATTTGGAATTCAGAACTCAGAACTAGGAATTTGAAATTCAGTATTTGGAACTGAGAAATTGGACTTTAGAATTTGAAACTTGTAACTGAGAATTCAGAACTTGAAACTAGCATTTTAGAGGTCATAACTTTGGAATTTCCGAATTCCAAGTTCCAAATTCTTAGTTCTGAATTCTGAGTTCCAAGTTTTAAATTCCTATTTTCGGGTTCCAACTTCTGATTTCTAAATTCTGAGTTCCAGGTTTTGAGTTCAGAATTCTAAACTCTACATTTCAAAATCCTAAATTCCTAGTTAAGAATTCTGAGAGTTTGGAACACCGAGTTTAGAATTTCGAGTTCAAAATTCCAAGTTCAGAATTCTGGATACAAAATTCCAATTTTAGAATTTCAAGAGTTGGGCATTCTAAAAGCTTGAAATTCCAAGTTCTATATTTCTAGCTAAACATTCTAAGTATGGAGTTTAGAACTTGGAATTTAGAACCCTGAATTCAATACTTGAAACTTGGAACTTTGGAATTAGTAATTCAGGATTTTGAACTCAGAATTAAGTGCTCTGAATGACATTTTTTGGGATTTGGAACCCAGAATTTGGAATTCAGAACTCAGAACTAGGAATTTGAAATTCAGTATTTGGAACTGAGAAATTGGACTTTAGAATTTGGACTTTAGAATTTGGAGCTCTGTATTCTGAACTCTGAATTTGGAGCTTGAAACTTAGAACTTAGAAATCAGAATTTCAAAGTCAAAATGTAGAACAATTCACATAACACACCAATATGGCCAAGATTGCATATCCAAAGCCTAGAGTTTCTTACCCAAATTTCGAACTCCTTGTAAATCAAAACATGGAATTCTGAACTCTGAATTTCATACTTTTAGAACTTTCCAAACTCCAAACCATTGTACTCAAACTTGTCGTTCAGATTTCTCAGAATTCTAAAATTAGAATTCTTAATCCTCAGAGTTCCAAATCCTCAGAACTCAAACCTTGAAATACCACAATTTCAGAATTCCAAACTCCATATAACAAAATTAGAATTCCGAACCCTTGCAATTTTGAATCTTTGAAAATCCAAACCTCAAGACTAGAATTCCAATCTTTCAGTATTCCAAACCTTTCGAAATGTCAAACTCAGAATTCCAAACATTTGAATTCCAAACTGGGTTATACCTCCTTTCCTTTCCATTCTGTTAAAACAAAGCAAAAAGGTTTTCTTTTAGCTAAACTAAAAAAATTAATAAATAAAGTGTGTTTCTTAACCAATTTTGCTCGGGAAGGTTTTACGTACTTCCTGACCAGGCCATTTTTTAGCGATATGGCACTGCACTACTTTAAAGAGGTTGTAAATCTCCAAAATAATGCCCCCCCCCCCCCAAAAAAAACCTGCAAGGCAAAGGCATAAAGAGTTAGTATGCATAGCATACTAGCTCATTATGAAATACTTACCTTAGAACGAAGCCCTGGTTCGGCACCGGCACACCGCTCACACGGCCAGTTAGCTCCGGGTTTGCAGGCTCCGGCACTGTGATTGGCTGGAGCCAAGATTACGTCACTCCAGCGAATGCGCGCGGGTGCCTCCGGTCACAGCATGGGCCCTAAAGAAACAGCAGGAGCCGTCTGCTCCTTGAGTGTGCATGTGCCTATGACGTTGGCGGCAGCGTATATAGTAAATATCTTCTAAACGGTGCAAGTTTAGGAGATATTTACAGTACTTACAGGTAAGCCTTATTATAGGCTTACCTGTAGGTACAATTAAAGAGGAAGACTTTGCTTCCTCTTTAACAGACAATTGCGTGGTCGAGTGACGCTGTACCCAAATAAAATTGATATCTTTTTTTCCCCACAAATAGAGCTTTCTTTTTGGTGGTATCTGATCACCTCTGCGTTTTTTCAAAAAAGACCAACAATTTTGAATAAAAAACAATATTATTTACTTTCTGCTATAAAACATTCCCAATAAAAAAATGTAAAAAATCTAATTTCTTCATCAATTTAGGCCAATATGTATTCTGCTGCATATTTTTGGTAAAAAAAATCCCAATAAGCGTATATAGATTGGTTTGCACAAAAGTTATAGCGTGCAAAAACTATGGGATATATTTAGGGAGTTTTTATGTTTTTATTATTTTTACTGGTAATGGTGGTGATCAGCGATTTTTAGCAGGACTGCGGCATTGCGGCAGACAAATTGGACACTAAGTGACACTTTTTGGGGACCAGTGACAGCAATATTGTGATCAGTGCTAAAAAAATGTATAAATGACACTAGCAGGGTAGGGGTTAACAACAGAGGCGATCAAGGGGTTAAGTGTGTGCCTGGGAGGTTCTTCCTAACTGTGTGGGGGATGGATACACTGGAGGAAAAGAGAGATTGTGTTTCAGCTTAGCTGAAACACAAGATCTCTCTTTAGCTCCCTGACAGATCAGCGGTTTGCATTGTTTACATGGGCACACCGCTGCTCAGTCTCTCCACAGATCGATTGCCGGGTCGTGGTGGCCATTCCGCTAGACCCGCTGATTGGCTCCTGCTGTGTCCAATCACAGTGGGAGCGGCACTCTGGAGGTGTTGCACCCCCCTACACTACGTGCACAAAATCACACACAGGTACGTGATTTTGCGCAGCCAGGCTGCCCTGTCACAGTATATATGCAGTGGGCGGTCGAGAAGCAGTTAACGGCGGGGCAGTGCCACCAATCAGATAGTATGGCTGAATTTGCATTGCACTCAGACCAAACTCATACAGGACCCTTTTTTTGGTCCGCAGCAGAATCGGATCGCATGGGTGTTCACACCCATGCGATCCGATTCCTGTCCGAGTTTGCAGATCGCACTGCGATATGTGAACTGATTTGGGGCTGTCGTTAACTTTTAGGCCCAGTTCACACTTGTGAGATGCCAGACATCGCCCAGGCATCGCATGTAATTCGCAGCCCACTGCCGTTCACATTACATGCAATGTCTGTGCTGTGCGATATCAGCCATACAGATAGTATGGCTGATATCGCACTGCATTCGGTGCAAACACGCACAGGACCCTTTTTTGAACACACATGCGATCCGATTTATGTCCAAACTGTCAGTTTGCAGTTCTCGCATCGCACCAGTTTATCAATTTTTATGTTTATCAATTATGAAATATATTTTATTTTAATTTATTAATAAATATTTATACTTGTATACTTTATTAAAATTATTTTTTAATGATTATAAATGTATTTTGCATTAATATGAATAGTCTATAGCTGCATTACATATGTGGATTACATTCATTCACATTTAAATAGGCACGTGTATGATCTTTAAATATTGATAAAAACAATGTTTTTTTTATAATTAGGTTAATGTATATTGTGTAGGGGGAATTTAACTTCATTATTTTATTAATATGTTGGGGAATAATATGTGCTGATTCGTGTTAAACATTTGTATTTTACGCTTCCTCATACTGTAATCTCACTACATCACGCGAGATTACAGTGAGAGGAGCCGTTATCTGGAACTCAATATGAGAAGCGATCTACACACTTTCATAAACAGGCACTCAGAGGAGAGCGATCTCCTCTGAGAATGCCTGAGAACTGAAAAGCAGTATTTTACTGCAGTTTCATAAAAGGACACCAAAGCCCCCACAGCATTGGAAGTACGCTCAAAGAGGACGCTGGCTGCAGGGCAGCCGAGCACTCTAAATATATACTGGCTAAGCTCTGACCAGTAGCCCATCCTCTTTACCTAAATCAAGGGGGTCAACATCCTCCCTTGACCCCATGTACTCCCCCACCATATGACAATAGCTGCTGGCAGCTGACAGCCATGGGTTCTGGGTAGAAAAAAATATTTAAATGCCACACATAGGCAGCCACCCCCACCATTACTCCTCCTTTTAACAACAACAGACTCCAAGCCACATTGTCCATGAGACAGTATAGCTTCTTATGTGATGCCAGAGTGAGCACTGTGGCTTTGCCCTTGTAATGTTGACTCAGGAGAGTGGTGAATAAGTAATGGTCCCTCTCCTTGAAGCCACAAATCCTAGGGTCCTTTTACAGGCTCTGGAGCACAAACAAGCCAATCTGCCACAAGTTCCTGAAGGCGGATGAACATGAGTCTGAAGGGCTGCTGAGAATGACATTGTCCTCTGTTACTTTCCCCAGTCATGTACAACTCTCGGTGTGTGTGTTGGGTGAAACCCACCCCTGAAAGTCTGCCCCATGTCCTCCTCCTCCTGAATGATGTGATTGCAGCCATACTCTTCCTCCTCAAGCTCATTCTGTACCCGCTGAGGCCTTACAGGAACATATGTGGATATAGCTGCCCAAGAAACCAGGAAGTCCTCCACTTCCTCCTGCTGCTGCTGTGCCTCCTGTGCCCTTTATATAATGTCACACAGTGTCTGCTAAAGCAGAAAGACCACAGGAATTGTTATGCTGATGCCTGCATTGTCACAGCTCACCATTCTGATTGCCTCCTCAAACAGTGACAATACAGTCCATGTGTCCTGTATGAGGAGTCAATAATGTGGGAAGAAGGGCTGCAGTTACCCCAAGCCTGTTCTCATGGCATTCTCGCACGGGTACTTGTTTATACATTTACCTGAATTTACCCCTACTCTGCAAAGTATCATGTAGACCCTCTTTCTTGCTGTAAGAGCCATAAGGTAAATCTATGACACCCCTTAAAAGATTTTCATCTCTTTTATTGGTGATGGGGAATGTTGTATAGTAGGGTTAGAGGTGGAAAGGAAGGAGAAGGAGGATGAATATGGGCCTTTTCCTGCCAATGGCTGACATTCAGGTGCTGTTTTCAATCAGCTGCGTGGTGAGTCATGTGTCTCCTCATACATGTGGTACCCAAATGACTGATGGCACTGCCATGCTTAATATGCTTTAGACATATACTATGGTGCAGTCAGCAGCACATGTCTTGAAAAAGGCCCACACAACTGAGCTCTGGGGAGCAGATTAGGGATAACAATGCCCTTCCCCAATGCATCTCTGCCATCCAGTGGAATAGGATATCTGCTCCCTCTACTCCTCTGCGATCTGGCTCTGAATTACATCTTGTCTCTCTGATGTTGTGCTTCTTCCTCACTATCCTCCTCTGCTATTTCTGGCACCCAAGTGGTCATAAACCTCAGAATTACCACCCCTTCCTCATCACTGGAGCCTACTTATTTTGAAAAAGGCTCACACAACTTAGCTGTGGGGAACAGACTGGGGGATAACAGTGCCCTGGACCCGCGGAGCTCTGCCATCCGGTGGAATAATGTGGCTGCTCCCACCACTTCTCTGTGAATGGCCCTAGATGACACCTTGTTTCTATGATGTTGTGCTTCTCCCTCACTATCCTCCTCTGCTATATCTGTCACCCAAGTATGTTTAGAAACCTCATCATCACCAACCATTCCTCATCACTGGAGCCAACTTGGCAGTAGGTTGCAGCTGCAGGAATGTCTATACCAATTAGTTCTCAGTGCTGTTGTTACCTCCTTCTATGCTCCCATTTCTCTCCCTCTTAACTACAGATGTAATTAATTGCTGTGCATCCTCTTGCAACAAGTAGCTGATACTGTACTGTGCTGAAAAAACTCAGGCGAGCCAACTGGCAGGGCAATGGCAGGAGTAGCTGTGGATGAGAAGGCAGAAAAGGGCGCTTTAGCAACTGCTGACGACTTAAGCTACACCTGGGAGACTGAGTAGGAACATGATAAAGGCTTGGTTAGCCAATCCCCCACCTTTCCTGCATGCTCTGAGTCTATAGCATACCCGCTGCAAGAAAAGAAAGGCACCCATGACCCACCTTTAGATGTTGCACCCTGGTCTGTGGATATGGATGCTGCTCGATTCCTGGTAGCTGCACAGGAACCACTTCTGTCTCTCTCTTTAGTACAAGTAAAAAGGCGCAAAGCACAGTTACCTTGAAAGTAAAACCGATTAGTCCAGAAACTGAAAACTGTAAAAATGCATGTGTAAGTTCATGCATATATACTGGGAGTATATACAAGAGGTCAGTCAGGGCGGCCACCAAAGGAACCAAAAGCAGGGTCCAGCAAGCTAAAACAAACAACAAGGAGAGGGGCGCCTCTGAGTATAAATCATAAATACATTTTATTAAAACAACAATATCCACTCACATGGAAGTTGGAGAAGTTGCATTAGGGTCGGTTGGCTGGGCTGGAGAGATGCGGTGGAACTACAGGTCACAGCGGTTCCTGCAGGGCATGCCAGGTCCAAAGAGGATTAGTTCTTGCAGCCAGGTTCAGTCTCTTGCAGCGAACAGTCCAACACAAATCCTGCTGGGTTGGGAGCCAGGTTATGTCCCAGATGCACAGATAGGGGTTCCAGGGAAGGAAGGGAGAGATGTGTAGGACGCCAGAGCATCCGTTCAGCCGTGCTGCTGCTCACTGATAGAATGGTGTGAAGCCTCTAGGAAGGGAAAAAGGCCGGCCGAGCCGAAGATCTCAAGCGAGGCTTGGAGAGCAAGTACAGCGTGGCGCCCGGTGATGACGTCACACGCATGCGACGCGTTTCAGAATAGGCTTGCCATTGGTGGACGAATGGCCGCATTCCTTTGTCAAGCATCTGATGCTTGACAAAGGAATGCGGCCATTCGTCCACCAATGGCAAGCCTATTCTGAAACGCGTCGCATGCGTGTGACGTCATCACCGGGCGCCACGCTGTACTTGCTCTCCAAGCCTCGCTTGAGATCTTCGGCTCGGCCGGCCTTTTTCCCTTCCTAGAGGCTTCACACCATTCTATCAGTGAGCAGCAGCACGGCTGAACGGATGCTCTGGCGTCCTACACATCTCTCCCTTCCTTCCCTGGAACCCCTATCTGTGCATCTGGGACATAACCTGGCTCCCAACCCAGCAGGATTTGTGTTGGACTGTTCGCTGCAAGAGACTGAACCTGGCTGCAAGAACTAATCCTCTTTGGACCTGGCATGCCCTGCAGGAACCGCTGTGACCTGTAGTTCCACCGCATCTCTCCAGCCCAGCCAACCGACCCTAATGCAACTTCTCCAACTTCCATGTGAGTGGATATTGTTGTTTTAATAAAATGTATTTATGATTTATACTCAGAGGCGCCCCTCTCCTTGTTGTTTGTCTCTCTCTTTAGGACTTTCTGACTTGATGTTGTTAATGTGCGGCTCATTCCCTTTTTTATTATCAGCTATGGCAAGACCTGTATGTATAGGGGAGGGTGTGGTAATTGGGTGCACTCTAAACTATGGTGCTTTTGTGGACTAAACCGCACTGCTCTTCTTCAAACAAAGGGCAGCTTTTGTAGTGTCAGTAACAACTGCAGACGCGACTTATGTGTGCGTTTTTTTCTTGCGTTAGCTCGCGGGGATGGGGGCGCTTTAAAAAAAGATTTTTTTTTCTTATTTTTTAAAATTTTTTTACATTGTTACTTTAAAAAAAACAAAACACTTTTATTGCTGACACAAGGAATGTAAACATCCCTTGTGACAGTTTTAGGTGGTGACAGGTACTCTTTATCCTCCTTTGCACTTCATAGTATTCAGATTGCCAAAAACAGCAATTCTGAATACTGTCATTTTTTTTAAAAACTGCACTATTGGCAGCTGAGTAAACTGGAAGTGACATTGTGACGTTGCTTCCGTGTTTACAGAAAGAAGACTGTAACAAAGCCATTTCCAGCTTCATTAGTGCCAGATCATGTCTCGGGTCTCCCGGTGGGACGGGAGGCCTGGGAAGAGCGGAAGAAGGTGGCGTGAGGGGGGAAATCCCCTCTCGCTCCTCCAGTATAACAGCCGAGCGGCTTTTACCAACTTTGGTGGTTATCCCTGAATAGCCGTCGGCCTGCTCTAAAATACAGTACAGGCATCATCACGGTATAACCCCTTAAAGCCAAGGCCGCATATGTGCGTACGGTTACCGGGAAGGTGTTAAAATAGAGCTAAAGAACAGACAAATAAATAAATAAAATAGGGAAATTCCAAAGACAAATAAAGTAGGTTAGTAGCTCAGGAGAGCAGATAATGGGGAGATTTACTAAAACTGGTGAACACAGAATCTGATGTAGCTGTGTATATTGAGTATTCAGCTTCTAGATCTAATTGTCAAAGCTTAAATAAACAAGCTGAAGTTATTATTATTATTATTATTATTATACAGGATTTATATAGCGCCAACAGTTTGCGCAGTGCTTCACAACATGAGGGCAGACAGTACACTTACAACACAAATCAATACAGGAGGGATCAGAGGGCCCTGCTCGTTAGAGCTTACAATCTAGAAGTTAGAAGCTGATTGGTTACTATGCACAGCTGTACCAGATTGTGTGTGCACCAGTTTTAGTAAATCTTCCCCATTGTGTTTGCTTTATACTATAGACTTGTTATACAAAGCCACCCACTGCAATAAAAACTGTTTGCTGCCTAACTGAATATATATATATATATATATATATATATATATATATATATATATATATATAGGAAAATGTGACGTATGATTCGCATTACGGGTTGTTGCAAGGTTCTGGTCTATAATTTCACCAGTTTCTGTAGTTCTGGTTTGAAACTTTCAATCTTGTTGTCAGAGTTTACTAGCTGGCTGCAATCTGTGCAAGTACACAGGTGTGTGGGGTCATTATATACTCAGGTCTAAGGATAGCTCAGAGCTCAGAGTTTGGAGACCGCTCCCAGTGTGAAAGATGGAAGGTCTAATCTGGGGTCAGGGGGCCCCAGACAGAAGCCAAGAGACAGAAGGTCTCATCGAGGGGTCAGAGGGCCCAGCCAGAAGCCAGGAGACAGCAGGTCTCAGTTCTAGGAATCAGGTCGGCTCCTATCGGGGGTGTCAGGAGAACCCCCAATCCGTAGGCCAAAGGTAGGCCATGCAGCAGGGCACTGCGACTACAGGCTAGAGAGCCAAGTGATCCAGGAGAGCTGGACAACACGGTCAAAGGGACTGGTAAGAGGAGCAGCAGTGCTGCCAACAAGTGAGCCAGGTGGCACAGTATTTTCTTTTGTGCACATTGTGTGGAATAAAACCCTGCGTGCGCAACTGATATACATGTAAACTTACTGTTTATTGAAAAGTGGTCTGGTACTTACTGGTTGTATTTATTAAAGCTAGAAAGTGCAAAATCAGGCTCACTTCTGCATAGAAACCAATGAGCTTCTAACCCCAGCTTGTTCAATTACCGTATATACTCGAGTATAAGTCGTTCCGAGTATAAGTCGAGGCCCTAATTTACCACAAAAAAATGGGAAAAACTTATTGACCCGAGTATAAGACGAGGGTGAGAAATGCACAGCTACTGTAAGTGGAAAAGAGGATCAACAATGCCCATTTGCAGCCCCACTGTGCCCATTTGCATGCCTTACTGTGCCCATTTGCAGCCATAGGTCCCCCGAACTTCAAACTCGGTAGTTAAGGGTTCCTAGATGCCTCCTAGCTGCAGCCAAAATGTGGGGTCTCTGAACCCAAAGGGTCCCAAAATGACATTGCTGCAGATGGACACAGTTGACCGAATTTGGGGCCCCCGTATCTTGGGGCCACTTAGAGCTAAGAACCCCAAATTTGGTGTGCAAATCCAGTGGAACTAGCACCATAAAATATCCAAAGCTGGGGTTTCTAGCACCAAGTGGCCCCGAGACACAGGGCCCCAAAAATCGGTTCAGAAAATGTCAAGCACTTTTCTGTAGCAGAGAATGACATTTTCTGAACCGGCTTTGGGGCCCTGTATCTTGGGGCCACTTGGCGCTAGGAACTCCATCTTTGGATATGTTATGGTACCAGTTCCACTGGGTTTGCACACCAAATTTGGAGTTCCTAGCACTAAGTGGTCCTGAGATACAGGGCCCCAAATTCAGTTCAGAAAATGTAAAGCACTTTTCTGCAGCAGAGAATGAGATTTTCTGAACCGATTTTGGGGCCCCGTATCTCGGAGCCACTTAGTGCTAGGAACTCCATCAAGTGGCCCTGAGATACGGGGCCCCAAAGTCGGTTCGGAAAATGAAATTTTTTGCTGCAGAAAAGTGCTTGACTCGAGTATAAGTCGAGGTGAGCACTTTCAGCACAAAAAAATGTGCTGAAAAACTCGACTTATACTCGAGTATATACGGTAAGCTTTGGTAATAAAGCCTGGAAGCTCATTGGTTTCTATGCAGAAGTGAGTCTGCTTTTGCACTTTCTAGCGTTAGTAAATAAACCCCATTGTGTACTTAAAAGTGGGGTATGCCTGTATATATATATATATATATATATATATATATATATATATATATATATATATATATATATATATATATACACAGTATCTCACAAAAGTAAGTTGACCCCTCACATTTTTGTAAATATTTTATTATATCTTTTCATGTGACAACACTGAAGAAATGACACTTTGCTACAATGTAAAGTAGTGAGTGTACAGCTTGTATAACAGTGTAAATTTGCTGTCCCCTCACCATAACTCAACACACAGCTATTAATTAATGTCTAAACTGCTGGCAACAAAAGTAAGTACACCCCTAAGTGAAAATGTCCAAATTGGGCCCAATTAGCCATTTTCCCTCCCCGGTGTCATGTGACTCATTAGTGTTACAAGGTCTCATGTGTGAATGGGGAGCAGGTGTGTTAAATTTGGTGTTATCGCTCTCATTCTCTCATACTGGTCACTGGAAGTTCAACATGGCACCTCCTGGCAA
Organism: Aquarana catesbeiana; assembly: GCF_042186555.1. Classification (NCBI taxonomy): domain Eukaryota; kingdom Metazoa; phylum Chordata; class Amphibia; order Anura; family Ranidae; genus Aquarana; species Aquarana catesbeiana. Next base: position 621,415,352 of record NC_133326.1, on the reverse strand, counting down.
AAAACTCTCTGAGGATCTGAAAAAAAGAATTGTTTCTCTACATAAATATGGCCTAGGCTATAAGAAGATTGCCAAGACCGTGAAACTGAGCTGCAGCACTGTGGCCAAGACAATACATCGGTTAAACGGGACAGGTTCCACTCAGAACAGGCCTCGTCATGGTCGACCAAAGGAGTTGAGTGCACATGCTCAGCATCATATCCAGAGGTTGTCTTTGGAAAATAGATGTATGAGTGTATGAGTACTTCCAGCATTGCTGCAGAGGTTTAAGGGGTGGGGGTCAGCCTATCAGTGCTCAGACCATACGCCGTACACTGCATCAAATCAGTCTGCATGGCTGTCGTTCCAGAAGGAAGCCTCTTCTAAAGATGATGCACAAGAAAACCCGCAAACAGTTTACTGAAGACAAGCAGACTAAGGACATAGATTACCGGAACCATGTCCTGTGGTCAGATGAGACCAAGATAAACTCATTTGGTTTAGATGATGTCATGCGTGTGTGGCAGCAACCAGGTGAGGAGTACAAAGAAAAGTGTGTCTTGCCTACAGTCAAGCATGGTGGTGGGAGTGTCATGGTCTGGGGCTGCATGAGCGCTGCCGGCACTGGGGAGCTACAGTTAATTAAGGAGACCATGAATGCCAACATGTACTGTGACATAGTGAAGCAGAGTATGATCTCCTCCCTTCAGAAACTGGGCCACAGGGCAATATTCCAACATGATACTGACCCCAAACACACCTGCAAGACGACCACTGCCTTGCTAAAGAAGCTGAGGGTAAAGGTGATGGACAGGCCAAGCATGTCTCCATAAATAAACCCTGTAGAGCATCTGTGGGGCATCCTCATTGGAAGGTGGAGGAGCGCAAGGTCTCTAACATCCACCAGCTCCGTGATATCGTCATGGAGGAGTGGAAGAGGACTCCAGTGGCAACCTGTGAAGCTCTGGTGAACTCCATGCCCAAGAGGGTTAAGGCAGCGCTGGAAAATAATGGTGGCCACACAAAATATTGACACTTTGGGCCGAATTTGGACATTTTCACTTAGGGGTGTACTCACTTTTGTTGCCAGCGGTTTAGACATTAATGGCTGTGTGTTGAGTTATTTAGAGGTGACAGCAAATTTACACTGTTATACAAACTGTACACTCACTACTTTACATTGTAGCAAAGTGCCATTTCTTCAGTGTTGTCACATGAAAAGATATAATAAAATATTTACAAAAATGTGAGGGGTGTACTCACTTTTGTGAGATACTGTATATATTCTGAACCAGGTAGCAGTAATTCTCTTACAGGATTGCAGCAAAAAATAAAAAAATAAAAACATCCCACAATTTACATTGTAGGAGTGATGGCTGACAGCAATGGACTTGTATGAATCGATTTCTAAATCTTGTAACAGCTTCATCTGTCTAAAGGTTTTGCAGGGAACAATATAAAGGACTTATGAATAATTCAGGCCTTTCTGTGTGAAGCACATGAGGTCAGCCTATATGGATATGGAGAAAAAAACCCTAAACTGAATTAAAATGATGAATTTGATGTGGTACAGCTTTAACCCAGCTGTCACAAGCCATTTGAGGCAGTGAATACAAACCGCTGACACACTCAGCTAATTACCAACAATCATTCACATTTATAGATGGAAAAATCCGTGACATGAACATGTGTAATGGGTTAAAGGTAAGTGGCCGTAGCACTTAGAAGGGTGACTTGGAAGGGTAAGGGTGACAATCATTATTTGGATGGTTTGGTCAGTGACATTTGCTATCAGTGCAGTGATTAGCTATTTTGCAATATAGTAATACCTCGGATTGTGATTAACACGGTTTATGAGCGTTTCGCAACACAAGCTATTATTTCTTCTAAATCCTGACTCAATTTTGCGAGCGTTGTCTCATAAGTCAAGCAGGATTCAAGCCTCTGGGGTGTGCAGAACCGCATTTGGCCAGAGGTGCGGGGGCACCGGTGACACTCGGAGCCGCTTGGAGCTGCTCGGAGACACTCGGAAACACTCAGAAACACTCCCGAGTGTCTCCAAGCCTCTCTGAGTGTCTCAGAGTGCATCCGAGAGGCTCCGAGTGGTTTCTGAGTGTTTCCAAGTGTCTCTGGCACCCCCCACCCTTGGCCACATGCGGTACTGTATACACTAGCAGTGCCAATGGAACAAATTATCTGAGTTGACTCCTATGGGGAAACTTGCTTTGATATACAAGTGCTTTGGATTACAAGCATTCTTCTGGAACAAATTATGCTGGTAATCTAAGGTACCACTGTACTGATGTTCTGGGCTTAAATGCATAGAAAAAAGGGGAAGGTCGGTGACTGTGTTCTCATAGATATAATGCCACATCCAAAAATATTATAAACAAGAATAGTACCCCTAAACTGATTTTAAAGGCATTGATATCTATACAAAAAGAATTAAAGAGTGTTTGGAGTATAACAAAAGTATTTATTTAACAAAATAGATTAAAAACTTGATGATTCAAGAGGAATGTATACAAATCTGTATATGGAGACACCAAGACTAAATCGCACAGTCAAATGTGATCCTTCACCCGACGCGTTTCAAATAAATTCTTTCTTCATCTATAATGTTATTAGAAACATACAATGTCAATAAACAATATTTCAAAGAGTACATATATTGTTGTAAGAGATATCTTTTTTTGTATTAAATACACTTACATGTGCTGTGATGATGTCACAGATAAAACATTCCATTATTCTATTTAAAAGTAAGAAGAAAGGAAGAAGAGCTGTGTCTCATAGAGAAATCTCAATAACCCCTCAGAGGTCAGTCTCCTCTGTGTTGGAACACCCCCATAAGGGATGCTGATTCGCCACAGGTTCTTTCCCCAAACTGGTGTAGCAGCAGCCAAGCACACAACAACAGTCACTTTTTTCTGGCTCAATGCACAGTCTAGTGGAAATAATTTTAAGATTTATTGCTGAATAAACTTGAATGGAGTGCAGGAAGCTGTGAAATACTCCAGCACCACTGTATAGTAATAAGAAGACACTCTCCACTTTGTCAAAGTTTCTTGGTGCAGTCCCTCTAGTAACAGCTAAGGGAATGAGTAGCACTGAGACAAGCTTCTGCCACTGATGCACAAGGAATTTTAGCAGCGAACAGTAACTAGTATCCTACACTCAGGTCTGTACTGCCCCTGGAAACTTCGATACGTCCTTCCAATACCAGACATTTCTCCCATTAACTCTCCAGACAAGATTGTGGAATTTCTTGGTCAGCTCCAGCTATTCTCAGAACAGTAGGCCCTCCAGCTTTAGCTTATCTGGGATCTCGATGAGCTACTGAAAAAGCTTCAGCTGCACTGTCCAGAAGGGCAGCAGTCCTTCAGGCTAGGAACTTCTTTCCCTGGACAAGAACCGGGCTGCCTTAGGCCACATAGTATTTATGTGCTCCTCAGACAATTACTGGGCACCCTCCCCCCCTGGAATTGGCTGAGACAGCATAAATATTTAGGCTGCTGATTTGCCTTTGCCGATCCACTACTATCTAGAATTTGGGGAAACTGTCAAACTTGCAGTCTCTGAAGCCTAGAACAGCCCAAAACCATCACAAGCTGCTCCCTGATTACAGGAGAATTAAAAATAACTCAATTTACCTAACCTTTCTAGCAAGCTATTTAGGAGGGTGCTACACATACAGTCAGAGGCAATTCTGCCACTAGATACATGTATAAATAAGACTCGCTATTTGAGAGTTTGCAGCTAAGATCTGGACCTGGAGAGCAAAGCAGCTATCAGCAGCTGTTTGAGCACTGTTGGATAGGAGTCCTGTTTGTTAAAGTGGTTGTAAAGTCCGTAGGTGTTTTTTTATCTTAATGCATTCTATGCATTAAGATAAAAAAAAACTTCTGTGTGCAGCAGCCCCCTCAGCCCCCTCTTATACTTACCTGACATCCATCTAGATCCAGTGATGTTGCACCTGTCCCCTCCTCATTTGCTGAGACAACAGCGCAGCACCATTGGTGCTGCGGTCAATCAAAGTCAATGAGCCAATGAGGAGAGAAAGGGGATGGGACCAGGCTGCCGCTCTGTGTCTGAATAGACACAGGGAGCTACGGCTCGTCTCGGGTGCCCCCATAGTAAAGCTGCTTGCTGTGGGGGCACTGAACAGGAGGGAGGGGCCAGGAGCACCAAAGAGGGATCTGAGAAGTGGAGGATCTTGGCTGCTCTGTGCAAAACCAACTGCACAGAGCAGGTAAGTACAACATGTTTGTTATTTTTAGCAAAAAAAATAACAGGACTTTATTATCGCTTTAAGATGTAAGCAAATATTGATACTTTATAGTTAGCCGTGGCTCTCAAAACAACTAACTGCAACATATCTAAATGTTTACAAAGGTTTTTCTGAAAAAGCCTAAAATTAAATAATAAAAAAAAAAGTTTTATTTTTATTAACTTTATCTTTATCCTTATTAAAGCTTATTTCCAGGTATGGAAATATTTACATAGTTACATTGGTCCCACTTGGGTCAATGTAACTTTGCTTGTGCCAAATCTGTGGGATCCCAGTGGAAGCTGCAAATCACTGTAGTAGGAACCGCTACTACAGTAATCTCTGCTAGCTTCTGGGTCCTGTGCCGAGCGGCTGTCCTGCTGTATTGTGAACACAGGAGGTCAATTGCTCGGCATAAGCGCCATTTTCTCAAAGCATTTTCTGATTGTACAAACTGCGGGGGTAACATCACAAACTCTACCTCTTCCATTCAGAGAGCACTTTGAAAGTTTTCTCTGAATGCTTTCTTTATTGGCAGCAAATATATCTGATATATCTAATGAGATGTGTAATTGATTTTTTTTTTTTTTTCATTTAGGAAATTTGTTTGTGGTTCCAAGGGTACATTTCTGCACATATGGCGGGAATGTTCCAGAATAAAGAGGTTTTGGACCAACATCTACCAATTTGTCTACATTGAATAAGAGCCTGGTATATGCAAAACCCCATTTGAACCTAGAGGATGCATTTGTGGCTGGTTGCTAGTTGCTCAGCCAGCTGTTGAGGAGTGGGCTGTGTGTGTGTGCCCACTCCCCTCCTCTGTCCCCTGCCTCCAGTATGTAGCCAGATGTGTGTGACAGAGTTGATTGAATTCTTCTGCCCACCATTGCTGTGTTGCTGGCTGAGAGGAGCACTGGGCTGTGTTTTCTCCAGGTGGCCTCTCTTCTCTCACTTGCTAGGCTGCAGAGTTTATTTATTTATTTTTATTTATTTCAGGTACTTATATAGCACCATCAATTTACACAGCGCTTTACATATACATTGTACATTCACATCAGTCCCTACCCTCAAGGAGCTTACAATCTAAGGTCCCTAACTCACATTCATACATAGTAGGGACAATTTTTTTAGACAGGATCCAATTAACCTACCAGCATGTCTTTGGAGTGTGGGAGGAAACCGGAGTACCCGGAGGAAACCCACGCAGGCACAAGGAGAACATGCAAACTCCAGGCAGGTAGTGTCGTGGTTGGGATTCGAACTAGCAACCCTTCTTACTGCTAGGCGAGAGTGCTACCCACTACACCACTGTGCCGCCCCAAGTTAGTTATGTGTTGATCCCCCCGCTTGCTCCTGTCCCCCCCTCCTCCCTCCTGGCAGTAGAGGATTGGATCAAATCAGGGAAAGATGACACAACAAGGTGCAAAGGTCACTTGGACATGTAATCCCCAAGCAACACAGTTCAGTACAAGTGAAGGGAGGCTAATGGGCTGTGGACTACAACTCCCACAATTCCCTGCCAAAAGTAGCAGGAGAGACAATCTATAAAATGCCCTAGCTGGCAGTAGATGCACTGCAGGATGTAGCACCAAATTACTCCCCCCCCCCCCCAGCAGTCTCTAGAGCTTCCCCAGGCCAGCATAAATAGATCAGAGCACAGAGGAAAGGCTACAGCTGCTCTGCTGCTCAAGTCCCAACTTGCTTCACCTCCCAACCCCTACCATGCCATGCAGTAAACACCTCTTGCACCCAACAGGACAGGAGGTTTAATTGTGTGTGTATGTGTTGTGTTTGTATGCGAGTGTATTTATGTATGTATATGGGTAAATGTGTTTATGTGTGTGTGCCCGCTCTCCTCCTCTGTTCCCTGCTGCCAGTGTGTAGCCAGGTGTGCTGCCGGCTGTGTGTGTGACAGAGTTAAATGTATTCTTCTCCCCACCATTGCTGTGTTTCTGGCTGAGAGGAGCACTGGGCTGTGTATTCTCCAGGTGGCCTCTCTTCTCTCACTTCCTTGCTACATTGCAGAGTTAGTTGTGTGTTTGATCCCCCTCTAGCTCCTGTCCCCTGCCCCCCTCCTGTCAGTAGAATATTGAATCCAGTCAGGGAACGATGACACAGCAAGGTGCAAAGTCACTTGGACATGTAATCCCCAGCTAACACAGCTTAGTACAGGTGAAGTGAGGCTAATGGGCTGTGGACTACAACTCCCACAATCTTTGCCCTGGACGTTGGATTTTTCTCTGCTGTAGTTCAGGAACACTTACAGGTCTTGTCCCTCCCTCGCTTGTGATTGGAAAATGAATGGAGAAGCAGCAGACTGATGAGATCATCTCTTGTCACTCTTCTCTCTTCTCCTATCTGCATGATCCTTATCAGCACATGAACTGATTGGCTGTAGGAGGAGCAGTTTAACCTCAATCAAGTAGGTGTCACTGTGGCACTGTACAGATGGAGTGGAGGCTTGCATTGTTCCTCTGTAGATGTCTCAGGTAGAGCACCTGCTGATTGGATGCTGCAATCCCTGATAACCTATGGCAACCTTTTTAAGTGGGGCAGTGTTAATAAATAGCAGTACCCTGGTGAATTTTGGTGCACTTTTTGCAAGTGGCTAGGTTAGGGACAGGTTCCTCAATTGGTAGGTTGAGACTGAACGTAGGGAAAGATTCCTGTTTGGAGAGGGACAGTATAGGGACACCCCTGATACTCTTCTTCTGCCTGGTCAATATAGGCGCTGCTGCAGTCCTCTGTAAAGCTTAGAAGAGCCACTAGTTGTTTCCAGTCAGCCACCCCTCCAGTAGACGCTGTCCTGGGTAAAGTAGACCTTGCCTACAATAGTTCCTTACTATTGAGTCTGTGAGCAATAATGCTGTATTACTGTGTCATTGCTGAGTGATCTGCTGTTATAAATCCATGCAACATTGTATGCCTAGTGCTGCGTAGTACTACCTGAATATATGCTGTGTAAGAACGGAGTACTAATTATTGCAAATGTTACTACAAGTGTTACTACCAGTATTACTGCAAGTGTTACTACAAGCATTACTGCAAGTATTACTGCAATTTACCTTGATAACTACTTATTCAAATACAAAAACTTATACCACCATTTAGTCTCTGTGTGAGTGCTCCCTCTATATTGGGTACCACATTTCTTGACCCCGTCCACACTTGTGCTACCTCTCCCTCTCCCAGTGTGACCTATGCTGTATAGGGGACTGCACAAGCTGACTACCCATCAAATTTAGGTACTTATACTGATTGTATTTAAAAAACATATTTAACCAGTTGCCGACCACCCACTGCAGATGTACTGCTGCAGGTCGGCTCTATTTCTCAAAACTACGTACTGTACTTGTATGTCATCTCATACAATAGACACTGAGGCTGCGCGTGCACTGATTGGACAGAGGGGGAGCCAATCAGCGGGTCCGGTGGACCCGTAGTCCGCGGGCCACCCGCGATCGTTCCCGAGCGAGGCAGAACAGCGATCTGCCTATGTAAACAAGGCAGATCGCCGTTCTGACAGTAAGAAGATGGAAATCTTGCGTTCCTGCTAAGCAGGAACACGGATCTATGTTTTCACCCAGTCAGACAATCCTCCACACAGTTAGCAAGCACCCCCTAGGGACACACTTAACCCTTTGATCGCCTCTCATGTTAACCCCTTCCCTGCCAGTGTCATTTGTACAGTAAGAGTGCATATTTTTAGCACTGATCACTGTAATAATGTCACTGGTTCCCAAAAAAGTGTCAAAAGTGTCCGATTTGTCCGCCGCAACGTCGCAGTCGTGCTAAAAATCGCTGGTCGCTGCCATTACTAGTAAAAAAAAATAAAATGCCATAAAAATATCCCATAGTTTGTAGGCGCGATAACATTTTGCGCAAACCATCAATATACGCTTATTGGGATTTTTTTTACCAAACATATGTAGCAGAATACATATTGGCCTAAATTGATGAAGAAATTAGATTTTTTACATTTTTTTATTGGATGTATTTTATAGCAGAAAGTAAAAAATATTGTTTTGTTTTTTTTGCAAAATTCTCGCTTTTTTTTGTTTATAGCGCAAAAAATAAAAAGCGCAGAGGTGATCAAAAACAAAAGAAAGCTCTATTTGTGTGAAAAAAAGCACATCAATTTTATTTGGGTACAGCGTTGCGCGACTGCGCAATTGTCAGTTAAAGTAATGCAGTGCCGTATCCCAAAAAATGGCCTAGTCATTAAGGGGGTAAAACCTTCCGGGGCTGAAGTGGTTAATACTGTATTTATGAAAACAGAGCTGTAATACATTTTTTTTTATATCTGCCTAGAGTTCAGCTTCTGCACTCCATTGTACTAAGCTTTTAAAGAAACCTTTAGTAAGAGATGATATGGAGCTGCCTTTGCTGACCTCCATCTAAACATACTGCTCACCTAGCTGCCTTTGGCTTAATTCCCCTCTGAAGCACTGCTGATCTGCTTGCTTGTTTTAGACCAACGTCAGAGTCAAATCAAACTCCTCATCTGCGTACCTATTCTGGGTCAAAAACTACTGAAGCCACTGGATGGGCATTACACTCAATTAACTAGTAAATTTTAAAGGAGAGAACAATGATGGCAGCTTCCATACTGCCTTGGTATGTTTCCTTCAAATTGAAGATTTTGTAATTTATAGCTAACCTGTTTTATTTTTTAAACATGCTTCATTTCTAAAGGTAGGAGTTTTAAGATTAATGCTAAATACATTTAAAAAAAAGTCTTCCGTTTCTCATTTTAATACTGAGATCTGATCACATTAGACTGTCTAGACAGCGAGAGACGCGATAGCCCACCTATCAAGCTGATAATGTTTTGGTTGGATTAACATCCCCCTGACAGTTCCTCTTCATAAACATGCTTCACTTTTCATTCTGTATGAAATAAGATGCAGATCTGTGTAATAGATTCTGGAAAATTCAGCATCAGCGGGATGAATATTCATTAGATTTATTTGGCTATCCCATGCCAGGGCCGCACAGCAGGTAGGATGTGGAATGGCACTATGAAATGTAGACACACAGTGCACTGTGTACACGGGGAGATCCTGGAAAATCCTGGATGGTGGGGAAAATAAGGACAGAAAGGTTTCCGGATGGAACTTCCTGTTTGCTGTTTCTCAAATAAGTCACCTTGTTGTTTTATTTTCAAATTAAAGCTGAACTCCAGGCATATACTGTACAAAGGCACACATTATTGCAGCTCTGTATTCATTAATACATAAAAAAAAATGTTTTAAATACAAGCAGTGTATCTGCACAGCAGAGTTCGGACTGGAGGAGGAAAAACAGCACAAGCAGCAAATCAATTGTGCTACAGTGCCCATGTGCTAACAGAAACATACAGGAGGAGAGAAAAGAATGGCAGAAAGATAAGTTCATCTGTCTGCTGCTTCTCTTTTCACTATCCAGTCACAGACTGGGGGAAGGACAAGACCTGTGTTATTGTGATGCCATGGTTTTAGTGATTTTTTTATAGTATAAATATATAAATTAAAACAATTTGGTTAAAATCTAGAACTCAGAAGCTAGGTTTCCTCTATGCAAAAGCTAATTAACTTGTTCAACTGGTTCGTAAAGGCTTAATAAACAGGAAGTGCTGTTGGCAGGAAATGGGGAGAGGCAAGAAATTAGATAACTGTGCTGAACACAAGAGGAGTCTGGAAGAAGACCCGAATAGGAGGAAGATGCTCCATAAGAAAAAATCGAAGACCTGGGTAGAAGATAGGTCTCTGCCAGGGAGGACTTCACAAGACCAAAAAAGGAAATCCACACTACAAGAGCACCTGGTTTCTGGCAATCACTTGAGTCCTGTTTGCTATGGAAATTGTGAACTATAACCCAAGTTAATTAACTTTTTAGTGTATCCTTATTGCATATAAACCATTGTCAATGCTCATTTGCTACAAAGGTTAGGTAACATGTACATGCGTGTGTGTGTTGTATGTATATTTGTTATACTCTTTATGTCTTGTATTGTTTTCCTACAAGTAGCTTGTGGGTACAGCATTTTTGTTTAGTAAAAGCACATTTTTATACTATAAGGATTGCTGTTTCCTAACCTAAAAGATACTAAAGTTACTTGCAGCTAGACTCCAGGATAAGCAAATATCGTCTAAATGGAAAAGCCATGTGTATTCTACCTTGAAACTTGGTGTGCTTTGTGTATTTCTGAAACGTTTCTTTGGAAGAGCTTCCTGTAATAAAGACCGGTCAATGTTGCTCTTCTCTCCTTGTGCAGAGAGAGTGGTCTTGTATCTGGTGTCCACTGCAGACAGCATGGAGTGGGCTTGTTGGGTCCTTTCCACAGCTCCACTCTCTTCCCAGTCTATGCGTTGCACACTTACAATATTACACCTACTTTTACAAGATAACATCTGGGTATGCAAAGGCATTTGGAGCACACAATGTGGTATAATATCCTTTGAGGCTATAGAGCAGGAGTCTCCAAAGTCTGGTACACGGGCCACATCTGGCCCTTTAGTACATTTTCTCTGGCCCGCAGCTCACTAAGACTGGATTGGGATCCACTGCACTGTCAGTCATGCCTTGCTTTTGTTAACATAACAGCTGCTAGCAGTACTCAGAGCAAGTCCCAGCAAAGCTGCAGGCAAAACCTGCCCCCCCCCCCAATGCTATGGAGTTGGTTGCTAGGACCGTCGGCATCCTAGTAGCCAATGCCATCATCAGTGCAGCACCTTCCGACTCCCGCCCCGCTGTTTATATCAGTGTTCCTTCCGCATATAGCATGCTTGTGTAGCAGTGGGGTGGGAGCCAGGAGGAGCAGGTGACTTGTACTGGGGGTGAGCTGGGAGAAGCAGGTGACCTGTACTGGGGGCAAACCGGAAGAAGCAGTAGACCTGTACTGGGGCAGAGCCAGGAGAAGAAGTAGACCTGTACTGGGGGTGAGCTGGGAGAAGCAGGAGACCTGTACTGGGGGCGAACCAGGAGAAGCAGGAGACCTGTACTGGGGGTGAGCCCAAGGCACACTGTACAGTAGTAAAAGATAGTAATGTAAGGGGCAAATGTATGCTCAACATTGATATGCTGGGAGACTAATATGGACACAGAACTTGGGAAGACTGATAGGGACACTGATTTGGGGGAGACTCTGATGGGGACACTGATCTGGGGGAGACTCTGATTGTGGCACAGATGCGTAGAAAGGGTCTGATGGGGATATAGATGAGCGGAAAAGCTCTGATGGAACATAATGGGAAGTATAAAATATACAATGTAGCTCTTAAAGTAAAAAGTTTGGAGACCTAAAGGTGAAAAGGTGACCTAGCTCACTACACCCTCTCTACACCCCTGGTCCCTTCTGCACTTACCTCCTTTATCAATTATCTTCTGCTGCCCACACCGGCTGGTGCAGTGGTCTAGGCAGCTCAACAATGCAAAAATCCCAGAGGCTGTGTAGCATCGGAGTGCTTGTAATGGTGAGCTAGCATCGGTCAGTACCAGTATGTAACCACACTCACCATGAATCTCTCTGAGCTGTCCTGGCATCCTGCAGGAAAGAAAGGTTAGAAGAGCTTGGTTCTCAAATGCCCAGGTTTGCTACATCACCTAACATGGACAGTAAAAGATAAACATCCAAGGAGGTAAGCACAGCTGGGACCAAGGGGTGGGCAGGGTGTTGTGAGTTTTTTCACTTTTTTTATGCATTGCGAAAAGGTGAACTAACCCTTTAACTGCAGCATAGAAAATCAGGTCTCCTGCCCTAACAGACAGGGCTTCTCTGTGTGACAAAGCTGTGCAAAATTCTAAGAACTGAATGGACAAAGATACAAATATTTTGATGGGTAAAACAGCTCCCATATATACAGTATATCACAAAAATTAGTACACCCCTAACATTTGTGTAAATATTTTATTATATCTTTTCATGTGACAACACTGAAGAAATTACACTTTGCTACAATGTAAAGTAGTGAGTGTACAGCTTGTATAACAGTGTAAATTTGCTGTCCCCTCAAAATAACTCAACACAGCCATTAATGTCTAAACCGCAACAAAAGTGAGTACATCCCTAAGTGAAAATGTCCAAATTGGGCCCAATTAGCCATTTTCCCTCCCTGGTGTCACGTGACTCATTAGTGTTACAAGGTCTCAGGTGTGAATGGGGAGCAGGTGTGTTAAATTTGGTGTTATCACTCTCACTCTCTCATACTGGTCACTGGAAGTCCAACATGGCACCTCATGGCAAAGAACTCTCTGAGGATCTGAAAAAAAGAATTGTTGCTCTACATAAAGATGGCCTAGGCTATAAGAAGATTGCCAAGACCCTGAAACTGAGCTGCAGCACGGTGACCAAGACCATGCAGAAGTTTACCAGGACAGGTTACACTCAGAACAGGCCTCGCCATGGTCGACCAAAAAAGTTGAGTGCACATGCTCAGCCTTACATCCAGAGGTTGTCTTTGGGAAATAGATGTATGAGTGCTGCCATCATTGCTGCAGAGCTTGAAGGGGTGGGGGGTCAGCCTGTTAGTGCTCAGACCATATGCCGCACACTGCATCAAAATGGTCTGCATGGCTCTCGTGCCAGAAAGAAGCCTCTTCTAAAGATGATGCACAAGAAAGCCCGCAAACAGTTTGCTGAAGACAAGCAGACTAAGGACATTACTGGAACCATGTCCTGTGGTCTCATGAGACCAAGATAGACTTATTTGGTTCAAATCGTGTCGAGCATGTGTGGCATCAACAAGATGAGGAGTACAAAGACAAGTGTGTCTGGCCTACAATCAAGCATGGTGGTGGGAGTGTCATGGTCTGGGGCTGCATGATTGCTGCCGGCACTGGAGAGCTACAGTTCATTGAGGGAACCATGAATGCCAACATGTACTGTGACATACTGAAGCAGAGCATGGTCCCCTCCCTTTGGAGAGGATGAGCATGATACTGACCCCAAACACACCTGCAAGACGACCAATGGCTTGCTAAAGAAGCTGAGGGTAAAGTTGATGGACTGGGCAAGCATGTCTCCATACCTAAACCCTGTAGAGCATCTGTGGGGCATCCTCATTGGAAGGTGGAGGAGCACAAGGTCTCTAACATTCACCAGCTCCGTGATGTCATCATGGAGGAGTGGAAGAGGACTCCAGGGGCAACCTGTGAAGCTCTGGTGGACTCCATGCCCAAGAGGGTTAAGGCAGTGCTGGAAAATAATGGTGGCCACACAAAATATTGAAACGTTGGTCCCAATGTGGACATTTTCATTTAGGGGTGTACTCACTTTTGTTGCCAGCAGTTTAGACATTAATGGCTGTGTGTTGAGTTATTTTGAGGTGACAGCAAATTTAAACTGTTATACAAACTGTACACTCACTACTTTACATTGTAGCAAAGTGTCATTTTTTCAGTGTTGACACATGAAAAGATATGTTAAAATATTTACAAAAATGTCAAAAACGTAAGGGGTGTACTCACTTTTGTGAGATACTGTATTTTTCATCTCTGTAGTTAGTTGTTTGCCTGGAATTCAGCTTTAAATGAAAATTCAGGATGATATTGCATAAATATTTCCTAAAACAACTCAAGACAAACCACTTAATACCCTTGAAATTTTCCACATTTTATCAAGTTACATCCAAAAACTTAAATGTATTTTATTGGGATTTTATGTGATAGACCAACACAAAGTGGCACATAATTGTGAAGTGGAAGGAAAATGATAAATGGTTTTCAAAATTTTTTACAAATAAATATGTGAAAAGTGTGACGTGCATTTGTATTCAGCCCCCCCTGAGTCAATACTTTGTAGAACCCCTTTTCCCTGCAATTACAGCTGCCAGTGTTTAGGGGTATATCTATACCAGCTTTGCACGTCTAGAGAGCAAGATGTTTGCCCATTCTTCTTTGCAAAATAGCTCTAGCTCTGTCAGATTGGATGGAGAGTGTCTGTGAACAGCAATTTTCAAGTCTTGCCACAGATTCTCAATTGGATTTAGGTCTGGACTTTGACTGGGCCATTCTAACACATGAATATGCTTTGATCTAAACCATTCCATTGTAGCTCTGGCTGTATGTTTAGGGTCCCTGTCCTGCTGGAAGGTGAACCTCCACCCCAGTATCAAGTCTTTTGCAGACTCTAACAGGTTTTCTTTTAAGATTGCCCTGTATTTGGCTCCATCCATCTTCCCATCACCTCTGACCAGCTTCCCTGTCCCTGCTAAAGAAAAGCATCCCCACAACATGATGCTGCCACCACCAAGTTTCACGGGGGGGGGGGGGGGGGGGGGGATGGTGTGTTTAGGGTGATGTGCAGTGTTAGTTTTCTGACATGGCTTCTTACAGACTGCAAACAGGACTTTTTATGGCTTTCTTTCAACAATGGCTTTCTTCTTGCCACTCTTCCATAAAGGGTAGATTTGTGGAGTGCAGGACTAATAGTTGTCCTGTGGATAGGTACTCCTCCCTTAGCTGTGGATCTCTGCAGCTCCACCAGAGTTTCCATGGGCCTCTTGGCTGCTTCTCTAATTAATGCTCTTTGTCCACTAAGGTTCTCTAACAAACCTCTGAGGGCTTCACAGAACAGCTGTATTTATACAGAGTTTAAATTACACACAGGTGGACTCTATTTACTAATTAGGTAACTTCGGAAGGCAATTGGTTTACACTAGAGTTTAGTTAGGGTATCAGAGTAAAGGGGCTTGAATACAAATACACACCACACCACTTTTAACATATTTATTTGTAAAATATTTTGAAAACCATTTATCATTTTCCCTCCACTTCACAATTTGCCACTTTGTGTTGGTCTATCACATAAAATCCCAATAAAATACATTTAGGTTTTTGGTTGTAACATGACAAAATGTGGAAAATTTCAAGGGTTATGAATACTTTTTCAATGCATTGTATAGCAATGATCTTACCTTCCAAAATATTTACTATTCTGTTCAACCAATCCTTTCATTCAGGCAGCATGGATAGCATAGATAGTTCAGTGACCTCACTTTTTTCCCACTAGAGTTAAAGCTGGAATTTAAGATAAGGAAATATAAGAGGTATGTGTATTCCTACTTGAATCTTGATGTGTTTTGTGTATTTCTTCTAGATTCGTGCAGTAATCCAGTGTGAGACTTTGTACAGGAGCTTCCTATAAAAAAGACTGGCCACTGCTGCTGTCTCTCCTTGTACAGAGTGACTGGTCTTGTCTCTGCCCCATCCTGTAGTTCTCTGCAGGCAACCTGTAGTGGGTGGAGCTACTGGGTCCCTCCCACTGCTCTCTGCACAGGCTATGCACTGCACAGGAATGATGTGACTGCTACTTTTACAAGGTAGTATTTTGGTTTGCAAAGGAATTTGCTGCGCACAAAATAGATACAGCGGGTAAAATAAGTATTGAACACGTCGCTATTTTTCTAGGTAAATATATTTCTAAAGGTACTATTGACATGTTTACCACATGTCAGTAACAACCCATCCAATCCATACGTACAAAGAAACCAAAACAAATAAATTCAGAAATGAAGTTATGTGTAATAAAATGGAATGACACATGGAAAAAGTATTGAACACATGAAGAAAGGGAGGCGCAAAAGGGCATGGAAAGCCAAAACACCAGCTGAAATCTATCAGTAATTAGAAAGCAATCCTGCCCTTATCATACAAATTAATATCAACTGGTTCAGTCTCAACTAATGGCCCATAAAGAGGTGTCTCATTATTACCAAAGTGTCACAAAAGAGACATCTCATGATGGGTAAAAGCAAAGAGCTCTCTCAAGACCTTCACAACCTTATTGTTGCAAAACATACTTATGGCATTGCTTACAGAAGGATTTCTAAACTTCTGAATGTTCCAGTGAGCACTGTGGGGGCCATAATCTGGAAGTGGAAAGAACATAATTTCACCATAAACGTCCAGGTGTTCCTCATTCCATTTTATTACACATAACTTAATTTCTGAATTAATTTGTTTTGGTTTCTTTGTACTGTATGTATGGATTGGATGGGTTGTTACCGCCATAGTGAAAATTTCATGTAAATAGCACCTTTAGAAATATATTTACCTAGAAAAATGGTGACGTGTTCAATACTTATTTTACCTGCTGTATATATCCTTTGTGGCTACTGAGGAATATATTTAAACTATGGATTTTTTTTAAGACTGAGTACGAGTACCAACACTTTTCCTCAAGTACTCACCGATACAAATTACGCATACCTATTTTTAGGGTCCTGTAACTTTTTTTTTTTTATGGCTCGTTCACACCATACATGCATTCAAACTGATGGGAAAACCACACAGATTTCACTTTCAGAGACATCAGTTACACATCAATTTTCATGTTTGTTTCAGTGAGTGTTTACAGCCTGTTCACATATGTATGTTCAAGCCGCAGTGCGATTTGAAAAAGAGTTCTGTGCCATTTCAGTCCACTTCAGGTGCAATTTTATAATCTCATACACTGCAATTCCCATTGGAATGTCACCTGAACTGCTGAACGAAGTTGTACCAGACCGGTCTTTGAAAATTGTACTGCAAACCGGCCCGCTCATATGTGAACCGAGTCAGAAGGTATCCGTTTTAGTATCGGAGCATTTGCATGAGTACAAGTATTTGTGCAAATGCTTAATATCGGTACTGATACCAATACTGGTATCGGTATCAGTGCAACGCTAATAAAAGCAAAAGTTTTTATGTCTGAAGATCCATACAGCTTGGTCACAAGCCAACCCTAGTCTATCAAGTGAACAGTGAGAAGTGGAACACTGATGATGTCACCTATACATACCACATATATACAGGACCTCAGAATAAAGCCTACTTCTGTGATGCCACATATATGTGTGAGGAAGGTGGAAATTGGTTAATGTTTTTATTTTTCCACCTCTTTTTTGCGATCTCTTCATATTTTATCCCATTCTCCCTTCTTTTTCACTTCCCCTCTCTTTCTTTCCTATCTTTTTCTTGCCTTTATTTTACTGTATGTTCTTTTCAATTCTTTATATTGATCTCGAACAATTGTAAAAAAAGTTACAAGCTTACAGGAGTCCAATATACATGTTGCATTCAGGATACAAGGTTGTAAAATGAACATTAAGCATGAAAAAGTAATTGTAAATGTAAATATTGACCGCCTCAGGTGACTGATCGCAACTTGTCACTTGTAAAAAATACATAAAGATAAATGTTTAATAGTCTATAGTCATTATGGCATTTGAACCAGACCAACTCATCCTGAATTTAGTGTAGGATCAGATTCACACAGTGAGCCCATTGTTCATGAAATTGAAAAAGCATTGCTCACTTTTACATTTTTTTTGTTGATTTTAGCTAGGTAATAGTATAGTTATGTAGCGTCATTAATATAGTTATATAGTCCATTCATTCTGGCTCCAATAAACAGTCTAGGGGTTTGTCTTTTTTTGTGATTTATTTCTTGTAGAACTTGTATTTGGATTGGGGCATAGGATACTCCAAAACAAATAGCAAACAGCAATTAGAGGACAGTCTTCTCCTGAGGCAAATGTGAATTCCCTCACAGCATGGGGCAAGTTGAGCATCTAGTTACCTTGCACCAATGTACAACTGCTGGTACCCAGTGCATTATTCAGAACACAGTACAGTCACAGGGATCATTTTAGTGATTTACTCACAAGTCCCCAGGACAGAAGCCAGGGCTGGGTGGTGAGCTCAGGAGCTCCATGCTGTCCATGAGTAGGCGTTTCTGAGTTTTTGTCTGCTCTCTGATTGGCTCCAGCTGTCCAGTAGAGTTAAAACACAAATCTAGGGTTAATACAGGAATCCTGGAGAGCTTCTGCAGTGATTGCACCCAGTGATCTGGGAAGGCTTGTGCTGACCTTACCTTAATGGAAGTCTCCATATGAGAGTATCATTGTCATGGTGGAAGCTCTAATTGATATTCGTGTGAGCTGTTGGTGAAATATACTCCTGAATTGGCATCCATTACCTGATTATTGGTGATAGTGAAATCTTGCTCTGGAGGAGGTGATATCCTTGGAGTGGAGGAGTGCTGAGTTTGCCATCGGATGTTACTTATTGCTTATATGTCTTTACCTTAGGGTAAGAGTCAGTGTGATTGGGTGTTGGTGACAGTTTCCATCTATCACAGTTACACAGCATAAGAACACCACTTTGAATATTTATGAACTGTTCATTTATCACGGACTCTATTTAGTTCAGCGCTGCACTATCACTACATGTCCAATAGAGTTCACCAAAAGAGCCGACTCCAATAAGCTGAAGAATATATTCCTGCAGAGTGTCAAGGCCAATGGATCTCATTGGAATTCTGTGATGGGATCTACTTTTATTATCTCTACATGTGGATGAGACAAAGGCGCAGAGGGATTAAAGGAGTGTAGCCATGGTGTTAGCACTACTGACAAACAATCCGCCAAATCACCCCACTGCCAGACTTCATGCATCCTTTCCAGAGACAATGAACAGTCTTTTGCAAGCTTTGTTTTTGTTGTTTTATTGGGGGGTACAACTTGGATAGAGATTGGGATATGGGATGCCCATAGAATTAATCATTGCCATCATATTTATAGATTTCAGTAAACTTTAATCATAGTTAGAGCCTGAAGATTGAATGTGCATACTTGACTAAGTAGAAATCTTCTCCTGCAGCTCCCTGCAGACTATTACTCCCTCTGCATCTCCATGCAGACTATTGTTTCCTCTGCATAACTGTTTTCCTCCTGCACAACTTATAATTACATTTGAAATATATAGCACATCCTCTTATAATGGGTATGAAGAACTCACTCTGAATAAACCCCTCTACTGGCTCTGGTGACTTGCTGCTACTAGGCCTGAGGCCTGCAGAACCTCTCCCCGGAGGCCTAGTAGGTTAAAGTCTATTTTCTAGGAAATGGACTACTGCTCCCAGCCAGTCCAACTTGCAAACCATGTGCCAGCCGGCCACACTGATTTGACACAACTCCCCACAGTCTCTTCTCTGATCCAGGACTCTTCACCATCCACAGTGTGCATGATAAAGACTCTGCTAGTGACCGTGTAGAAGCAGAGTTCCCTTCCAGATTCCCTGGCATCTCCAGCCATCCACTGTGATAACACTCACCGACCTTCCAGCCCTGAGTCCTTAATGAGGAACTTGTCCGGACCATGCATTCCGACAGCTTCTCCTGCCCCTCTGCTCCAGTAGTTTCCTACCACCGACCGTGTGGTGACAGAGACATTGCCAATGACCTGTAGAGGCAATGTTCCCTCACAGTTCTCCCTGGGCCTCCTCCTGCAATCGCTACACACCCCCAGATTGGAGTGTGCTCCTGTGGCTGTCTAGCACTCCATTCCTCACTTCACCCAGTCAACTACTCCTCCCCAGCAGCATGTCACCTCAGCATATATAGGAGGCTCTTACTCTTACGTTTGGATACATTTACAGTGCATCCGGAAAGTATTCACAGCGCTTCGTTTTTTCCACATTTTGTTATGTTACAGCCTTATTCCAAAATGGATTAAATTCATTATTTTCCTCAAAATTCTACAAACAATACCCCATCATGACAACATGAAAGAAGTTTGTTTGAAATCTTAGCAAGTTTATTAAAAATAAAAAAATGAAAAAAATCCCATGTACATACAGTATCTCACAAAAGTGAGTACACCACTCACATTTTTGTAAATATTTTATTATATCTTTTCATGTGACAACACTGAAGAAATGACACTTTGCTACAATGTAAAGTAGTGAGTGTACAGTTTGTATAACAGTGTAAATTTGTTGTCCCCTCAAAATAACTCAACACACAGCCATTAATGTCTAAACCGCTTGCAACAAAAGTGAGTACACCCCTAAGTGAAAATGTACAAATTGGGCCCAATGTGTCAATATTTTATGTGGCCACCATTATTTTCCAGCACTGCCTTAACCCTCTTGGGCATGGAGTTCACTAGAGCTTCACAGGTTGCCACTGGAGTCCTCTTCCACTCCTCCATGATGACATCACGGAGCTGGTGGATGTTCGAGACCTTGCGCTCCTCCATCTTCCGTTTAAGAATGCCCCACAGATGCTCAATAGGGTATAGGTCTGGGGACATGCTTGGCCAGTCCATCACCTTTACCCTCAGCTTCTTTAGCACGGCAGTAGTTGTCTTGGAGGTGTGTTTGGGGTCGTTATCATGTTGGACTATTGCCCTGTGGCCCAGTCCCCAAAAGGAGGGGATCATGCTCTGCTTTAGTATGTCACAGTACATGTTGGCATTTATGGTTCCCTCAATGAACTGTAGCTCCCCAGTGACGGCAGCACTCATACAGCCCCAGACCATGACACTCCCACCCCCATGCTTGACTGTAGGCAAGACATACTTGTCTTTGTACTCCTCACCTGGTTGCCGCCACACACGCTTGACACCATCTGAACCAAATAAGTTTATCTTGGTCTCATCAGATCACAGGACATGGTTCCAATAATCCATGCCCTTAGTCTGCTTGTCTTTAGCAAACTGTTTGCTGGCTTTCTTGTGCATCATCTTTAGAAGAGGCTTCCTTCTTTGACGACAGCCATGCAGACCAATTTGATGCAGTGTTCGGCGTATGGTCTGAGCACTGATAAGCTGACCCTCCACCCCTTCAACCTCTGCAGCAATGCTGGCAACACTCGTACATCTATTTCCCAAAGACAACCTCTATATGACGCTAAGCACGTGCACTCAACTTCTTTGGTCGACCATGGCAAGGCCTGTTCTGAGTGGAACCTGTCCTGGTAAACCGCTGTATGGTCTTGGTCACCGTGCTGCAGCTCAGTTTCAGGGTCTTGGCAATCTTCTTATAGCCTAGGCCATCTTTATGTAGAGCAACAATTCTTTTTTTCAGATCCTCAGAGAGTTCTTTGCCATGAGGTGCCATGTTGGACTTCCAGTGACCAGTATGAGAGAGTGAGAGTGATAACACCAAATTTAACACACCTGCTCCCCATTCACACCTGAGACCTTGTAACACTAACGAGTCACGTGACACCAGGGAGGGAAAATGGCTAATTGGGCCCAATTTGGACATTTTCACTTAGGGATGTACTCACTTTTGTTGCCAGCGGTTTAGACATTAATGGCTGTGTTGAGTTATTTTGAGGGGACATTTTCATTTAAAGCTGAATTCCAGGCAAACGACTAACTACAGAGATGAAAAATACAGTATCTCACAAAAGTGAGTACACCCCTTACGTTTTTGACATTTTTGTAAATATTTTAACATATCTTTTCATGTGTCAACACTGAAAAAATATGACACTTTGCTACAATGTAAAGTAGTGAGTGTACAGTTTGTATAACAGTTTAAATTTGCTGTCACCTCAAAATAACTCAACACACAGCCATTAATGTCTAAACTGCTGGCAACAAAAGTGAGTACACCCCTAAATGAAAATGTCCACATTGGGACCAACGTTTCAATATTTTGTGTGGCCACCATTATTTTCCAGCACTGCCTTAACCCTCTTGGGCATGGAGTTCCCCAGAGCTTCACAGGTTGCCCCTGGAGTCCTCTTCCACTCCTCCATGATGACATCACGGAGCTGGTGGATGTTAGAGACCTTGCGCTCCTCCACCTTCCAATGAGGATGCCCCACAGATGCTCTACAGGGTTTAGGTATGGAGACATGCTTGCCCAGTCCATCAACTTTACCCTCAGCTTCTTTAGCAAGCCAGTGGTCGTCTTGCAGGTGTGTTTGGGGTCAGTATCATGCTCATCCTCTCCGAAGGGAGGGGATCATACTCTGCTTCAGTATGTCACAGTACATGTTGGCATTCATGGTTCCCTCAATGAACTGTAGCTCTCCAGTGCCGGCAGCAATCATGCAGCCCCAGACCATGACACTCCCACCACCATGCTTGATTGTAGGCCAGACACACTTGTCTTTGTACTCCTCATCTTGTTGATGCCACACATGCTCGACACGATTTGAACCAAATAAGTCTATCTTGGTCTCATGAGACCACAGGACATGGTTCCAGTAATTTCCTTAGTCTGCTTGTCTTCAGCAAACTGTTTGCGGGCTTTCTTGTGCATCATTTTTAGAAGAGGATTCTTTCTGGCACGATAGACATGCAGACCATTTTGATGCACTGTGCGGCATATGGTCTGAGCACTGACAGGCTGACCCCCCACCCCTTCAAGCTCTGCAGCAATGATGGCAGCACTCATACGTCTATTACCCAAAGACAACCTCTGGATGTGACGCTGAGCATGTGCACTCAACTTTTTTGGTCGACCATGGCGAGGCCTGTTCTGAGTGGAACCTGTCCTGGTAAACTGCTGTATGGTCTTGGTCACCGTGCTGCAGCTCAGTTTCAGGGTCTTGGCAATCTTCTTATAGCCTAGGCCATCTTTATGTAGAGCAACAATTCTTTTTTTCAGATCCTCAGAGAGTTCTTTGCCATGAGGTGCCATGTCAAACTTCCAGTGATCAGTATGAGAGAGTGAGAGCGATAACACCAAATTTAACACACCGTTCCCCATTCACACCTGAGACCTTGTAACACTAAAAAGTCACATGACACCGGGGAGGGAAAATGGCTAATTGGGCCCAATGTGGACATTTTCACTTAGGGGTGTACTCACTTTTGTTGCCAGCGGTTTATACATTAATGGCAGTGTGCTGAGTTATTTTGAGGGGACAGCAAATGTACACTGTTATACAAGCTTTACACTCACTAATTTACATTGTAGCAAAGTGTAATTTCTTTGGTGTTGTCACATGAAAAGATATAATAAAATATTTACAATATGTGAGGGGCGTACTCACTTTTGTGAGATACTGTAAGCATTCACAGCCTTTGCTCAAAGCTTTGTTGAAGAACCTTTGGCACAAATTACAGCCTCAAGTCTTTTTGAATATGATGCTACAAGCTTGGCACACCTATTTTGGGCAGTTTCCGCCATTCTTCTTTGCAGGACCTCTCAAGCTTCATCAGGTTGGATGGGGAGGGTCAGTGCACAGCCATTTTCAGATCTCTCCAGAGATGTTCAATTGGGTTCAAGTCTCGGCTCTGGCTGTGACACTCAAGTACATTGACAGAGTTGCCTTGTAGCCACGCCTTTGTTATCTTGGTTTTGTGCTTAGGGTCATTGTCCTGTTGGAAGATGAACTTTTGCTCCAGGCTGAGGTCCAGGGCTCTCTGGAGCAGGTTTCCAACAAGGATGTCTCAGTATATTGCTGCATTCATCTTTCCTTCCATCCTGTCTAGTCTCCCTGTTCCTGCTGCTGAAAAACATCCCCACAGCATGATGCTGCCACCACCATGATTCACTGTAGGAATTGATATTGGCCAGGTGATGAGCGGTGCCTGGTTTCCTCCAGACATGACACTTGCCATTCAGGCCAAAGAGTTCAATCTTTGTTTCAGACTAGAAAAATTCATTTCTCATGGTCTGAAAGTCTTTCAAGCGCCTTTTGGCAAACTCCAGGTGGGCTGTCATGTGCCTTTTACAGAGTGGCTTCCATCTGGCCATGCTACCATACAGGCCTGATTTGTGGAGTGCTGCAGAGATGGTTGTTCTTCGGGTAGGTTCCGGACGATTGAAGCCACTGTGCTCAATGGGACCTTCAATGCTACAGACATTTTTCTGTACCCTTCCCCAGATCTGTGCCTCAATACAATCCTGTCTCAGAGCTCTATAGACAATTCCTTGGACTTCATGGCTTGGTTTGTGCTCTGACATGCACTGTTAACTGTGGGACCTTATATAGACAGGTGTGTGCCTTTCCAAATCATGTCCAGTCAACTGAATTTACCATAGGTGGACTCCAATCAAGTTGTAGAAAGGCTCATCAGTGGAAACAGGATGCACCTGAGCTCAATTTTGAGTGTCATGGCAAAGGCTGTGAATACTTACACACATGGGATTTTTTTGTTTTTTATTTTTAATAAATTTGCAAAGATTTCAAACATCTTTCATGGTAACATTATGGGGTATTGTTTGTAGAATTTTGAGGAAAATAATCAATTTAATCCATTTCGGAATAGGGCTAACAAAATGTGGAAAAAGTGAAGCGATGTGAATACTTTCCGGATGCACTAGAACACTTCAAATTGTCTTGCTTTAGTGAACAAGCTCTGAGCCTTGGTCAATCAGCCCCTAAAGGCCCTGTAATGTTGTTTGTACAGACACACGTATATACAAACATACAAGCATCGCACAGTAAACTCAGGCTAGACGCACACTAATAATAAACATGCTCAGGCTAATTGCACATAAATGCCATCATCCTATCAATAAGTTTTAATGAATTACAAGTGGCCAGGTTAAATGGGCCTAATTGCCTTTTTTGTCTGCATCCATTGTGAATATGGAAAAGCATTATAAGGCCAGGCATTTTCCATGAATTATGTATTAAGAGAGTGGTAGCAGTCTGCTGTAAAATACTGCAATTTACATTGTGTTAGAGGCTCCTAGGTCCATCAGTGCAATCAAACCTCTGATCAATATGGTATTTGGTTTGCTAAGAAGCTTAAAATACCTACCTGTATTGAACGTGGTCTGATTACCTAGGGAATACCATCCATTAATATTTTTCCATAATTGATGTATCACTTACTGAAAATGGCATTTTGCAGAACATCTGACCTGAGAGGGGGCAGACTGTAGGAAACAAAAATAGATGGGATGCAAGAGTGTGAAGGAAGGAACCTAGAACAAGGTTACCATGCATTCCTGTTTCCTGGGGACAGTTTCAGTTGTGAGTGGTCTGTCCCTAAGAAGCGGATGTTCCCAGGCTCGTCCCTGAGACGAGACACCATAGAGCATTGCAATGTGCAACTCAAGGCGCACTGCAATTGTTAACTGAAAATGCTGGAGATGAAGCACCCTGCGCCTGTGCAGCTATCATGGCAAATACATGCATGCTGCTTCAGCTATGCCAGCTTCCTTTGATGCTTGCACAGTGTGCCTTGAGTTGGAAGCTGCGTGCTGCAATGTTTACACTACACTACCCAGCTTCCGAAGACGATACTGATGCTGGGGAGGGCTACGAAGTCAGACACTAGGTGCAATGTGTGAGTTACTTACCTGACCCCTGAACTCTGTGCATTTCTTAATCCTGACCCCTGAACTCTGTGCATTTCTTAATCCTGACCCCTGAACTCTGTGCATTTCTTAATCCTGACCCATGAACTATGTGCATTTCTTAATCCTGATCCCTGAACTCGGTGCATTTCTTAATCCTGACCCATGAATTCTGTGCATTTCTTAAACCTAATCCCTGAACTCTGTGCATTTCTTAACCCTGATCCCTGAACTCTGTGCAATTCTTAAACCTGATCCCTGAAATCTGTGCATTTCTTAACCCTGATCCCTGAACTCTGTGCATTTCTTAATCCTGATCCCTGAACTCTGTGCATTTCTTAATCCTGATCCCTGAACTCTGTGCAATTCTTAAACCTGATCCCTGAAATCTGTGCATTTCTTAAACCTGATCCCTGAACTCTGTGCTTTTCTTAATCCTGACCCCTGAACTCTGTGCATTTCTTAATCCTGACCCATGAACTATGTGCATTTCTTATTCCTGATCCCTGAACTCGGTGCATTTCTTAATCCTGACCCATGAACTCTGTGCATTTCTTAAACCTGATCCCTGAACTCTGTGCATTTCTTAATCCTGATCCCTGAACTCAGTGCATTTCTTAATCCTGACCCCTGAACTTGGTCCATTTCTAAATCCTGATCCCTGAACTCTGTGCATTTCTTATTCCTGATCCCTGAACTCGGTGCATTTCTTAATCCTGACCCATGAACTCTGTGCATTTCTTAATCCTGATGCCTGGACTCTGTGCATTTCTTAATCCTGATCCCTGAACTCTGTGCATTTCTTAATCCTGATCCCTGAACTCTGTGCACTTCTTAATCCTGACCCACTGAACGCTGTGCACTTCTTAATCCTGACCCCTGAACTCTATGCATTTGTTAATCCTGACCCCTGAACTCTGTGCATTTCTTATCCCTGATACCTGAACTCTGTGCATTTCCTAATCCTGATCCCTGAGCTCTGTGCATTTCTTAATCCTGATCCCTGAACTCTGTGCATTTCTTAACCCTGATCACTGAACTCTGTGCATTTCTTAATCCTGACCCCTGAACTCTGTGCATTTCTTAATCCAGACCCCTGAACTCTGTGCATTTCTTAATCCAGACCCCTGAACTCTGTGCATTTCTTAATCCAGAACCCTGAACTCTGTGCATTTCTTAATCCAGACCCCTGAACTCGATGCAAATTTCTTTCCTGCAACCATGGGTCGCAGGAAAGAAATTCACACAATTCCTCCATCAACACAAACAGTGCTGACAGGGGAATCAGTCATTGTCTTATCCTGGCTCATCCCGTGCTCATTCAGCCAGAAATGGGGGGCACTCTAATAAAGGATGTGTGGTACTGGCCAGATTATCAGGTGAAAACAGAGAGAAAAAAGAAAACAAATGCAGCAGTCATATCGAATGATTGGTAAGCTGCAGTGTATTAAACTCTGTGTTCTATGCTCCTCTGACCATTAGCAGCATAGACTCTTATTACTTTTATTTATCCATCTCCCTATATACCCCATCCACTGTTACAGCAATTTGGCCACATCGACCATTGGCTGCAGCATGCCAAATGATCCTTATTTATGCCCTTCTCACTGTGACCAAGGTGATTTGTCTTTATACTTTTAGCGTCTGCCTCTGTTTGCCTAGACCAATTTGTTTTAAGTTGTGTTAGAATTAGGGGCATGATTTTGTGGGTGTGGTCTGTAGGGTGTCCCTGGATTTAATTTGAATATCTTGTAATCTTAGGCGGGCCACACAATATACAATTTTCTTATTCAATTTCCTTTAGATTTACCTATAACTCTGTAGTGCAAGGGCCTGCCTGATTGCATACAAACTGAAAGTGTTTAGGTTTTGGCTCATATTTGGTTTTGGTAAATCTAAAGTAAAATTGTACAAAAAAATTGTATACTGTATGGCTCAGAGTGATAGATGTAAGCCATTCAAGGAACTACAAGTGATTCTATACCTCTACACTGCCCATAATAGATCAACAAGCCATAAAAGCAATAGCGGTGTGGACTTTGGTAGCCAAGGAGCAGAGTTCCAGGTTCCAGCTCTCTGGAGAAGACCCCTGTGCTGGGGCAGAAAGACAGAGGAGAAGCCTGAGTAGTCTCTTTTGAAAACATCAAGGTCCTAGCTAGGCTTGGCAGGGGGGACTGCCAAAGAGAGATACCAGAGACACAGAGAGCCTGGATAGAAACAGGAGAACAGGAGTGGCTCTATTACTCTGGGACTGCATGAGTTCTTAATCCTGCTACACAGAAGAGAAGTGACTGTGGTGTGTATTCCCTTACAAGCTAGTGCAGCCAAGAGCTGTGCAATACAGTCAGGAATTGTACATTACCACCTAGGTGTGTCCAGTGCAGCGAGGAGCTGTGCAGGTCAGCAAATTATCAGTACAGTTCAGCCCAAGGTTGTGCAATACAGCCTGCATTTTTTTACAGAGCAACCAGAAGCCTAGCAGTTCTAAAGTTCTATAGTTTGGGGTATCCCATGCTCCTCGTCCCTGTCCAAGTTTCTTTTCAATAAACCCCCCCAAAAAATCCAGACTGATTCTTGAGCCAGCGTAAGAGTGCCAAAAATGTTGTGTGCCTGGCTGTGTATGCAGTGAGAAGGGAAAATAGGCCCAATTACCAGCGGTTCCTGCAAGGGTAATAATTGTCCTACTGCTTTTCTCAGAAGTCTAAGGTTGGGTAATGGCATTGCTTCTCCTATTACAATGCTGGAAGCGATCAAGTCATCAACCCTTCCATACTTTTACTGACCCACCCTGCTGCCTAGGGGCTGCCCTACCTAAGAGGATGAGCCCTAGCAGAGCCTGAGCAGTGATGTCTCTGGTGGTGAGGTCCATTGTCTGCACCAACTCACCCGCACCAGGTGCCAACACTCTGGGGGTGCCAGCCAGCCGCCCGACAATTTTTTTTTTTTGCACTTTGTAGCTGTCAGAAATAATGGGTGCTGTAGTGCTAGTATCATAGAACCAAGCTGTAGAAGACAATAGGGGGTGCCCACATTGGGGGAAGTCAGCGTGGGCACAATTTGGCATCTTCACCCTTGTAACTGGATGACTTTGTCTGGGCACTGCTGATAGCAGCCGCAGGTATTAATAAAGGAAATAGTTGGTTGGCCAAAATGAACTATTTAAAATGATGGCAAAGCTAGAGTTAGGCTTTAAAAAGTCTTTTAGGCCATATTTCTCTTCTGGGTCACAGGAACTAATGTTCTGCACACCTGTGATCCAGGTTTAGCCAACAGCGGCCTACAGCCTGCGATCGGCTGACATAACAGAGCCAGTCCATGCTCTGCAAGGATCCCAAATTTAAGATCAAGATTCATCCAGTTGCCTGACCGGTAGCTGCCTCAGCCTCTCAGGGCATTGCTGAGAGCCTGAGCTAGCCAGGCCTGTCCCCTCCCCAGCCCAGCGCTCCAGTGAGCACTGGAGGGGTAGAGCAGAGAGTGGTGACTGACAGTCACCACTCTCTGCTCAATGAAGATTGAGAACTGATCGATCAGTGATCATATGATCACTCAGTTCTTGTCTTAAAGCAGGCAGGGGACAGCTGCAGCATTGGACGGATGCTGCAGCCATATAGCTGAGTATATATGTTTTTCTTTGTGTTTTCACTTCACTTCTTTTTTAAGTTTGCTAAAATCCCAGCAGTGTATATAACTGACCTAGAGCGTTTCACTAAAAACTGAAAAGTAGAGTTTCACCTTAAAGCACACTGGGAGTGTTGAACAGCGCTTTACTTTCCCGAGACAAAAATACAATAATTCAGAATGATTTTAATCCCCCGCGGTCTACAGACAAAACTCAGAGATTTTGATGTTGTTGTTTTTGCCGAGATAGAAAATGTCTGTAATTTCTTCAGTTTAGCACAGCAATTAAAATCCAACAGGGGGTCTTGTTTAATGACACAATGCACATTGGGGTTTAACGCACAATGACATGGGAGGGCGTCTGTTCCTGAGCAGTGGAAGGCAGTTGCAGCTCCCAGAGAAAAAATCTGTGCCAGCCAGAGGAAGAGGTAAACACTTACAAGAAGATCAAAGAGGACCATGATGACCGATGCCATTCTTTCCCACCACAAAAACAATATTTACAGATCCCCACATGAATTTTTCATGATGTGACTGGGTAAAGTAACATTAACTACATGTTTCTCAAATAATACTTTTAATTGTTCTTTGTTTTTTTCAAATTTTTTATTTAGTCAAAAAGACAATACCCACAGGGTCAACAAAATTAAGATACAGAGGCATATTATAATCTATGAACGTAGATGGTGATACACATCACAACAGTTTGTAATAATACAGAAGAGGTGTATAGATGCCCTAGGTATAGTATGTAGTCAACATCCTATGATAGCATTTCTGTATACGTGATGATAAAATAAAGTGTTATTCCATGAATCTCGTCTCTTACGGTTTTCTTGTTACTAAAAAACAATGAAAACAGGTAGAACAGGTAGAAATAGCTATATACAGCAAGCAAAGTGAGATGGAAAGAGGGCGAGAGAAGGAGGGCCAGAAGGGCAACACCCACTGGGGAGAGAATTAATTGATTCCATAGCGCCCAAGTCATTTTTCCTGTTGGTGTCATGCGGTAAGAACTAGATCTTCCAGCTTGTTAATATCTTACACCTTCCAGAGCCAACTGGCTATAGTTGGTGGGGATTGCTTCTTCCAATTAAGGGGGATACACGAATAACCTGTGAAAGGGAGAGTCAGTTGTTTTATTAGGGAGGCCAGGAGGTTGTATGGCATGGAAATAACCCGTGGAAGAGTACTGTCTGTCGAGCAATGTTCCTCGAATGTCGTTAAAAGTTGGCCAAAGCGTTGCGGGTTTGGTATAGACGTGAGGTAGTGTCGTAATTGGGGGGCGGTCCAGAAAGGAAGCTTGAATGGACCCGTATCACTCCTCAGTGTCTCCAGAGAGGGCCATAAATTATTTACCAGGAAGTTTTTTGCCCTGGTATGGTTTGCCGGGAGTCCAGCCCGGGAGGGAACTGCAGATTTCCTATAATAGGGAACTGCGGTTAGTCGGGTGTGGACAGAGATTGTTTCAGGCAAGCTTGGGAGCCTACACGGAGTGTCGTACCTAGTAAGGGATGTTTTTTCAGCTATGCTGGTAGGTGGTCATAGCACCAGATGGCTCCTTTTAACGGCACTTGTGTTTGGGCTTGTTCCAGATGCGTCCAGAGGTTGGAGTCATGATGGAGGCACCAATCAATGACCCTACCAAGATGGGTAGCTTGGTAGTATTGATTTACATCAGGGATCGCCAGGCCACCCCTGAGCTTGGGAAGGGACATAGCGGGGTAGGCGAGGCTTCTTGTTCGCCCAGATGAATCTAGTGAACAGAGTATGTACCTGTCTAAAATACTGAAGAGGGATTTGAATAGGAAGTCTGGAGCAGGTAGAGGAACTTGGGCAGAATACTCATCTTAATCAGGTTACACCTGCTGAACCACGAGTGAAGGCCCTTGTGCCAGGATTCCAACAGGGTTTTGGTTTTAGTTAGTGATGGTGGAAAGTTTAGTGCAAAGGCACGGGACAGGTCGGCTGGTACAAAAGTGCCCAAGTATTTCAGGGCAGTATTTGTCCATTTAAAATTGAAATTAGAGCAAAGCGATGACATGAGGGCAGGCAGGAATTCTACACACATGGCTTCCAA
This sequence comes from Aquarana catesbeiana, assembly GCF_042186555.1. Classification (NCBI taxonomy): domain Eukaryota; kingdom Metazoa; phylum Chordata; class Amphibia; order Anura; family Ranidae; genus Aquarana; species Aquarana catesbeiana. The sequence continues at coordinate 621,384,386 of NC_133326.1, read as the reverse complement.
TTTGCTGTAATTTATCTTCAGGTTGGATATAGCTCCATAGAGTTTCGAATTCCCAGAGAAGGTTTGGGAGTGAGATGGAGGGGTTCATTAGAGAGAAAAGTAAGTGAGGCCTTGGATGTCTGGGTTCAGTCTGACTTTACAAAGGAACAGTTCCAGGGATAGGGCACTGTCTAGTACCATTTGTGATTGGGAAGGGGTCTGAGAGGAGTCTGTTGGCCTTGACCTGCGCTGTAGGGGTTGACTAGGCTTGAGCAATCCACCTAATTATGGTTTCCCCTAGCCCGACCTGTCTAAGGACCACAAATATGAATTTCCAGTCGACGCGATGAAACGCCTTCTCTGCATCAGTGCTAAGAAACACAGAGGACGTCTGGGTCTGATTAGCGATGTGTAGCAGATTAAGGACTTTAGTTGTACTGTTCCTAGCTTCCCTAGTAGGAATAGATCCCATTCAATCTAAGTGGATCAGGTCTTGGAGATGTCTGTTGAGGCGGGTCGCTAGGATCTTGGTGACCAATTTGAGGTCAGTGTTTCGGAGAGGGATGGATCTATAGCTGCTACATAATGTCAGGTCCTTGCCTTCCTTCAGGGTGACAGAGATATGTGCCATTAGGGTTTCACTGGGAAAGGTTGCCTCCGTACCCAGGTCATTGAAGAAGTTTACCATACAAGGACTTAATATTGGGAGTAAGGTCGTATAATATTGAAGGGTAAGGCCGTCGGGGCCCGGGGCCCTGCCTGGCTCGGTCGAGCCAAGAGCCTGTGCCAGTTCTTCTGAAGTTATCGGGGAATTTAGTTCATCTTTACTTTCCGATGATAGTGTAGGGATCTGAGTGGATGCTGAGTATTCATCTATCCGAGTTTGGGAACCCGTTGGAGAAGGTAAGTTATACAGAGACGTGTAGAAATCTTCGGGTCAGTCTGTGTTGTGATTTGGGGATATATGTTAGTAATTTATTATCCCTAACCGTTCTGGCTAGAGTTTTCCCGCACTTGTCTCTGGATTCATACGTTGTAAGGCGGCATTTTGGCTCTGTAGCAGAGGAGGTCATTGATTTGGGCACGAAGGGAGGTAAGTTCAGTGTCTAAGGGGGGGAGCATTTATGTTGGGACTCGACGGTGTGAAGTTTGGAAAGGAGCAGCTCTAGTTGTCTTTCCCTTTCCCTCTTGATCCAAGCCCCGTGTTTTATAAGGATTTCTCTAATGGCAGGTTTGTGAGCCTCCCACACAATTCCCGAGTTGCAGTCCGCTGTTGTGTTTGTTTGGAAATAGAAATGTAATTCCCTGGTCACTTCCTCTAGAACCTCCGGTCTCTGTAGTAGGCTTTCATTTAGCCGCCAGAAGCGTGTCCTCTGGGAGGGGGAATCAGAAAGTGCATAAGTCAGTGAGATGGGGGCATGATCGGACCATGTCCTTTGTCCGATGGAGGAAGCGTGTACTGCGTGAAGCTGGACATGGGGGATAAGGAAGTAATCTATTCTTGTATAGATTTTGTGGGGGGAGGAATAGAACATATAGTCCCTCTCCCCTGAGTGTTGAAGACGCCACACGTCAACCAGTTGGGCTTTGTGCAGAGCCTGTGCAATCCGCTTATGAGAGTCCGTGGGGACAGAGGAGGAGCCTGAGGACGTGTCTACCATGGGGACCAGGGGGATGTTAAGATCTCCTCCGAGAATCAGTTGGCCTTCTTGGCTAGAGTCCGGTGGATAAAAGTATCCTGATGCTCATTCGGGGCATATATAATTGCTAGTGTCAATTGTACGGCACTTATGAGGCCTTTGATAAATGCAAAACGTCCCTCTCCATCTATCATGGAGCCTCGCAAGGTCCAGGGCAGTTTACTGGATAGGAGGATAAAGACTCCTCTAGACTTAGTTTTGTTAGTAGAATGGTAGGTGAGGGGAAAGAATCTGTTCTTAACCACTTCAATATTGGGCACTTATACAACTTCCTGCCCAGACCAATTTTCAGCTTTCAGCGATGTCGCACTTTGAATGACATTTGCGCGGTCATGCTACACTGTACCAAGACTAAATTAATTTTAAAAAAAGACTGAAAATTTTGAAAAAAAAAAGTTGTTTTTTTTGTTTCGGTTACAAAACTTTGTAAATAAGTAAGTTTTCTCCTTCACTGATGGGGCTGCACTGACGAGCACTGATAAGGCGGCACTGATGGGCACTGATGAGGTGGCATTGATGGGCACTGATGATGGGCACTAATATGCAGCACTGATGGGGCACTGATAGGCGGCACTGATAGGTGGCACTGATATACAGCACTGATGGGTACACATAGGTGGCACTGATGGGTACTGATAGGCGTCACAGATGGGCACTGATAGGCGGCATGGATGGGTACTGATAGGTGGCATGGATGGGCATGGATGGGCACTGATAGGTGGCACTGATGTACTGTAATTTATGGTACTGATGGATGCCAATCAGTGCCAAACAATAATGCCTGCCGATCAGTGATGCCCATCGTGGGCACTGATTGGCACCCATTGTGGGCACTGATTGGCATCCCTGGTGGTCTAGGGTGGCATCCCTGGTGGTCCTGGTGGCGTCCCTGGTGGTCCAGTGTGGGCATCCTCGGGGGGGGCTGTGCTGATAATCGATCAGCACAGACACCCCCTGTCAGAGGAGCAGCCGATCGGCTCTCCTCTACTCGCGTCTGACAGATGCGAGTGAGGAAAAGCCGATCAACTGCTCTTCCTGTTTACATCGTGATCAGCCGTGATTGAACACGGCTGATCACATGGTAAAGAGTCTCTGTCAGAGACTCTTTGCCTAGATCGGAGTTGCGTTGTGTAAGACTGACACACCGCAACAACGATTGCCGCTATGCGCACCCCCGGGGGAGCGCAGTGACTTAATATCCTGGAGACGTCATATGACGTCTGGTCAGGGTATTGAAACCACTTTGCCGCCGTCATTTTGCTATATGGCGGGCGGCAAGTAGTTAAGGATGGGTAGTTTATCTTCTTTAAAATGAGTTTCTTGGCAGGGTGGGCCTCCCAGATTTTGAACTGTACCACAAGGCGGCACTTTTGTCCAGGGTCCGGGAATGGTTCCCCCGCCCCTTCTACAAAGCATCCACCATGGTGGAACAAGACCTATCCACACTTGACCTCGGGGCATTACTCTGGAGCTACGGATAGAAGCTGCATCTACTCTCCTCCTCCTCCCCATTAACAATCGCTGCAGTACACCTATGGTGCAAAAAAGGATTGTCGTCTTCTATCCACGAATCCCTCGCCCCTCACATCATTGTTTGACCACCCTGCACTACCTCAGGGTATGGGATCCAACAAAGTAGGCCCATATCCCCGCTCAACCTGGCCTGTAGTGGGTTCATTTGTGAACCCCACCTCAGGTACTCCTGAAGTACCGAGAGACCAGGGTAACTGGCTTACAGCCCTTCGTATATACTCCTTTTGCTCTGACTTTTTTTCCTCTTCCCAAATCCACAGGTTATGAACAGCTGTGCTCTCTCTCAGAAACACCCAGACACCTGCTCTCTACTATTTACAAACTACAACACTCGCTGATGCACGATCAACCCCCCTTACACCAGGAGGTGGTCCATGACCTGGGAAAGGAACTCTCTATAGTCGACTGGCAAAAGTCCTTCCACTTCACGCACAAATCCTCTATTTCCTGCTATACCCAGGAAAAAGCTTTAAACTCCTCTCCAAATGGTACAGGGACCCTCAATCTCTACACAAAATTTGTCCATCCGTACCTCTCTCGTGCTGGAGATGCGGCTCGGCGGAAGGAAACTATCTACACATCTGGTGGAACAGTAAGGCCATACAGCCCCCTTGGTCGCAGGTTTTTGTCATATATAGCAGTCTATACGATTGGCCACTGACACCCACCCCAGAGATAGCTTTTATATCTATGCTCCCTGGCTCCATAGCCTCCCAAAAACGCACCTTACTACGCTTTTTTCATGTCAGCTGCCAGACAACTTATCCCCCTATTCTGGAAAACCACTACCCCCCCCCCCCCTTGTCCTTATGGGTCTCAATGGTCAACGACATTATGCGCATGGAAGAGATGATAGCCCTAGACAATGACACCTTCGACAAATTTAAAATCCTATGGCTCATCTGGATTACTCTACCTCAGACTCCCTGAAAGCGATGCTGGCACCCCATAGTCAACCCGGACAAACCTTCTGATCCCATCACACAGGTCTGATGCACCAGGGTCTGCTCAATCCCCCTCTAACCTTTTCCTCTCCCACACTACGTCTGCACTTTCCCCCCATCCCAATCTCTCTCTCTCCCCCCCCCTTCCCTCTTTCCCTCTCTCTCCCCTCCTCCCCACTTCTTACCCTACACCCAGATGCTTTACTCCCCAACTCTAATTGTTCAGTCTGCAATACACAACGGCTTTAACCGCCTGATCCTGAGAGACAGCTGTGTTTGTACTCCT